>NW_024412403.1:11700458-11721167 GCF_014898765.1 Herpailurus yagouaroundi | reverse complement strand
CCCCAGCCTCCCGGGGGCGGCGGCGGGGCGGCCGGCTGGCCCGCGTCGGGAGGCCGGGACGCCGCGGCGGGCCAAGGGGGTGGCGGCCGCTGGACGGGCTTCGGGTTGAATGAGCATCCGCAGTCCCGGCCGGCCGAACGGGGTCCCCTCCCTCCCCAGGGGGCGTGGAGCGGTCGGCCCTTCCAGGGCTGACCTCGCTGCCCTCCGCCGCCTGAGCGTGGCGGGCCGGCCAAGCCTCGCCTCCCCGCCAGCCTCCCGGGGATCCGGAGCTCGCGGGGAGCGGCATCGCGCCGCCCGCCTCTCCCTCGGGCCTCGAGTCCCCGGCTCATCTCTTTTTCTGTGTCGTGTGCCTGCGAAATCCCTGTCAGTGAAGGGCGGTCAATGCCGTTTGGCCCTAAGTCGTCCTGCCTCGGCTGACTGATGGTATTTAACAGAAAGCGGCTCTCCTTTCGGTGGTAGCGCGTCCCCGGTGTCTGCCGCCTCTCCTTCCCTTCTTTACGCACAGACGCGGTTTTATGGTGTGGACCCGAGGCACAATTGCGGTCTCTTCTTGCTTGAACGAGGAAATGTAATCAGAATTCCCAGGAAAAGGAAAGCAGCGAGGAATGGCTTGCACCTTCCTTTACTTCTGTTTGCCTTTGGATTAGAAAACAACTTCGCAGATAACATTTCCTATGGGCATCTTTTGTTGTGATTCATACCAAAGAAGGCTTTGCTTTTGAAGAAATACATTAGCGTCTTTTTCTGTTGGGTGGGAGGCTACGGAGATTTTTGATAGCCTCTTAATATGAAAGTTTCCTTTAGAACTTTGTCATCATCCATGATATTCTGAAGGCAGCACCAGCCTGGAATTTTAAATATATGCGCACTCCGGCAGATGCGTTTCTTTGTGCTTATCTCCTGGCATCCTACTCTTGTTGTGTCCGTGGTCAAACGTGCAAGTAATAAAAGCAAGTACAATAAAAAGAATAGATAATAAAAACACTGTACGAACAAATGCGTCTGGAAAATCTCAATTCCGTTAACGGAGAGGCAGTGTTACTAATCCTTTTGAATGGATGAAGAACGGGCTCAGAGATCTCATGGATTATGTAGTGGACAGGATCTGAGGTTAGGAACTGGGGCCAGGACCCAGCAGGCCAGCTGGTTTGTGAAGTGCTACTCTTAACCTCTAAAATGGGAGGAATGTATTTGTCCTGGATACCTTTATTTTTAGATTACTTAAGGTGCAGAGGCGTAATCACCCCCCCAACCCCTTTAAGGTTAGGATTTCTACCTGTCTATCTCGGAGACCAAAATGCTGTTTTTGTTTAAACATTTGTTTTTTCTAGTTTACCTGAAATATTTATGTTGCACTGATAGGTGTTTGCTTATAACCAAAAATGTACGTATTTGTAACGTTGAAGAGAATTCTTTCTGTAGGAGGTTGGTAAAGAACCCAGGAATTTTCAAGTAATCTAAATTGGAAATGAGGCACACTAATCTAGTGATTGCATTAAAACTATTTAAAACTACTTTAAGTAGCTCCAGTAAGGAGCATTTCTGATAGAACTTTTTTAGAAAGGTATTTCTTTATCTAAGAATGTATCTGCTGAAATTGCTGAGACACGGGGCACAGTCACCAAACTCTATTATTATTATTCTGCCTGAGTAAGAGAGGAAATGAACAAATTTTTGATGTACTTTGGAACCCTGTGGATTGTTCAGATACTAAGCATTGTGAAATAGGGCATAAAATGAGTGGTGGCAAGTTAGTTTCCTGAAATGTTTGTCCCTCTTAGCATTTTTTTCTTTTTGCACTTGACTAGAAATTTCTTTTTTCCTAATTCTTGATTCTATTGGTAGAATTCAAGTTCTTCTTTTCACCACATGCCTAGATTGAGGCAAATTCAAATCTGCCATCAGACGTTGAGGAGATGTTGGTAAATTCCTCCATTCTTCTCATCTTTTTAATTTGCTAAATTTGTGAATTATACAGAATTAGTTACACGAGGGTTGGGTTTATGTTAGTTCAAATCCCACTGCCATTACAGCTATTCTCTTCTGAATGGCTCCACTTACTACTAGTGGGTTTCTCAGAGTCCGGATCTCAGATCGCATAGATCAGCATTAAGTGAGGTTCTTGTTAAAAATGCAGGTTTTTCTGTTATCTCACCTCAGAATCAGACTCCTGGAGTGAAGCCCTGGAATCAGTTTTTTGAACAAGTTCTCCAGGAATTTCTCCCGCAATAGTAAAGTTGGAGAACAGCTGGCATTATGTTTCCATCTTGATGAGCACCTCCTAAGGCCATGTCCTGAAGTGGATAGCAAATTTTTTTAAGTAACAGCATAAGGTTGTTGTTTTTTTTTTTTTTTTTTTAATGTTTATTTAGTTTGAGAGAGAGAACGCGTGAAAGGGAGCATGTGGAGGAGGGACAGAGAGAAGGAGAAAGAGAATCCCAAACAAGCTCCGTGCTGTCAGTGCAGTGCTGCATTCGGGGGCTTGAGATAATGACTCGAGCTGAAATCAAGAGTCTGACTTAACCTGCTGAGCCACCCAGCAACCCCTAAAAGAGGAAGTTTTATATCTTTGGCTGCAAATAAAAAACGGACTACGACCTTCAGATACGTAATGCACCTGTGTATAATATACCTTTCAGAAGAGCAGAGGCTTGGTCATCATTGTTATCTCCATTAGAATAGTGCCTGGAAGGGGCACCTGTGTCAGTTAAACGTTGGACTTTGACTCAGGTCATGGACTCACGGTTCATGAGTTCGAGGGCTCTGTGCTTACAGTTCGGAGCTTAGAGCCTGTTTCAGATTCTGTGTCTCCCTCTCTCTCTCCGTCCCTCCCCCACTAGTGCGTGCGCTCTCTTTCCCTAGGAAACAAATAAACATTAAAAAATAAAATCTTTCTTTGTAAAATTGGTCTTATTACTTAGTGGTCAGTGGTCACTGACCATTTTATAAATTAGGAGCCTCATTTACTATGCCCAGTCATTTCTGTAAGTTTGGTTGGCACTGGAAGTAGAGAACCTTTCCCAAGCAGGGAACGCTTCAGGTGGTTAAGCTGGAAAGAAGGCTCCTATCAAAATATCTGCTTAGAGACTCAAAATGTAAATTTAAGTCACAGTGTGGTGGTAAATTACTATGTTATCAGTATCTCACAATACCATTTGACACGCTATCAGCCCAACATAATGCTGTGAAAACTGGTTTACAAAAAATACAGAAAATTGGTATGTTTTCCAATTTCATTTTCATCCTAATAAGATATGACCTTCACTCCTTTCTTTCAGAATCCATTGTAGGACCCCATAAATAACAGCTTCTATAATGTAGTTGAGGGTGCTGAATAGGAGTAAAATTTCTTTTTAAATTCTTTTTAATTAAAAAAAATTTTTTTTAATGTTTATATATTTTTGAGACAGAGACAGAGCATGAACGGGGGAGGGTCAGAGAGAGGGAGACACAGAATCTGAAGCCGGCTCTAGGCTCTGAGCTGTCCACACACAGCCCGATGCAGGGCTTGAACTCACAAACCGCGAGATCATGACCTGAGCCGAAGTCGGACACTTAACCGACTGAGCCACCCAGTCGGTTAAAAAGAATTAAAATTCTTTTTAATTTTTTTAATGTTTATTTTTGAGAGAGAAAGAGGCAGGGCGAGTGGGGGAGGGGCAGAGAGAGAGGGAGGCGCAGAATCCAAAGCAGGCTCCAGGCTCCAGGCTCCAGGCTGTCAGCACAGAGTCCTATGCAGGGCTCGAACCTATGAATAGCCAAAGTCAGACTCTCAACCGACTAAGCCACGTACGTGCCCCTAGGAGTAAAATTTCTATAGAAAATTGGGTTTGACTGTATGTAGTCTACGACTTTATTCTAATCCCTTAACTTTTCAATGCTACAGTGTTTTCAGTTGAATGGAAATAATAATAGTAGGTTGACTTTAAATACTTCAGAGTGCTTTCATAAGTTCTTGAGATACGTTCACTTAATAAATAGTAATTAGGATAATGAGAAGAATTGGAATATATAAAATTATATAAAACTCAAAAGCTAATCCATTTAATTTTTGTGCTACTGCACTTGATGGTAGTAAGTAGAAATCCATTGCTTGAAAAAGAAGTCTCTTGCTAATTTCTTGGTACTAAATATGTATAATTTTTAAGTTGGAAAAATAACCATTAAAAGTGTTTAATAGGGGCGCCTGGGTGATTCAGTTGGTTAAGCATCCGGCTTCGGCTCAGTTCATGATCTCACAGCTTGTGAGTTTGAGCCCTGCGTCAGGCTCTGTGCTGACAGCTCAGAGCCTGGAGCCTGCTTCAGATTCTGTGTCTCCCTCTCTTTCTGCCTCTTCCCCGCTCACACTCTGTCTCTGTCTCTTTCAAAAAATAAATAAACATTATAATTTTTAAAAAAGTGTCTAATAAGCCATCACATATTATGTAAATATATATATATATTTGTTCTAAATAAAGATAAACCTTGTCATCACTTTTAGCTTAATTGTACATTTCAGAACCAAACTGCTAATCCATTAATAGCCCTTGTATTTTAAAGAATCGCATCGGGGTACCTGGATGGCTCAGTCAGTTAAGCATCCAACTGTGGCTCAGGTCATGATCTCTCATGACCTGAGTTCGAGTCCCTCCTCTGGCTGTGTGCTGAGAGCTCAGAGCCTGAAGCCTGCTTCAGATTCTATGTCTCCCTGTCTCTCTGTTCCTCCCCTGCTTGCTCTGTCTCTCTCTCAAAAATAAATAAAGATTAAAAAAAAAATCGCATCTTTATGGTAGAAAAAATTGAAATACAGAGAAGTGAAAAGAAAACTATAAAATACTCATAAGTCCACTAACTCAGTAAGTATCCCTCCAAACCCTCTCTTTGTGTGCATGTGGCTTTTTATATACAGTTTTTGGTAACAAATATAGGATCTTGCTAAACATATGATTATTTTGTAACTTGGTTTTTTTAGTTTGTTTTTTTGTTTTGATTTTTGCTTAACATAACACCTTACCATGAATCTTTCTGTGTCAATATTGACAGTTATAACAGTTTAATAACTGAATAAGATCCCATTTTATATGTGATAATTTAACCAGTTAATTTTTATTAGACATCAGTTTGTTTCCTCCCCCCCCCCCGGTTATCAATAACTCTATAGTTATTGTACTCCTACATACATCCCTGTATACTCTTGAGACATTTTTTTCCCTTTGGATAAGTTTCTAGAAGCGAAGTTGCAGTATCAAAGTATAGTACATGCTGGTTTGTAGGGTTTTATTGATACATATTGCCATTTAGGAAAGTTGTAGCAATTTACATTCTTTTTTTTTTTTTTTAATATTTATGTATTTTGAGAAAGAGCTGAAGCAGGGGTAGGGGCAGACAGAGAGAAAGAGAAAGAGAATCCCAAGTGGGCTCTACACTGTCAGCACATAGCTGGACGTGGGGCTCAGTCTCACAAACTGTGAGATCATGACCTGAGCCAAAATCAAGAGTCTGACGTTTAAACGACTGAGCCACCCAGGTACCCCAGCAGTTTACATTCTTGTAGTGGGGGATGAGAGTCCTGTGTTCTCTCCTACTTCCTTTTTTGTAGAGTGACTTAGCCAATAACAAACGTAGTGAATTATTATTATTTTTAGGAAGAAGAATGGCATGTTAATGTAACCTGTTCAGGAGTGGGATCTGGAAAGTCTGAAAATTCATACACCCATGATAGTGATAGTTAACATTTAGCAAGTCCTTTTGCATCATTTTGTAAACACTCACTCAATCTTTACAAAACTGCCCTTTTTTAGATGAATACGCCTTGGAAACTAAGGTACCAGTAGTTAAGGAACTTAAAGAGCCAGTAAGTGGCTGCCCAGATGTGTTGATGCCAGAGCCCAAACTCCCAGCCACAGTGCTGGATTGCCTGTTCCCTGGACGTGATTTCTAGGCCTTGGGGTATTTTTTACATTCCTGATTTCTATTCTGGAATAACCTAGAGATTCCCTGATATGTATTAGTTTATGGATCAGGCGGGGTACAAATTGGAATCCCTCTCAAGATTGAGAAGTCAGTAGTATAAATTAGCTCACCAACAAGCCTCGTCTACTGTCTAACATTCACCTCTCAGCAGCTTGTTAGTCTTTCCTCTGTAGTGGTTTTCCTAAAGTGCCCCTGCGTGGAAAGCTGGAGTAGAATCACAGAGGAGACTAGTGAAATTTGAAAAAGCAGTTCACTTGTAATGTGGCCTTGCCTTGGAAACATGATTGCATCCAGGTGTACGATCAGGGAGACAGCAGAGTATCTGTCCAAACATTTCGATGTTGGCCAGTTTGGAGATTTGAAGCAGCCTGTTGGAAGTTCACTTCAGGAATGTGAAGGCCTCACTGTGGAGGGATGTCACGCACGGATCCATTGGGAGATCGTTAAAAAAAAAACAACAAAAAAAACCCTCATAAACATGATGGTAGAATCTCATTAACATTTTGTTGCTAAGGTTTGTAGCCTTCTAACAAGGTGAATTTGAAACAGGTTAAACTACTTAAATTCATCAGTGCTCTTTTGACCTTTTCCTAGTAGAATTAATAATTGGCAGCTTATCTTACTAGCTTATTGGCCCAGAGAGAGCATTGGTGAAATCGCTCTGGCTTTAGGTCTCTTGGCCTGAGTTTGCCTGTGCTGAGGTAGGACTGCCACGGGCTCAGTGTTAAGTTGGTCACTGACACCCATTCTCACTATTGTGTAGTGTGGGGTTCCACCAAGGTTGTGCGGGAACGGTGCTCAGGTACATTTAACTCTACGAGGAGTGTGTACTGAGGGATGTGATGGAGTTTGGGATTCAGCTGAATAGGACTGTGAAAGTAACAAGGTCATAGCAGTTGGTCAGTTTTGTTTTGTTTTTTTTTTTAATCCTTGGTGGTTAAAATTAAACGCCCTCTCCTTCATACCGGAGGGCAGTGCTTTTGATCCTCCTGCTTTAATGCGTGTTTTGCCTTGTTTCTCTGTCTGTGATGGTTTTGGTCATCCTTGGTCTGCAAGTGTCCTGGTGAGCAGTGGCATGGATTTGCAAGACATAGATACAGCTCATGGAAGTGAATGCAGCCACCTGGCTTTTAGTGCCATGCTCCGACCAACCTACTTCAGGAGGACCCTGGCTCTTGTGATAAAAGCATAGGAAACAAGATGCCAGTGGATCCCCTTGTTTTTTCTGTCTGTGTGTGTGTGTGTGGAGGGCTCATTACTTTTCTCCCAGGCAAATTTCCTGAGCAGTTACGTTGTTCTGACAAGGGCCCTGTTTTGTATCAAAGCCATTGTATAAACACACAACACCTTCCTGAACACCGTTCCTGTGCGTTATCTATGATAAAAGTCTGTTCGTTGTGGATTCGGTGTTTTATAAAAATCAATTTCTGCTGCAAACTTAAGATAATAGATTTTGAAAACAAGTAATCTTTCAGTTTCTGGAATTGTTTAGACCCCACTGCTGTATTCGGGCACAATTGAGATATTACCTTTTGGTCACTGACATATAAAAGCCGTAGAGCTAGTATGAGACAGACTTTCAAAAATTGACAAATCAGTGCCATTCCTGGTATATCAAGTTTCTGTGAGTAAAGATCCCCCTCTTTTTTTTTCTCCTGTCTCCTTTGCTTATGATAGTTACTATTAAAGTCAGAAAATGATAATAAACTTATAATAGGCAGCATTTTCACATACCTTCAAATATAGTCATTATAATTGTCTTAAAATTCTTTAAATGATTACAGAAATTGAGGAGGAACAGAACGTGTTAGAGAGGTTACTAGGATGTAAGCTTCAGGAAGGCAGGGAATTTTGTCTGTGTTGTTCTCTGCTTTATCCCCAGGACCTAGAACAGTGCATGAGCACTCAGCAGTTGGTTGTCAGCATGCTGAATAGATTAGTGTTTGAGGACCTGATTGTCTGGAGGCCAGAGTCACCCAAGTGCGGTGAGCACAGGAGAGACAGGTGAGGAAGAAAGGGGACGGCTGGTTTGGATTTTATTCAATCAGTGGAAGTAGGAAACTAATGTAAGTTTTAAGCAGGGGAGTCCCATGCTTTGCTTTTGTTTAAAAGGATCACTCTGGGGGCACTTGGATGGCTCAGTCGGTTGGGCATACGACCTCGGCTCAGGTCATGATCTCACAGTTCGTGGGTTCGAGCCCCGCGTTGGGCTGTGTGCTGACAGCTCAGAGCCTGGAGCCTGCTTCGGATTCTGTCTGTCTGTCTGTCTGTCTGTCTCTCTCTCTCTCTCTCTCTCTCTGCCCCTCCCCCACTCATGCTCTGTCTCTCTCTGTCTCTTGGAAATAAATAAATGTTAAAAAAAAAATTAAAAGGATCACTCTGGATGTCATGTGGGGAATGCCTTGCAGGAGAGCAAGAGAAACGTTGAATTGACTCTACCTTCCATCATCTGTGAATGTTGACATTCTACCTAGCCTTGTGGTTTTTCTTTAGGGTGAAGATACTCTGGATAGGGTGAGAAGCATGGTGATTTGCATAAACTTCTTAGCGTTCTCGGTAAACTGCTGCCATCATTGATCAAATCAAATAAAACAATGTAAAGTAAAGATCAGGAATAATTTAACTTTTTAAGCATTAAGTTAATTGGTATTATAAATACAGATTTCTTTTTTTAACGTTTATTTCTGAGAGAGAGAGAGCGCGCGCACACACACACACACACACACACACAAGAGCGCAAGCGCATGCGCAAGCAGGGGAGGGGCAGAGAGAGAGAGGGAGACACAGAATCTGAAGCAGGCCCGAAGCTCAGAGCTATCAGCACAGAGCCTGATGCAGGGCTCAAACTCATGAACTGCATGACCATGACCTGAGCTGAAGTCAGACACTCAACCAACTGAGCCACCCAGGCACCCCTAAATACAGATTTCTGGTAGAGATTTTCTGTTTACATTTTTTGGTGAAAGAAACTTCAAATATAGGGAACTGAATCCTTAAAATAGGTGTTTTACGGCTTGAGTGTCTATAGCTCTTCGCTTTGAGGAAGGTCTCATTTGTAAACCGCTGCTATTGTCTGTCCAAGCTGGTGTTTTAATTAGTATCAAAGGGAGGGAAATACTGCAGTAATTGTAACCTTACATTACTTCCTTAGTTCAATTAGTTTTAAACCACAGTCATTATCTGTTATCTTTAGTTGTTTTGGTCTCATTAGACGAAGTAATATTGCAGTTGTGATTCGGTATTTTAAAAAATAACTTTTTTTTTTCTTCACTCCAAAAGCAGTACATGTGTATTGAAGAAAACTTTTGAAAAGAAAAAGAAAAACAAAAGTGGGCCTTTTCTCACTATCCAGCGATGACTATTCATACGCTGTGAGGGGTCAACCTGCTCAAATTTCTCAGGAAGTTCGGTGTGTGAGCTTCTCAGTCTGGGAGGCATGACAGCGTGTTAGGGATCAGGGCACTGAAGAGGGTCCAGGGATGGGGCAACCCAGGGTCTGTCAGACTCCTCATTCGTGGCCCTGGGAGGATGCATGTTGCTGTTACTATACCTTCTAGTTCTTCAAGAGAGGCTGGAAATCCAGAAGTACGGCTTTAATATGAAATCTCCCAATTTTTTTTTTTTCAACGTTTATTTATTTTTGGGACAGAGAGAGACAGAGCATGAACGGGGGAGGAGCAGAGAGAGAGGGAGACACAGAATCGGAAACAGGCTCCAGGCTCTGAGCCATCAGCCCAGAGCCTGACGCGGGGCTCGAACTCCCGGACCGCAAGATCGTGACCTGGCTGAAGTCGGACCGCTCAACCGACTGCGCCACCCAGGCGCCCCTGAAATCTCCCAATTTTTATGTGGGCCACAATTTTTATAAACACACTGGGGTTCAAGCAAAGCAGACCTACTAAGGGCTGACTTCAGTCATTGTCGCCTTACAAGTTTATAATCTCCGTACATACAGTTGTGTAGCCCGTTTTTCACTTAATATATTGGAATATATTCCAGGCCTCAGCAGCTTGCTGCTACTACCCTCCAGTGTGTTCCCCTGGCAGCGTGGACCTATTTTGTGTTCCCTCACCACGATTGGGTAAAACCATTTTTTAAAAATCTAAGTTTTATTTAACTTGCATTTTCCTACTACTACGAGTGAGTGTGAACATTTGTCGAATGCGTATTGGCCCTTCTACAGATTTCCTTGATAACCAGCCACCTTGCTAGAACTCTGTGCTCCAGGGGTGTTTTGGTCATTTATTCCATATTTCTCAACATTTATCAACATAACATCATATACAGTCGGTACCACATTAGCCCTGCTAATTGGGCCTAATGGCAGGCATTATCCCCCAAACCTGAGCACACCTGTCACCCATTTGAAAGTACAGTAGTTGGAAAGTTCTGAGTTTGTTTGGTGAACATGGGCCATGTGCCCTGTGTCCCGGCATTGCTCTAGATGTCCAGCCTTGACCCAAGACAGAATCTCAGCTCTTTAAGATCTTACGGGTCTTAAATTTTTCATTTCTCTTGGGTTTTTCACATAGACCGATATTTATAAAAGACAATTTTTACTTCTAGAATGTGTAATTTATTTTTAGCTTGTATTACTGAGGTGAACTCCCCAGGTTCTAATCTCTTAAATTCAATTTAATTCTCTCAAGCTCTTTTAAACTCTAGACTCCTAGCAAAAGTCTAAAATGCACCTTATTTTGGTGATGAAAAAACTAAGTACTGGGACTCTGTGGTGGGAGTTTCTGTAGTGTCTGACCCAACACAAATCCCTTATCTGTCCTTTAACCAAACATCCGCTTCCTACCAACTTCTTCGTCCCCACAGATGGTGGAGAGGATTGAACGAGGTCTGGGAACCTGACCCAGGCCAGCCCAACCAGTGTTCCTGTCTTGGAAATTTGCAAATGGCCCCAAAAGAGAGGCATTTGAGGTTCACATGCTCATGGCCACAAGGTTAAAACACTCGGGAGTCAAAGGCAGTTATGTTCTGTTGTCTGGGGAGAGAGAATGGTGGTTTGTAGATGGAGAGAATAAAGCACATATCTGGAGAGACGCAGAAAGAGAGAAGAACGCTGCCTGAGTCCGATAGCTTTAAACCTTTTCTTCATTGCTTTCTGGGGTTGGCTGCATTCCTGTTTCTGAGTTCTGTGAAATACTCCTATACTCTCAATATCCCCTCTTCTTTCTCCTTTTGCAGAAGCCTAAGCCAGATGAGGTGGGTTACTATTCATGTCATCAAGGATCCTTCTCATTCTCAGCACTGTATTCATTTTATAATACTACCTTGTCTCTTACGTTTCTTCTGAGAAAGTTGTGAATTTTTCATTATTTTTTAACCATCTAACAATAACATGGGAAATTAAGGATTGCAGGAAACACAGAAGTAACACAATTTAATTCAGGTAATCATGATTTTATTGGAAAGGTCATTTTGCAAATGTGGACGCCACTTCTCACCTCTTTCAGTTCAGGGGCACCTGCGTGGCTCAGTCGGTTAAGCATGATCTCTCAGTTTGTGAGTTCGAGCCCTGCGTCGGGCTCTGTGCTGATAGCTCAGAGACTGGAGCCCAGTTCAGGTTCTGTGTCTCCCTCTCCCTCTACCCCTCCCTTGATCACACTGTGTCTCTCTCTCCCTCAAAATAAATAAACATTTAAAAAAAAATTAAAAAAAAAAAAAGCACACAAGAAAAACCAGTTCAGATCTTTAGCAGAGGGACAACAGGAAGGAAGAGATTTGGAATGTACTTCCAAATGTCCTAGAATTTCAGTGGTGTTATTTCCCTTCACATACAGATAGCATTTTGGCCTCATGCAAAAAATGATACTAGAGGTATTCACAATGGAAAGTATTGTTGTATGTTCATGTAGGGGCTGAGTTTGATACTTGTTCAGGTGTGTTCTGGTCAAACCACTGAAACAAGACTCTTGACTTTAATATCTAAATACCAAGAAAATGAATCACAGCTTGATTTACCTGGAAGTAGGCTTATCATAGATTAGCTTTCTGTCTCATGGTGATGTCATAAAAACTCAGTGCCAAGTTTAAGTAGTTCACTTTTCTAAGAAGTTGGGTGGGAAGGGAAAAAAGAAAAGTGATAGAAAGGGAAGAAAAGGGTTGTAGTAGAGAAGGAAGACAAAATCCAGTGCTACAGTTTTCCTTATTTATAACTGTATTTGCTGATCTTTTTTATTTGCATGTGGAAGAAGCACAAACTGTCTTAAGAAAAAAAGAAAATCTATTGACTCACACACCTGTCAAGTCCAAAGGTTCTGATTGGCTTGGCTTGATCACATGCCCTAAGCAGTCCTCATGGCCAAGTGAATGTGGAGCTCTCATTGGCTGTCCTGGGCTTTTGGGTCCATCAGTTGTTGAGACTGGTACCTAAACCCCTGGAATTAACCGAAGGAGGGAAAATGGGATCAACTGGGAGAAAAAGAGTGTTGGGCAGGAAAACACATGCCCAACCCTTTCATCATAAATGATGATCATATGGAAGGGGACTGGTGGTAACCCCTTTTTTTCTTAAATGACAGTCCCCCCTCCCTTTTTTTTTAAGTTTGTTTATTTTTGTTGAGAGAGAGAGGGAATGAGAATCCCAAGCAGGCTCTGTGCTGTCAGCCGAGAACCCGACGCTAACTAACTAACTTGACTAATCTCACTAACCATGAATGAGATCATGACTTGAGTCTGAATCAAGAGTTGGATGCTTAACCAACTGAGTCACTCAGGTGCCCCTTGGCTGCTTCTGTAATTGCAGATTTTCTCAGAGTTTTTCAGTGCCTAAGGTGTGTTGGCATTCTCTCAGGGCTCATACTTGGAGGCTTTTTAACTTATGCTCATCTGGAACTACTGGAAAAATATATAATGGAAAAGTTGGAGCTAGAAAGGGGTATCCTTTCTTCACCCATCTGCTTTTAAAATTTTTTTTATTAGACTTCAGGAAAGATAGCAACTTGACCTGTTTCAGAACGGGATGGGCCTATTTTTGAGATTTCTTGTTCTAAGAGACTGATTACAGTAGGTGGCAAGAGCTTATGATACCTTGAAAAATATGTTGCTCATATTTTTAAAATGCTATAGCGTGATTTATTTCACATGCTCTGATTACAATACTTGCATCCAGAAACTGTAGTTCCTGGGGTCCTTCTTCTTCTCTTTATGTCAAGTTCCTTTCCTCTTAGTTTTGTGACCTTCTGTACGCACCTGTGAACTCAGAGCGTGGCATTTCAGCTGTGTCCTGGCCCAGTGGTCCTTGCATCATCCCTATCCTGCAGACCTGCATTGCTAGACTGATGCAGCTGTGTCCCGTTTCCTGTGTTCGTGCTGGCAAAAGTCAGCTGAAGAGAAGCGTAGGAACTCGTGGACTTCCTTCTCCACTTAGCTGCGACCTGCAAAGTATTCTTTCTCAGCTTTCTCTCCATTCCTCACCACATTTGCCCTTTTCCTCAAGCTTCCCGGGAGGCATCCGAACCTTCACTTTCAGCAGTAATGCTGCCTCCTGTTTGGGCCTGCCGCCCACTTCCCAAGTAGCTTTTGTAAATCTGTCTTACTCACACTTGCTCTCTACTTCTTGCGATAAGAGGGAGAAGGAAGAGGTGGGTGTCTCCTTCCCTCCCCCCGGGTTCTAGATGCTGTTCTTTCCTGTTTCCTCTGAGACTTTGTGCCATTCTCTCATGCTTGCTCCCTTCAGCCTTGCCACAGCTAGATCCCGCTTGACTGTCGTGTGCCAGGTGCTGGGGTAGGAGCCTGGACTACCCCAGTAGTGACAGCTCCCTGTCCTCAATCTATTTATATTTTACTGGGACAGACAGAAATACAGAAAAAAAACCCCACCCCACATAGATAGCTGATTTCCAGCTGTTGTATGTGCCATGATGAAAGCGTTCAGGAGGACCTAATCTAGTTTTAGAGTCCGGGGAAGATGGGGCATGCACTTGAGGTGTGAGCTATGCACAGGAGTCAATCAGGGAAGGGAAGGAAGTTGTTTCCCAGGCTGAGGAACCCGCATGTGAGCATGGCTCGTACCATGAAGGAGCACCGCACATTTGAAAGGAAGGCCACCGTGGCTGCTATTAGGGAACTGGGGGAGGAGGTGAGACCAGTGTAGTTGCTATTAGGACACTGGGGGAGGAGGTGAGACCAGCCGGTGCGGGGCCTCATAGGCATGTAAAAACGGCTTGGTGTCAATCCAGAAGCTCCGATCTGAATTAGGCTTGTTCTCTGACTTGTGTGCATTCCTCTGGCTCCTCCGCCCCTTCCATCACCTCCTGCTCCGCTTCTTCCCATTGGTGCTGTACTCCCTCTGTCTCTTGGAGGAGTAGTTTTATGCTGGGTCTCTTTGCTCCTGTTACTTGTAGCGGGGTTCTGCCTCTGCCCCTCCATTGTTGATTCCCATACACAGATTTCCGTCCATTTGTTTCTTGACCTTTCTGTGACTTTCGACACATTTCTTCTTCTTCTACTTCGTCTTTTTTTTTTTCTTCTTAATTTTATTTAATCTCTACATCCAGTGTAAGGCTTGAACTCCCAAACCAGAGATCAAGAGTCGCGTGCTCTTCAGACTGAGCCAGCCAGGCGCCCCTCGGCCCATTTCTTCTTGAAAAACACTGTTCTACTTTGGCTTTCTCTGCCTTATACTCTGTGTTTTTCTTCTCCCTTACATCTAGGACTTCTTAGTCTCTTTTGAGGGCTCTTTACCTTGTATGTTGCTGTCTCTAGAGCTGTTACATCTACCCTCTTTTGACCCTCCACTGTCTTCCAGGACAGTCATCTCCCCTGTTGGAGTTTTAGCCACCATGAATAAATCCTGTTATCTGTGTATACCTGGAGTTCTGCCTCCTGAGTTCTTTTATTTTTTTTTTTTTATTTTTTTATTTTTTTTAACATTTATTTATTTTTGAGACAGAGAGAGACAGAGCATGAGCAGGGGAGGATCAGAGAGAGAGGGAGACACAGAATTCGAAACAGGCTCCAGGCTCTGAGCTGTCAGCCCAGAGCCCGATGCGGGGCTCGAACTCACAGACCGCGAGATCATGACCTGAGCCGAAGTCGGACGCCCAACTGACTGAGCCACCCAGGCGCCCCATGCCTCCTGAGTTCTAACCCTTTGCCTACAGCAATTATTTATTGAGTACCTACTAAACATCAATAACCATGTCAGATGCTCTGTGGTATAATAAAAAAAAAGTGTAGTTGGTCTTTCTCCTTGGTTCCAGACACAGAGCTCTGGAAACCTTTGGAATTTCCTGAGTGGTGGGAGTGTCTTTGTTATTCAAAATTAGCCTCTTTAGATTTTACCTGAGTTTATGCTAATGAAGTGACTTTTAGCCCCTTACCCCCCAACAAGGGAGAGGGACTGGAAATTGAGTTTAATCACGTGGGCAGTGATTTAATTAGTCATGTCTCATAAAGCCCCTTATAAATATGCCAGGATGGTGAGGTTTGGTGAACATTTAGATGTGTAGATGGGTAGGCACAATATTCCACAGAGGAGGAGAGGGCATGGATGCTCTTCAACTCCGCTCCGCCATACTTTGCCCTGAGTCTCTTCCATTTAGTTGTCCCAGAGTTGTATCCTTCATAATAAAACTAATCATAAGTGTGATGAAGTTTTGGGGTGATGGTGGGGTGGTCCAGAGCTGACGGCCAAGAAAGAATTCTTGAAGACGTCTTTGGTGCAAAAAGGTGATTTTATTAAAGCACGGGGACAGAACCCATGGACAGGAAGAGCTGCACTGGGGTCCTGATGGGTAGCTCATTATATATTCTCAGGATGGGAGCGGGTCAGGGATAGAGTAAGTCTCTAAGGTAGTTTGGAAACAAGGTTTCCAGCACCTTGAGGGGCTAGCTGTTGCTAGGGAAACACCATTTATTACCGTTTAATAAAACCTCAGTCATGAGACCCTTCAGATACATATCGGGGGGTGGGGCATAAGCTTGTGGAGTATGAGCGCCAGCACATATCTTGGAGTAATTGAGATAAGGGAAGTAGACTTACAGGATCCTCAGATCCTTGAGGTTGGGATAATGTTAAGCTAAGATTCTCTTTTGCCCCCTAGCAAAGTGTCATCATCTAGGCTGCTGAGCTCCTAGAGGGCGGTCACTCTGCCCTTGTCAAGGACTTGTCAGTGGGCTATAGGCAGTAAGGGAATTTAATTTTTCATTTGCCTTAGTTTCCCCACATCACCATGGCAAGCACTTAAACCCCTTCCCTTTGTTCTTGGGGAGCCAGGGATGTCTGAGGCATATCACACATACTCCACCCTGGAGGGAGGGGGCAGTGCTGTTAGTCTGTATTTTGCCCTCAGCTAGCTCCACACTCCCTCATCAGGTATAGTGTTTTCCTAAGATTGGTGAGTAGTTCTAACAAATTACTGAACCTGGGGGAGGGTGGCAGTTGTGGGAACCCCCAAATTTGTAGTCTTCCTGCAGAAGTGCTGGTACTTTAGGGGCTACTTAAGACTTGTGGCTGGTGTCTGAAACGGGACTGAGCCCTTTACCTGTGGGATCTGTACTAATTCCAGGTAGATAGAATCAGAATCGAATTTTAGGACACTCAGTTGAAATCAGAGAGCTGTTGTTAGAACTGATCACCTGGCTGTGGAGCATCTCAATCTCTCTGTATGGAATAGACTCAGTACCTGTCTATAAACCAGATAGGTGGACAGATGGTTGCAGTGTATCCATGCAAGCTGGCAGCCTGGACCTTTTCTCTCTGATTCTGAAGTTGGTTGCTACATTCTGTCAATTCTTCTGCCCCTGGAACATCTTTTGGTTTCATCTCTTTTTCTCTGTGTCCATCGCTGTTGTCTTAGCCCTGATTTCATCATTTTTCATGTTACCACTTGGCTGTTACTGACTGGTCGGGCTTCTAGTTATTGGGGACCTCACGGAGCTTTATGTGGGTTGTGTTTTTAAATGTATCACTGTTTGCCAGGTTAGAAATTAAAATTGAGAAATGTACAAAGTATTTTATTAGTGTATTGAAAATACCTGTAATAAACCCACCGCGTGCTTACATAAATAACAGATTTTTTATGAAAACTGTTTTACAAAAGAAAAAAATAATTTAGTGAGAAGAGAGCATCGTTTTACATTTTTGCAAACCTCTTTTAAAGTCTGGCTTAATAGAAGACAGCTGGCTTTTCATATCTGCTCCTGCAGTCAGTTGGTTGCGAAATGTTGTTTTGGTTGAAGTAGTTGAAAGAAATCTGGCCTTACACAGATATGTAGTTGGAAAAGCCAGGAGCCTTTTGATGGCATTTTCAGAAAATTGTGGTTATTCTTTGATACCATACCAAAATTTGACACTGCTAGTTTCTTAAGGTTAGTGGCAATGCGGAATCTGAAATTATGTTAGTGAACTTTTCATACTCCGTTACAAAAACATCTATAGTCCATCCTGCTGTTTGGATGACATTTTACACCTTTGTGATTTTGTAACATCATGTGTTGGTCATTCGGAAAATATTAATTCACTGATTTATGTAGATCTTGCAAATGTTGATATGTTTCATTGAATAATACTACTTTAACATCCCATTTGTTAGTCTTACCACCCATCTTATTGGAAAAATTTCTCAATGTTAAGAAGTCTAACTCAAAATGACAGATACTAGTTTTCCAAATTCAAAATTTTTGCTCAAAAGCTTAACTTTTATCATTAGCCAAGTTACTATCCGTTTTTCTTGAAGCATAGGCTCATTTCATTTTTGAGAAACCACCTGCCAAATACTTAAGTCTGAATAAACATAGTTTTTCTGTTGTTTTGCCAAGTAAAAATTGTGTGCCATGAAAAAAGTGCCTAATTCAGCTTGCAACTCATTTGCACAACTGTGTTTTCTTAAGACATCGGTCGTAGTCTGTGTGCCATAGGGATGCCTTATGATTACTTCCCTTTTTATTTTTATTTTTTATTTTATTTTTTTTCTTAATGTTTTTATTTATTTTTGAGACAGAGCATGAGCAGGGAAGGGGCAGAGAGAGAGGGAGACACAGAATCGGAAGCAGGCTCCAGGCTCTGAGCCATCAGCACAGAGCCCAATTTGGGGCTCGAACTCACAGACTGTGAGATCATGACCTGAGCCAAAGTTGGATGCTCAACCGACTGAGCCACCCGGGCGCCCCTGATTACTTCCCTTTTAGTCATACAAATAATAAACACATTTATTCAAGGGTTGAGATTTATTAGTTATCATTCCTAATGACTTATCAAGGACCTTCTGAAGCAAAACTGTTTTTTTTTCTGAGATAGAGAACACGCGTTGGGGGGAGGGGCAGAGAGAGAGGGAGTGAGAACCCGAAGCAGGCTCCACAGGTCAGCGCAGAGCCCGATATGGGGCTTGAACTCACGAACCGTGAGTGAAATCATGACCTGAACCAAAGTTGGATGCTTAAATGACTGAGCCACCCAGGCGCCCCCTGATTTTATTTAACGTGTGTGTGGCAGTGAGGAATACATAACCACCAGTACAGTTTGGTGCCCCTGCTAAGGTGGCAGCAGTTTACCCAGCCTTGTTTTTGTGTCACTGCAAATATAAACACAATGAAAATAATGTCTGGGTACCATTATGGTCATAGTTTTGGCCTTTTGGACCCTTTGAAATGGTCTTGGGAACTCCAGAGACCCAGGAACCACCTTGAGAATTCCTACCTTATAAAATTTAAACCTTTTTGCCCAGTTTATTTTTTTATTATTTCTTAAAAACTTAAAAAAAATTTTTTTTATGTTTATTTTTTAACAGAGCAAGCCAGGGAGGGGCAGAGAGAAAGGGAGAGAGAGAGAATCCCAAGCAGGCTTCACATTGCCAGCACAGAGCCCTACATGGGGTTCCGTCTCATGAACCGTGAGATCATGACCCAAGCCGAAATCAGGAGTCAGATGCTTAAGCGACTGAGCCACCCAGATGCCCCAAGAGGAAAGCACTTTACATTCCTCTTGTGGACTTAAATGTATTCATGTTAGTGTATTGCATGTTGAACCTTCATACCTCTAATTAAATGAAACATGTCAGCAAATAGGTGGTAGGATATATATAGAGAGAGCCTCCAGCAGAGCCTTCTGCTGTGTCAGATGTAAGATTATACTTAGGTCTGGCCCAAGGAATAAACTAATTTTCCTTTATAAGTATACAAATGGTACCTGTTTTCCTAATCAGGAGACTCTCCTGGTATCATCTAGATTTTGGGTTATATGCAGTTGAGTTCATCAGATAAGTGACCTGTAGGTAAGTAATCAGAGTTGCTCTTAGCTTTTATAGAATTTGCTTTAGAATGGCTTCTGTTATTATCTGACTCACACCCATGACTTCACACATACACAGGAATGTTTACTGAGTACCTGTCATGTCTCATGTGTTTGGCAAGAAGCTTTCCCTATGTCCTGTCTAAAACTGGTTTTCTGTAAAGCTGTGAGATAGATGGTAAATACCCTTATGTTACAGATGAGAAAACAACCTCAATTTGCTATCATTTGTCATAATGAAAACATTCCAAAGGACACATTGGGTAGCTGAACTTAAACAAAGAATTCTTGAATTACCACAAAAGTAGATAGGAGTATTACAACATTATGAAATGAAATTTGGTATAAATGAGCATTTGTCATGATTTCAGGGCTTTAGTCTACCTTTTAATTCTAAAAGGAGCAGGAATTGTCTGTAAAGGATTTTTTAAATACAACCTAAAGTTCTTTCACATTCTGAGGGCCCATAACTCTAGACAGGTATAGCAATGCTGGATTCATTAGGCGGTCATGCGTGTAATTATTCCTCAGAAAATGAAATCTATAAACTCTGGCATTGTGCTTATATTGGTTTTGTTATGAAATACGTTACCTTTTAGATTTCTTCTCAAGTTTGAGATTTAGTTTACAAAACCACTAACTGGTATATAATTATATTGGAAATTTGAATTAGAAGGGCCTTTAGGCCCTGGCTTTGCTGGTAACTGTAACCTCTTATAATTGCTGTCAAGATGTGATCTAGACACCCTTGGAAATAGACAGTTGAGTCACAGTATCCTGAATAGTCTTTTGTCAGATTCAAAAATGTTAGAAAAGATCTAAATTGGAATGATAAAATGGCATTCACCCATCTGGTTTTGGGTTTACTTCTTTGTGACATTTCTAAACCTGATTTTTTTTTTTTTAAGTTTTATTTTTTTTTGAGAGAGATAGAGAGAGAACACACTCGAACAGGGGAGGAACCTACTCACCGTGAGATCATGAACTGAGCCGAAATCAAGAGTCAGCCGCTCAACCGACTGAGCCACCCAGGTGCCCCCCTAAATCTGATTAAGAGGCAAGTTCTAGGGGTACCTGGGTGGCTCGGTCGATTGAGCATCTGACTCTTGATTTCAGCTCAGGTCATGATCCCCCAGGGTCATGGGATGGAGCCCCAGTCAGGCTTTGCGCTGAGTGTGGAGCTTGCTTAAGATTCTCTCTCTCCTTCTCTGCCCCTCTCCCCCATGCTCGTGAGTGCTCGCTCTCTTTCTCTGTGTGTCTCTCTTTTTTTTTTTTTTAATGTTTATTTATTTTTGAGAGAGAGAGAGAGAGAGAGCAGGGGAGGGGCAGAGAGAGAGGGAGACAGAATCCCAGGCAGGCTCCATGCTGTCAGCACAGAGCCTGACGTGAGGCTTGAACCCATGAACCATGAGATCATGACCTGAGCCGAAACCAAGAGTTGGATGCTTAACCAACTGAGCCACCCAGGCGCCCCTCTGTGTCTCTCTTAAAAAAAAAAAAAAAAAAAAAAAAAA
>NW_024412403.1:11533930-11700358 GCF_014898765.1 Herpailurus yagouaroundi | reverse complement strand
TCTTAAAAAAAAAAAAAAAAAAAAAAAAAAAAAAAAGATTTGTACAGACAGTGGAGAGCTGGAACTTGAAAGTAACATATCAAAATGTAGCTACTAACATTTTAAGTCCTGAGTTATGTAACTGTGCAAGATTTATTGTTATTTCATGATTGTAAAGCAAAGGGATTAAAAGCACAAATTTTGAAGCAAAACTGCTCAGCTGTTGACTGCATAACCATAAGCTAGCTATTTCACTTTGCTATACCTCTGTTTCCTCATCTGTATAATGGGGTTGATTATAGTTCTTACCTTGTATGGTTGTTGTGAGGATGTTAAAGCATCTAGCACAGTGCTTCACTAAATAGTAAGTGCTTATTATGAGAAATGACTATTATCATCACCATCTTTATTTTGTTATCATCTGTGATCCAATCCTGGATTTGTAATTTAAAACAAAAATGAAGGTGTTATATAGTCTGTTTGCCAGTTGATTCTGTGACCATTTTTAATTTCTCAGTTCTTTTTGTCATGTGGAAGGTTGGTATTGGTTTTAAGCTTGGTAGAGAGAGGAGGATCAGATCCGTGGTTGGTTTAAAGTGCTTTCATGTACTGGTAAAACATAATTAGACGTAAGAATTTTTAACAATCCAACAACAAAAAGAACCCAGTTTTTAAAATGGGCAAAAGACATGAATAGGCATTTCTCCAAAGAAGATCTACAAATAGCAAACAACGCTTTTAGTTGTTAGAGAAATAGAAATCAAAACTGAGATGCCATTTCACACCCATTAGGATGGCTATCATAAAAGAAAAAAAAAGGAAAATGACAAGTGTTGGCAAGAACGTGGAGAAACTGGAAGCCTTATACGTTAGTGGTAGGAATGTAAAATGGCACTGCTGTAACAGAACAGTTTTGTAGTTTCTTAATAAGCTAAATATAGAGATACAGAGTTATCATATGGCCGTAGCAATTCTATCCCTAGGTATATATCCCAAAGGATTGAAAACAGATGTTGAGACAAAAACTTACGGATCCTCATTCATTTTCTTTTGGGATGATGATAATATTCTGGAATTCATTGTTGGTTATGGTTGCACAATGCTGTGAATATATTAAATGTCATTGAATTATACATTTCATAGTGGTTAAAATGGTAATTTTTGTTATATGTGTTCACTATTTATTTATTTATTTATTCATGTATTTACTTATTTTAAGTAAGGTCAGTGCCCAACATGGGGCTTGAACTCATGACCCTGAGATGAAGAGTCACATGCTGTCCCCACTGAGCCAGCCAGGCACCCCTGTGTTCACAATTTTTAAAATGGAAAGAAATTAGACATAACATTTAGTCTACCATAGTGGCAATTTTGTCAAAATATTTTCTTAAACTATTTTTCTGTAATTTTAGGATAGGATCATTTGCAGTTCATATATAGTTCAATGAAATGTATTGTAATTTTTCTTATGTAGATCTAGAAAAGGTAGAAGATGAAAGCCATGAGAATTTTGATACTCATTCTTTCCTTAGTGCAGAGGTTCTCAGAGTGTGGTCTGGAGCCTCTGGGGACTCATTGAGACAATATAAAACAGTCTGCAAGTTCAGATTATTTTTATAATGATAGTGGTTATTTCCTCTTTTTATTCTCATTCTCTGTAGGTGCACAGCCTGGTTTTCTAGTGGCTGTATGATGTTTGAGGACATCATCTCTTTGATGGCTAATGGTTTATGTGCTTGTATATGTCTCTTATAAGTTTCTAAGGTAAATTCTTTGGGATCCTCAATTTTTAAAGAGTATAAAAGAGTCCTGAAGCCAGAAATGTAGAGAACCAATGTCTTAGTGAACATGTTATATGCTAATAATAAAAAATTATGTATGCAGTGCTTGTGTTATGCAGTTTTGGAAATACAGGGAGAATAAATTGTCAGCCAAATGATTTTTTGTGGTTGTTTTATGTCTTTATTCCTCAGAGATGATTAGATTCGGAACCAAGGTGTTCTTTTTTTTTTTTTTTTTTTAAATTTTTTTTTCAAAGGTTATTTATTTTTGGGGGGGACAGAGAGAGAAAGAGCATGAACGGGGGAGAGGCAGAGAGAGAGGGAGACACAGAATCAGAAACAGGCTCCAGGCTCTGAGCCATCAGCCCAGAGCCCGACGCGGGGCTCAAACTCACGGACCGCGAGATCGTGACCTGGCTGAAGTCGGACGCTTAACCGACTGCACCACCCAGGCGCCCCCCAAGGTGTTCTTTTTGAGACACTGTAAGTCTCTAGTTTAGGAAAAGGATCTCAGTTACTGAGAAAGTTTATGGTTGTGAATTTGAACAACTTTTACAATAGGAGTGATACCAGATACGGTGATTAATTTTACCATATTCAGTTCCCCCAGACTTTTGTAATCTGTGATGCATTTGAAGTATAATAACAACTAATGTTTACTGAATGCTTACTGTGTGTTTTCCCATGTAATGATTCGTCTGCTCCTCCCAACAACTCTGCAGAATAGGTACTGTTATAATGGTTAGTTAACTTGCCCATGATCCCACAACCAGAAAGTGGCAGATCTGGTATTAGGGCCCATGCAGTCTGACTGGAGTCTGTGCTGTGAACCACTGTGCCATTTGCTATCTCTGCCTATGCGTGCTGTATAAATACTAGCTCTCTGGGAGTATATATAGGAAGTTCCCATTCAGAGGGTTCATACTTCAAGCTCTTTGTTGTACAGTTGACTCATGAACAACGAGGGGGTTAGGGGTGCTAACCCTTAGATGGTCAAAAACCCAGATATACTTTTTCACTCCCCCTAAACTTAACTGGAAATAGCCTACTGTTGACTGGAAGCCTTACTGATAACGTAAACAGACTAGTGACACATACTTTGTGTGCTATGTGTATTATACACTGTATTCTTAAAGTAAGAGAGAGGAAAGAAAATGCTACTGGGAGAATCACAAAGAGGAGAAAATACATTTATAGTCTATACGGTATGGGAAAAAATCTGCATATAAGTGGACCCATGCGGTTGAACCCAGTTCATGGGTCAGTTGTACTGCATGGCAGTGGTGGCGGAATCGGGAGGCGTCCTGGGCCTGGTGCCTAAGCCAAGGGCACCAGCAAAGAGCTGGAGGTAGTTGGAGGAGAGACAGGAGCTGTGAGGGCCAGACTCATGCCCAGGGTGCTTCTGGTCCAGACTTTTAATTGGATGTTTCTTTTCTTAGAGATTGGCTCTGCTTATGGCCTCTAAGAGGATATCTCCTCTTTTCTATCTTTGGAACAAGATAGATTTTCACAGTTTTCTCCTAGTCTCTGTCTTTGAGGCAAGCACTTATTCCATTTGAACTTTTCTGACGGTTTTTACTAAAAACTAGAAATGAGAAAATTGAAATGGGGAGGGTGTTCAAAGATACCCTTTTAGGAAAGTAACTCAGAACTAAATAAGCACAAATGTGGTACCGATGGGGGTCTTTGGAATTCAAATAATCAAGGTACTTCTGTAAGAGGGTAACTTGGCCTTGGTGTGAGCCCCTCCAGGCTCATCCTCTTTGGAGCTAGGCTGGGTGCTTTTTTTTTTTTTTTTTAATGTTTATTTTTGAGAGAGAGAGAGAGAGAGAGAGAAAGAGCACATGAGCGGGGTAGGAGCAGAAAGAGAAGAAGACACAGAATCCGAAGCAGGCTCCAGGCTTTGAGCTGGCAGCACTGAGCCCGATGCGGGGCTTGAACTCACAGACTGCGAGATCATGACCTGAGCTGAAGTCAGACGACGTTCAGCTGAGTCACCCAGGCGCCCCTAGGCTGGGTGCTTTGCTCGGAGAAGTAAGCCAGGCCTCTGGCCTTGAGCTAGAAGGGGGGAATGTCAACCAGAACCTGCCTTAGGAGTAGAGGATGTGCTCTCCTACCTCCTGTTTTGCTTCCGCTTGTCAGTCTTACTGCCACAGATCCCTTTCTAGCACCAAGAGCCATACTGGCGTGAAGTAGGAAGCAGGGGATGGGGTCTGAGGATATTCCCCGCAGTTAGTGTGAAGGGGAGGCTCCATTAGTGTTAAAATTAGGCATTACAGTACTTTCTCTTTCCAGTTGTACTTCCCTTGAAAGATTTTCTTTGCTCTGTGGCCGTATCCGTTACTCTGTCCTGAACTCCTTGGGGGGGGGGGAGGCGGAGGGGAGCTCGCTGTACAGGTGGCAGGCCCGGAGCCTCCCAACGGAGTAGAGGGAGCCAGAGCCTATGCTGGAGTCCAGCAGAAATGCTTGCAGGTGGCCCCTCCTTGCTGCTTCTTGGAACACCTCTGATTTAAAAGGTTTTTGAAGCCGAATCTTTAAAAATAATTCTGTGCAGAATCCTAAAGATGCTGACTGCAGGGGCCCGGGCACTGGGAGGAAGGGGAGCAGGTGTTCCCTCTCACGGCTCCTTTCCGTCATTGGTGGCCACGGGGCGCGATCCAGTTGTGTTCATGACTACTGTCCCAACATTCTGGTTCGTTTGTGTATATCAAAAGCAGGGAGAGAAGAAGTACATTCAGCTTTTAGTATATACCTGCATGAAAAAGGGCTGTTTGTGCCAGTATTTTCATTTAAGCATTCATGTTTGTGGATTTATTTTGTACTTTTCAATTTTTTTTTAAATTACACAAAATAACATGTTTCTGGTATTACAGTCTGAATGGCTTCATATTTACTCAGCTGCCCGAGTCAGAAGCTTATACCTCATCCTGAATTCCTTAACCCCTTGTAATTATGGACTATTGATCTGGCTTAGTTCTCAAAGATCCCTCCCTCCACTCCTGCACCAACCTTGGACCTGGTCTCTCTCCAGCCAGTTTTGCCCTCTTTTCATATCTTTTTCCACTGAAGCCCCAGTTTTCAAGCTTTCTCATATTAGGAGCCCTTCATTCAACTGAGGAGCTCCAAGTAGCTTTTGTTTATGTAGGTTCTGTTTATTAATATTTATTATAATAACATTAAAACTGAGAAATTACTCATTTTTAAACTTTTTGTTCATTAATTCATTTAAAACAAATAAACCTATTACAAGTTTGGAGAAAGGCATCACAGTTAATTACACGACTTTGCTGGAACTGTGAACAACTTTTGACAAAACTCAAAACAGTGTTCTCTTAAATTATACTCCCAGCAAATTGAATGTATAGTAGAACCTTGCACAGTCTTGTGTGGTTATCTGTAAGATGGAATTTGGTTTTAGGCTCAGATAATTATAAATGGATTTTCTCCCCTATGTGAATGTCCAGAGACATTTGGAAGTTACATGGGATAATTCCTCGTATGAGACTGTTCTGAGCAGCCTGTTAAATGCCAGTGGTGCCTCCCAGTGAATGTGACAACCAAAAATACTAGGTTTTCCAATATCCATTGTGGAATTGCACACACCCATTGAGAACCACTGATTAATGGAATCTTGACTGGGTTTAAAAAAATTTTTCTTTAATATGGGATGATCATTTTAAAAATAAATTACATTATAAAAGAACATCAAAAAGGAAGGACAAGTGCCTGTAATCCCACCACCCAGTATAACCAATATTAATATTTTGTTCCATATTTGTGTTGCCTTTTTTTGATTCTTCTGTAGATAATTTTTCCCATTCAAAAAATGGGACCATTTAGGGATGCCTGGGTAGCTCAGTTGGTTAAGTGTCCAACTTCCGCTCAGGTCATGGTCTCACGGTTTGTGGGTTCAAGCCCCGCATTGAGCTATGTGCTGACAGCGCAGAGCCTGGAGCCTGCTTCGGATTCTGTGACTCCCTCTCTCTCTCTCTCCCTCCCTCCGCTCCCCTGATCGTGTTCTCTCTCTCTCTCTCTCTCTCTCTCTCCCCTCTCTCCTCTCTCCTCTCTCAAAAATAAATAAATATTAAAGAAAATGAGATCATTTATAAATTTTTTTTTTTTACTTGGCTTGATGCTACCTGATTTTACCTAATTCATATGCCTCTTTGAAAATCATAACATCATTTTTATTCTTGAATTGATCGTAAAATTAGCATAATCTCATGTAAGGTGCAGGGGTACCTGGGTGGCTCATTCGGTTAAGCCTCTGACTTCAGCTCAGGTCATGATGTCAGGATTCATGAGTTTGAGCCCCACGTTGGGCTCTCTGTTGTCAGCACTGAGCCTGCTTCGGATCCTCTATTCCGCTCTCTCTCTGCCCCTCCTCCGCTTGTGCTGTCTCTCAAAAATAGGTAAGTATTTTATAAAAAGAAATAAAATCATAACATTTTTATTATTGATTTGATTGTAAAATTAGCACAATCTCATGTAAGGTGCAAATAATGCATACTCATGTCTCCTTTTAAGAGTAAAAGTGGTGTTCACATTGGGACAAGGGTGGAGGGATCAGAGCAAAGCCTGGATTTGTACGGAGTTGGGTGGCATTGAACAAGTGACTTACCTCTCAAACTCCACCCAGTTTTCTTGTCTCTAACAAGTATTAGAGATAGTGCATGTTTTAAAGTTCCCGCCCTAGGGGTGCCTGGGTGGCTCAATCAGTTAAGCTCTGACTTTGGCTCAGGTCATGATCTCACAGTCCATGGGGTTGAGCCCTGCATCGGGCTCTGTGCTGACAGCTCAGAGCCTGGAGCCTGCTTCAGATTCTATGTCTCCCTTTCTCTCTGCCCCTACCCTGGTTGCACTCTGTCTCTCTCTGTCTCTCAAAAATAAACATTTAAATGAATGAATGAATGAATGAATGAATGAATAAAATAAAGTTCCTGCCCCAGGATAGAGGGAGATCCCTATCTGGCCCCTTGCTGATACAAGTGGAATGCAGGCTTCTGGAGGGCAGGGTGGACGTCTTACATACCTTTTTTTTTGGTCTCTAGCACTAGCTCAGTACTTGATTCATCAATCCATCGAACAAATGCATGTGGCAAAAATTTGTTACTCTGTCTGACCGTGAATAAACCTTGTTTTCTTTCTATCATGCTTATACCTCCATCACAGGTAAACGACTATATTAATTATCATGTCAAATCTCAATAAATCTTGCCCCAAATGGGGTCATTCATTAGTTCAGGATAAAGATGTTTCTGAAGTTTTAGGCACACCTGATTGTTGCATTAATCTAGCTATGGCTTGAACATTATTATTACTCAGTATTCTGGCTAATTGATTGTGCAGCCCTACCATTGACGCGTGTAATTAAATGAGCTTGCATTTAGCGTGTTCCTGAAGCCAGTTGTGTTTACCTCAGAGGCTGTCTGTCGGCTTGAAACCATGTCTTTAGGACTCATTGGTCCCTTTAAGACATCTTCACAGGTATGCTTTTCTTTCATTGTGGATCTTTTTTTCTTTCAGAATTTTATTTGCAGCTGTTAAGATAGGAGATTTAACTGTTCAGTCCCCTTGAATGTTTTAATTTTGTTACTATTGGAATTCTGAAAAATTTAATCTGAAAAATGATTGGACTGTTTTTAGGAGAGTTTCTGGATTCAGAAAGGCCCAAAGCATAGAGGCTGAAATAGTGGTTCTTAGCCTTTCGCATGCATCAGAATCTCCTGAAAGACTTGATAAAAAGTCAGGTTGGTGCCCACCTGGTTTCTTATTCACCATGTCAGAGCAGGGCCCAAGAATTTGCATTCTAACCAGCTCATTCGATATCCCAGTAGAGCAGGTCAGGGACCAGACTCTGGCAACCACTGGGCTAAAGTGTTATTGAAGTCACCTAAGGTGACAATATGGAGAGAGATGATGGAGCCCAGTGTGTTTCAGGAAAGTCCCTTTGTGCTCCCCGAAGATATTAGAATAATAAAGAAAAACTAGTTTTGGAACAGGAAGAGAAGGCAAATATGGGCATAAATCCTTGCAAATACTGTGTGATAGTTGGTATGGTTAAAATCAAGCTAGCACAAGAGGGTTGGGAATAACAATTTTTAAAAGTTTATTTTACCTTTTAAAAAGTAAGTAATGAAATGCATGTTCACAAGGGAAAGTATATAAATACAGAAAATTTTCTATTCTAGAAGAGAAGAGAAAATTCCTCATTATAATTTTGTCACTTGAAGATGTCTTCTGTTATTTTTTTTTTATAATTTCCATTCAGTAAGTCTTTTATGCGCAAGATCTTTTATGCATATTCTCTTTTGATTTTGTCCCCTCAAATGAAGTTTTAATTATCCAACAATATATGCTCATTATAATGAAAGAAAAAAGATCATAAAGAACACTTAATCTTTCCAGACAGACACACTGCTTTTAGCTCCCTGAAATTTTATCATTAGAGATCTTCCTATGAAGATACCTATTGTTAAATATTAACCCGACCATATGGTTTTACTACTTAAATTTTTTCTGCAATATCTTTTCGTGTCATTAATTTTTTTAATGTTTATTTATTTTTTTGAGAGAGAGAGAGAGAGCGCGCGCGCGCGCGGGGGAGGGGCAGAGAGAGAGAGAGAGAGAGAGAGAGAGAGAGAGAGAGACAGACAGACAGACACAGAATTCGAAGCAGGCTCCAGGCTCCGAGCTGTCAGCACAGAGGCCGGCATGGGGCTCGAACCTACAAGCTGCAAGATCACGACCTGAGCTGAAGTCAGACGCCCAGCTGACTGAGCCACCCAGGTGCCCTTCTTTTCATGTCATTAGATGTGATTCTGAAGCAACCTTTTTAGGTACAGAGTATCCTAATCTGATAAACATAATTTATACCTAAATCTTTCAAACAGCCCCTGAAACCCTTCACCCTTAGGATGGAGTCCCTGAAGTGCAATTGGCAGGTCAAAGAGCGTATAAAATCTAAGGCTCCTGATATAATTTACCAAATTGTCTTCAGAAAGGGCTTATAATTACTGCCCGGGCTCCAAGTCTACATCATTGCCGTTTTAATGTTTGCCAGTTTGATAGGTGAAATACAGTATCTCCTTGTTTTAATTCTGTTCTTTTGAGGATAAGAAGCTTAGCACTTTTTTTCATATGTTAATTGCTCATTTATATTTCTTCTCTTTTGAATTTCTGCTCTTGTCCTTGTCACATTTTCTTCTGGAGTTAATATTTTTTATTAATTTATGTGAGCTCCTTACTTAGGGATTTTAATTCCTAATGTCAAGTGCTTCAGATATTTATGACCAATTTTTTATTTGCTTTGAAAACTTGTGGTATAGTTCTTTTATAGAAGTGTTTATCTACCTCCCCCGCCCCGCCCAGTCCATCATTATTTTCCATTTTTAAGGATTTTTTTCCCCGTGATGTTAAACTAGAAAATTCTCTCCACGATTTGATAAAATGTTAACCCTTATTTTCTCTTAGCACACTTTCGTAGTTTCGTTTTTTCACTGAAATCTTTAAACCATATGTAATTTATTCTAGTGTGAGCAAGTGTGATTTACATTTTTTTTCATTTTAACTGTTAGGTGATATGTCTTCTTAATATTTAATTATTCTGATCACACTATGAAAACAGGCAAATTTAGATAGAAAGTTGGAGATAAGCATTAAGTTTTTATTTTTTTAATGTTTATTTTAAGAGAGAGAATACACGCGTACATGAGAGCACAAGCAGGGGAGGGGCAGAGGGAGAGAGAGAGAATCCCAGGCAGGCTTCTTGCAGAGCCCTATATGGGGCTCGATCCCATGAACTCTTGAGATCATGACCTGAGCTGAAATCAAGAGTCAGACACTTAATCGACTGAGCCCCTCAGGTGCCCCAATAAGCATTGTTTTCACACTGCTTTGAAAACCACTGGGGATTCTGAGAAGGCTTTAAAGGATTTGACATGGGAATATAGAAGTAGGAGAGCAGGGAAGAGCTGGGCAAGTATGTGGGCATTTGTAGTTCCAACTTCTCCCAAGAACTACAGACTTATATGGTCAGCGGGGCACCTGCTAGGCAGATCTTCTTGGGTAGCTAATAATAGGCTGTTTAAAATTAACATGGTCAAAACAGAATTCTTTTTTTTTTTTTTAAGATTTTTTTTTTAAAGTTTATTTATTTTGATAAAGCAGGGGAGGGTTGCAGAGAGAGAAGGCGAGAGAGAATCCCAAGCAGGCTGTGCACTGTCAGCACGGACAGAGGCTGATGTGGGGCTCAGCCTCATAAACCACGAGATCATGACCTGAGCTGAAATCAAGAATTCAACACTTAACCGACTAACCCACCCAGGCGCCCCTAAAGATTTTATTTTTAAGTCATCTCTGCATCCAGCATGGGGCTCAAACCTACAACCCTGAGATCAAATAGTTGCATGCTCTACTGACTGAGCCAGATTGGCTCTTCAAAACAGAATTCTTAATGCTATCCCTACCCTAATCTGCATACCTGAGACCTTCTCATCTTAGTAAATGGTGCCATTTCCCACCCAGGTGTGCAGCAGGAAAGTGTCATAGCTATCCTTGTTCCCTCTCTCCTGCCCACCTTGAATCTAATCCATTCTTAGGTTCTGTAGGCTTTCTGTCCAAATATATCCTGAATCCGACCAGCCCTCATCATTTCCACTGTTAAAACATTAGTTCTGACCACCACTGTCTCACCTGAGTGTCTGCCAAGCCCTCCTTGCTGATTTTCTTGATTCCTGTTTAGCTGGAATCTATTCCACACAGTAGTTTCTACAGCCTAAATCAGGTCATGTTATTCTCCTGCTTAAAACCTTTCAAAGACTTCCCACACTTCAAATCCAAACCTCACTTTTAAGAAGACATCGTTGTGGTCTGGCCTCTCTTGCCTCTCCAGTTTCCTCTTTCTACACTGTCCTCGTTTACTTTATACAAGCTCACCTGGCCTCTTTCTATTCCTTGAGCAGCAGCTTTTCTTTCTTTGGATCTTTGCATTGGTCAAACCTTCTCTAGAACTACCCAGAAAATACCCCAGTGTCTTCTTAGAGAGTCTTTCCTTGATTACCCAGGCTCACGAAGAAACCCCAGACACCACCTCCGGTCATCACTTACCTTGTTACCCTACCTCAGTTTCTTTGGAGTGGTTCTCTGTATGTGAAATGATCATATTTATTTGTTGACTTATTTATTAGCTATCTCCTCATTCTGGAATATAAGCTCCCTAAGAGCATGGACTCTGTTTTGTTCCCTTCTCAATTCCCTTAGCCCCATGCCTGGCTCATGGTACTGGTGGTGGGTACTGTGTAACCATTTGTGGCGCTGCTCCCATCCTGTGGCCCCTACCCACACTTAGCCAGAGCAGCTCAGCTTTTATATTTCAAGTTTATATGAGGTTTTGTGTACAGAAAGTTTTCTTGCTTAACAGAAGTTTGAAGATAATTTCCTTAGGAGATAGGAATTTAAGGATATATGAGAAAGAAAAGATTTTAATTTGACATTTGCCAGAGTATTCCATTTACTTCCTAAATGTACTGGCATGTCATTCCTGACTTTTTAACCTGAAGGGGTAAGCATGAGAACAGCATAATGATTTTAAACATTTCTTACCCAAGAGTACTTTTTCTTTACATACCGAATTGCATACCATAGATGGTATTTATCCTATAATTAAGAAGATTATGAGACTGTATCCTTTTATGTTTACCCTTTTTAATGAGTGCCTCCTGAATCCCAAGCCAAAGCATGTATATAGCTTTATTGTGTAAATATTTGTGTTCTAGGTGTGTTATTTGTATAAATGTATATTCCCCTTGATTTGTATGTGTATGTGTAGTATTTGTGTTTTCTTTTTCCCCATTAAGTTGTAAACACTCTATTTTATGACTTTTTTTTTTTAGGTTTATTTATTTTGAGAGAGAGAGAGAGAGAGAGAGAACATGAGTGGAGGAGGGGCAGAGAGAGAGGGAGAGAGAGGACCCCAAGCAGGCTCCAAGCTGTCAGCATGGAGCCCAACATGGAGCCTGACACAGAACCTGAACTCATGAACTGTGAGATCTACCTGAGCTGAAATCAAGAGTCAGATGCTTAACAGACTGAGCCACCCAGGCGCCCCTCTAGTTTATGACTTCTGTGCTTCCTTTTTAAGTCCTCACTGCATTGGTATTCTGTTTGTACCAGGTTGCTGCTCCCTTAAATGAGTTGGTTTTTGTGACACTTGTCTTGTGACAGTTTTATGTATTTTAGTTTTTGGCTACTGTGTGAATTAGGAATTTGTCTTAGTTGTATTTTAAGTTTTATTACTTTCTACATTTTAACCAGTAAATACAAAGAGATTGCCTTTTGTTTTTGCTTTATGTGTTTTCATGTTATTGGGAGCATGCAGTTTTACAACTGTTGTTTTCATTGTGGGTTATGAATCTTATGAAAATAAAATTTCTTTTTTTTTATCACATACAGCTTTTTCCTTGAAATTGTGCTTTATTAATTTAGTGACTCTTCCTTGCTTTTTGTGTTTTTTGATAGATCTTTACTCATATTTTAATCTCTTTTATTTTAGGTACATTCTGGCTAACTTGGCCTGCTCTCCACAGCAGCCTGTTGTTTGATAGATATAATATTCTTTTGCATTTTATTGTTTCTAAAGCAGGTATCTTTTAGTTTAAAAAATCACTTAACAGTTAATTTTTTTAAAGATTGACATATAATTGACATAATATTATACTAGTTTCAGGTATACAACATAATGATTTCTACAGTTAATTTATTTCAAAGGAAAGTGGTAGATTTCATTCCTCTGGACATTTCTTGTTGCTTTGGGTCCTGTGGGATATTTTTGTTGGCACCATTTTTTGAAGTTTTTATCAAGGAAGGGAATTTCATATATGTCTCAGGGTTGAGTGAGAGAGTGGCTACATGTCCCTGAGTGCAGCATGTTGACCTGCGCAGACTTTTGGAGAGAAGAGGAAACAAAACAAAACAAGCAGTGGGCGAAGCAGTAATGAAAGGTATAGGCCAGGAGCGCCTGGGTGGCTCAGTGGGTTAATCGTCCAACTTTTGGTTTCACCTCAAGTCATGATGTCACAGTTCTGGGATTAAGCCCCATGTGGGGTTTCATGCTGACAGCGTGGAACCTGCTTGGGATTCATTCTCTCTCTCTCTGCCCCTCCCGGACTCTCACAATAAAGAAATAAACTTAAAGTTTAAAGAATAAAATAAAAGGTGTAGGTCTGAAAAATAGGGGACCAAGGTGATTATCAGACTAGATAATCAGCTCCTGGAGAATCAAGCTCATTTCCTTTTTTTTTTTTTTTCTTCTTTCCATTTTGTGTTTGCTCAGAGATCACTTGTTTATATCTTGGAGTTTGCAGTCTTTTGAATGTTCTGAAAGTCAACTTGATAATAAATTGATTATAGTCCTATCATCTTTTTATGACTGATACACTAGAGAGAAGTTTAAAGTGAGTCATTCAAGAACTTCACCCCTGCTTGAACCTATGTGTTCGAGTGCCTGCTTTATCCGAGGTTGAAGCATTTTTAGTTGGCAACTGATTTTGTGTAAGCAAGTCATTGAACAAGTTCACCATTCCTTGTTCTTTTGAAGCATTAATCATCTTCCCTCTGAGCTCTGGAAAGGTGACTGAATCTTGAGCCATTTGGCCCTTCACTGTGCAGGAAATCCACCCTGCTGAGGTGAATGCATGAAATACTTGTCTCAGTATAGATCTGAGAACTGGTTTGTCTCCTGTAATGCACAGATTGAATTCCTTGTCTGTTACTAAAGGGTACCCTTTGTGTCCATTTATAAAGAGCTGTGATCAGAGCTGTAAAAGTTACCATATAAATGACGTGGTTAACCTATTAAACTCTTGCTATTAAACTCCTGCTATTAAACTCCTGCTGCTTAATGTAATTTTCAAATATTTTGAAATAGAAATGTAGACTCTGATCAGAGAGCTCAGGGACCAGTTTTTGAGTTGTGATGAATTTCTCTGTTTTCATTTTTTATAGTTGCTATCCATTTTAGAAACATTCACTCTGCCAAATAGGTTAGCAGTGTGTGCAGAAGGACATCTTAAATAATGTGCATGTTTGCTGTTGAAGCAGATGCCTCTAAGTAAAGCTACCGGATCAAAGAGGAGAAAGAGTCCCATGTAATATCTGTTAGAGACTGTGAGCCCTTCGAGATATTCTTTGTTTCCCATTCTAGGATTTAATTTTCTCTGTCTTAATAAAAGATTTTGATTAATTCTGTGTTAGTAGAATGCTGATAATGTGTAGTAGAATGTGAAGAAATGTGATTCAGTAATAACTTTTGAGTTTCCGTGTGACTGCTTATCTAATCTAACATGTATCTCCTTTAAGAAAAGTGTCTGTGGTTAAGGTCAACTCACAGGTCAGACATTAATCTTGATTGTCAAGTGTTTGCAATCACTTATGGAGACTAAAGAGATCTTGATGGCACTCATCTGAGTACTGATTCTGTTGAATAGAAGACAGTCAGGGCCTTGGTCTCTTTTGTGTTGCAGTTCTTATGAGGACCTGAAAGAATGAAAATTTCCAAAGATGGAATAGCATGATTTATGAGAGTATTTATTAAAATACAGGTAATATGTTAAAAATTAGCTTTATTTAGTTTAATCTAAGGTTAGTTCTTAGAAACTGATAAAATGGATACTTTAAAATTTGCTAAGCTTTAAAGTCTGGATTTGTGGGTATTTCTCGAGAGTATCGCATAATTCCCTTTGATTATTTCAGAAAGAGTGTTGTCAGGATGAAATAAAAATCAGTCATTCTTTCTTTTTTTTTTTTTAATTTTTTTTTTTTCAACGTTTATTTATTTTTTGGGACAGAGAGAGACAGAGCATGAACGGGGGAGGGGCAGAGAGAGAGGGAGACACAGAATCGGAAACAGGCTCCAGGCTCTGAGCCATCAGCCCAGAGCCCGACGCGGGGCTCGAACTCACGGACCGCGAGATCGTGACCTGGCTGAAGTCGGACGCTTAACCGACTGCGCCACCCAGGCGCCCCAGAAAAATCAGTCATTCTTTCAAACCAGGCTTAATTGGAATGGCATATAAAGGGGAAAAATATCAATCTAGAGACAGGTGATTTCTTAATTCAGCTTTTTACTCTGGTATGAACAACCGAAAACCCACAGGGTCATTTTGATTGTTTTATAACTATAAAGAAGTTTTTACATGGTAGTTATGTTCTATTCCTCTTGAATTCTCGGTTAAGTAACTCCTGAGCTGTTGGCTTATAAAAATAGGCTAATTGAGAGATACTTTCTAAAACTAACTTTCTTTTCTTTCTCTAGTTAACCTTTTATTATGAAAAATTCCAACACCTACAAAAGCGAGGGGAGTATAAACCCCATGAACCATATCCATTACCCAGCTTTCGTAACTGTTAACTCTTGGCCAATCTTGTTCCAGCTATCCCTCCAGGCCCCACTCCAGATTATTTTGAAGCAAATTCTAGACATCATATCATTCCATTAGAGTGAGTTGCTTTTGATAGTGACAGGAGAAGTCATTTTCCCTGTTGGCATTAACACAGATGCCAGGGGCTGAATAGAATTTATAAGAAGATAGACTTGGCATTGAAGAGTTTACCTTTTAAGAAAGGTGCTCATATTTTCACTGGCTATTTTCTTCAAGTTTCTCTTGTCTTTCAACCTGGGGTGTGTTTGCAAAGTTCTTAAGTTCTTATCTGTTTGGAAATTCCCATAGCAAGTTCAGGTTTTGTCATCCCGTGCTGTTTTGGCTGTGCCTTATCTAAGTAGTATTGAGGGAAGAAAGAATTATTTCACTAAGAGTTGGCGTTGAGAGGAGTTAGATATATTCAGTATATTAAGGAGGTGCCCCTTAATGTTGTAATAATATACTGGCTTTTAAAGGTACATCACCATAATAGCTCTTAAAAAGTACAAATAAAACGCTTAAAAGTGATCTTGTGTCCTTGCCATCAGCGGGACAATTGAATTCCTTTTTTGAGGCAAAATAAAATTTTCTTTCAAGTACCTGAGATCTACAAGTATTAGTTGACTCATCTTTTGTTGTTAAACCTATTCATTTCCCAGGCCAGTGTGTCTTTTTATGTATGTTGACCTTGCACTTTAAACTGAATTCCTTTCCTTTGAATGAGGCATAAAGCTGTCAGTTCATGTTGGTTAGTGTGAAAATAGAATTTTTACTTTTTCGGTGATTTCTAAATTTCAAGTGGTGTTCATAATAGTTTTTCAATTTACTCCTAAAAATAAAAGTAGATTCAACATCTTAAATAGAATTTTTGAAGTGTTTTCCTTCTACAACTAAAGCGAATTTTGCCTTAACTATTGAATTTTAGAGTTGAGTTCTTGAACATAGGTAACTGTGGGGTTCACGTTTCTATTTTATATTGTTAACAGCGACAGGGTACTTGGTGATTTGGCTGTATTGGATGCTGCAAGTACTGGATTGAGCTAGATCAGGAATCTAATTTGCAGAGTGATTAAATATGCCTCTACTTCTCTTCAGTGGCCAAACAGAAGTAATTATATTTACATTTTACCGATTTCACAGAGATGTTGTTAGAAGTACTATAATTAGATTTTTTTTTTTTTAATTTGCAAAAATATTTGAACTGCTTCACAGATAGGTGCTATATAAAAGCAGGGTGTCATTAACATCTCATTTTTCTTGGTTTGTGCTTTTCACACTAGAAACATATATTACCATTTCTCTTTTTGGGTACAAGTTCTGATACATGTTTTGAAATTTGTTCTCTTAATGTTTTTAGCAGCTGGGATAGTATAAAAGCATTCTCGTGTCCTATTTTTAGTACACAGTGATGAGTCTGGATAGATGGCTAAGTTAATGGCAAGGCAATTGAACTGTGCTAAGTGCTCGCCTGCGTATCTCTCTGGCCTCTCCACTTTCAGGGTAGAGTTACTGTTTACAGTGACACGTTTCGCTCTCTCTGACTGAGAAGTCTGAATCCATCTGCCTGTTGCCTGGCTACCTTGAACTCAATTTTTGTCTTCTTTCCCTCTATTCTGTACCTTAAATTTCAGGATGGATGGTCTCATTGGTTAACTGCTTCAGGGAAGCAGAGTGCTAATAAAATCAGGATGAGATTCTTCACATATGGGGCAGGGCATGCTCCGAGAGTCCTAGAACTAGTGAGTGAGCAGATCATAGACTAGACTGCAGTTTTCCTGGGCCCCCATAGTGTGTTTATGGGGAAAGTTGTTCTCTTTATCTGGTGTGGGTTTTTGTTTGTCAGTGGCTAATATGGTGGATTTTTCAACACCACTTGGACATGCTTCACGTATATTTCACCGAATATTCACTTTATTTTAGTCCTAACCATAGCTGGTCCAGTCTTCTACTTAATTAAGTTTAAAGAGTTTTAACCTCAGTAGTTAAACAACTTAGGCACTGCTTTGCTTTTCCGTAGGAGATGCTCTGTGATATATTTAGGTTTCCATGTTTCTAATTTGTAGAATTTGGAGTAGGAGTGGTAGTTTTTCAGGGAACAGGACTGATTCTCACAGGGTGGTCTCCTTTGTTACATCATTTTGTTGACCAACTCAAAGGGTTAGTATCAGTTTCAACTGGAAATGCATTAACTTTTAAGAAAAAAGAGGCACTCCTGGGTGGCTCATTCCTTTAAGTGTCTCTTGTTTCGTCTCCGGTCATGATCTCATGGTTCTTGAGGTAGAGCCCCACATTGGGCTCTGAGTTGATGGTGTGGAGCCTACTTGGGATTCCCTCTTGTGCTCTCTCTCTCTCTCTCTCTCTCTCTCTGCCTCTCTGCCCCTCACCTGCTCACCCATAGGCACACTCTCTCAAAATAAATAACTTCAAAAAAAAAAAAAAAAAAAGAACAGGGTATCTGGGTGGCTTAGTTGGTTGGTTAAGGGTCCAACTCTTGGTTTCACCTCAGGTTATCATCTTTTGGTTTGGTTCGGGAGACCGAGCCCTGTGTTGGACTCCACACTGGCAGCAAGGAGCCTGCTTGGGATTCTCTCTCTCTCTCTCTCTCTCTCTCTCTCTCTCTCACTCTCTCACTCTCACTCTCACTCTCACTCTCACTTTCTCCTTCCCTCTCTGCCCTCCCCTACATGTGTGCTTTCTCTCTCAAAATAAAATAAAACAGCTGAGATGGCTTCTTTTAGGACAGTCTTCAGATACGTAGACAAGGACAGTCAGTGGATTGTGAATGTTATTCAGTGGCCACTCATTATATCATACGACTTGAATTGGAATCCTGTGGCCACCTTGCTTTTAAAATGTTCTTAAAAACAGCATGGGGGAGGGGAAGGAAAAAAAAAGAGAGAGAGAGAGAGGGAGGGAGCCAAACCATAAGAGACTCTTAGAAACTGAAAATAAACTGAGGGTTGATGGGGGGTGGGAGGGTGGGGAGGGTGGGTGATGGGCATGGAGGAGGGCACCTGTTGGGATGAGCACTGGGTGTTGTATGGAAACCAATTTGACAATAAATTTCATATTAAAAAAAAAAAAAAGCAGTGATAACCTGCTTTGGTACTGAGTAAATAAACAGGGAAGCCTCTGATGTTAAACTGAACTTGTTTGATTTTAAGGCCAAATAAATGAAGACTGTTTCTAAGAAAGACTCATGCTGTGTGCAGATAAAGAAGAACTCCTAAGTATTTTTATTGTTGCCTCCAGAATTGCACATAATCTAGAAGAAGATTTATCAAAAAACAAAAAACAAAAAACAAAAAACAACCGCCACCTTGCGTATGTTAAGATATTCAAGTAAAATAAAGTCATCAGTGTTCTAATTCATAGCTTTTTTTTCCCTTGAAAAGGCATATGTTTAAGCACCGGCTTCATTAGTTGGGGCTGTATTTTTCATATTTCTGTCAGAACTCCAGATAACTGACTTGAAAATACATGACTAATATAATACCATGAAGTTTAGGAAACTAGTAGTTCATTTCTGTTGAATTCCTTGAAACATCATTTGGAGTTAAAAATTCTTACGTTGGGGCATGGGGTTTTGTGTGTATGTTTTTGCTTTGGTATCTGTTACCTTGGAGAGTAAAAATTGGTTCCCAAATCTTTGTAGTACTACACTATAGCAGGAATCTCAGTGGGAAAAGACTCCTTTTTCGGTTCTCACTCTGTGCAGGTGCCCCCTGAAGATGGAAGGGTAATCACGTGGAATTCTCAGTATTTACTTCATTCATTCATTCAGTAGACATTGTTTGTATGCCTTTTATGGGCCAAACCATGTAACAGATGTAAGAAACAGGATGTAAGCTTGATCCTGTAAGCTTTCTGAGTCAGCTGCTTTCTGAGAAAAAGTAGTTTACAGTGGATCTGGTTTTAAGCTAAGAGCATGCACAAGAAACCAGAGGAGATTCACTTAACCCAATTTAGGGTCCAAAGAAGACATGTGGCCCAAATTCAGAATGACAGGAAGAGTTAGCCAGGGCAAGAAGGGAGGACAGAGAGAGAGCATGGGCAGAAATCTGCAAATGGTAGGTAAATTCAGTTCTTTTTGTAAGACTAGTTCACTAGTAAATAGTTACAATCTGTAGTAGTCATATAATAAATAAAATACTTATGGTTGCCTAATGTAGATGTATTAATTTTGGGTATCTTTCCTTGATGTATTTCTACACACTGTCTAGGCTCATTGTTTTCCTTTTTAATTTTGTACTTGTTATGGTCAGTGACTACATTCATTCTCTTGCCATATGTAATTTGTGTCTGTTTGGGTCTCCCCAAATGCAACTTCTTTGTTGCCTCAGAGGGGCAAATTGGAAAAAGTAAATTGGTAAAGGTAAATCTGGTCTTGACACATTCCTATTAAATCTTTAAGTAGCTCTCCTTTCCAGGAAGAAGTGCTAGTAGGACATGGTCTGGTCCCAGCTCCCTCCATCCTAAACCCTTATCCATGGGATGGCTTCCTTCCCAAGTGTTCACACTCAACCTAGACAGTGGTTCTGCAAACTTATCTTTATTCTCCAAAGCCTGTGTGCTAACTGGTGACCTTTCTACCATGTTCAGTTCATCAGTTTCTCTTCTCTGCTGCCTTTGTACCCTGGCCTGCTGGCTGTTGTATGAAGTCCACTATGCCAGAATTATTTGTTTACTCTCTGTTCCTGCTCTAAATTTGAGCTCTTTGATGCAGGACCTGTATCCTTCTGTCTTTGAATTTGTATGTTTATCACAGTAACTGTCATGTAATAAATAGTCATCATTTTACTTCAGCTGAGCAATGGTAATATTTAAACATATAGTTATTGTTACATTTACTGTCTGATAATTGTGACTGAAGAAAAAAGTGCATTAAGGCACTGTTTCAAACTTTTTACTTACTAAAACTCACTTAATCCTCATTAAAGAAAAAGGTTATTTTTACACTCATTAAAATTGTGAGGAAGAGTTTATTCAAGACTGTTGTAATAGAGGAGAGAGATTGGGTTCAATTCTGAACACAGGGACAAGTGGGGGTTTACAGCCAAGGAGCAGGGTGAAGAGGGTCAGTAGAGGGAAAATTACTATGAAGAGCCATCAGGGCAGGGATTCTTGCTAAAGGCAGGCCAAGACTCATCCATCAAAGGTTCGGGGATGAGGAACTTGATCACATATCGAGTGTGATCAAATGTCAAGGGTAGCGGGGCTCTCAAGAAACTAGCTTAGCAGGATTCTTGCTAAAATTGAGCTAGGCAGACTGAAGACCAGATGGGGCCAAAGCCAAGGCCTACTTGAGAGGAGGGCTTAAAGGAACTTGATTAAGGTGGGGTCAGGGAGAGTCTTTGTCATTATGGACCTTACAGTTAGGTACTATTATTACCGGCATTTTATAGATAAAGAATCTAGAACTTAGAAATAGCCTAAGCAACTCAACAAGGCTCAGAGGCAGTAAGTTCCAGAGCCGGATGCTTACTGGATGCTTTCCATCTGATGACTTTAAACTGTTGATTATCTTCTGCCTTGCCTGGTGACGATGGCTCAGTGAAATTTTGCTAACCTACTGTGAGAGTCCACAGAAGTTTACTTTTATTTTAGAATGATTTGTGGTCTCACTGCTGCCAATGCTGTTGCAAAGCCCATGCTTTCCTTGGAGCAACATAGGCCTCTTGTAACAGAGGACGTTCAAGTGTTAGCACCTTTATTAGAATTTCACATAGATGGGGTGGCTGTATAGATTTCTAGTTTCTATTCTCTTCAGCAGAGTAACATTTTTCAGTTCGATTTCTGGATCTTGCCTGTTGAAATATAGCCACAAAGGAAGAAAATATAAAAATTAGAATTAAAAAAATTTTTTGTCTGTTTATTTATTTTTGAGAGAGAACACACACATGAGGGGTGGGGCAGAGAGAGAGGGAGAGAGAAAGAATCCCAAACAGGCTGTGCACTTCCAGCACAGAGCGTGATGCGGGGCTTGAACTCAGGAACTGTGAGATCATGACCTGATCCAAAACCAAGAGTCAGGCACTTCCCCACCTGAGCCACGCATGCGCCCTCAAAATTGGGATTTTAGATGTTCTGAACATAAAAGGTGATTTTAAACATTACAGTAATGTGTTTCTATGCAAAGCTCTTTTAAAAATGGGTGAGTGAGTGAGCTTTCTGAGTCAGCTGCTTTATAAATGGTAGTAAGTGACACATGACCATTTTTGTGTGATTTCACTCAGTTTTCTAAGAAAATTAAAAATCAAATAACTTGTATAGCTGCTGTTCTCTTTAGCATCTGCAGTCTGAATTAAGAGGAAGTTTCCTCAGATGGCCAGGCAATTTGAAGGCCGCCTTCCACTACTGGGATCCCTTCCCCTGCATAGCATCTCTTGTATTCTCTTACCCCTTTTATATTCCTGCCGTCCAGGATCATTTAGACCTTGGGGGCATTTTGTGCTTTTTTATGGTAGTTTGTCCCTGCCATCATGCCTTTCTTCAGCCTAGAATGCTGTGATCTCTGTATGGATACACAGTTCCTAATTTAAATCACACTCTGCTAGTTATTCTGCAAAGTGACTTCTTACGGTTTCAGTCCTGTTGGTAGTTGTTTTTCTCCCCCCTCTGAGCTTTCACAGTCCTCTGCAAGACTACAGTGTGTTATCTCATTGGATACAATATGTATGAAAGGAGTAGCTGTGAATCATTATACCATTTTAGATGTTAGAGTATTTATAACTCCTTATCCAACTTGTAATTTTGGGGTATATTTCCTTCTATCAGAGCATTTTTTATTTAAAGTTCATTTATTTATTTTGAGAGAGAGAGAGTGTTTGTGCAAGCGGTTTGGGAAGGACAGAGAGAGAGGGAGAAAGAGAGAATCCCAAGCAGGCCCCACGCTGTCAGTGCAGAGCGCAACGTGGGGCTTGAACCAATGAACCATGAGATCATGACCTGAGCTGAAATCAGGAGTCATATGCTTAACCGACTGAGCCACCTAGGCGCCCCTGCCAGAGCATTTTTTAAGAAGAAAAACGTGGTGGACATAATACCATGTATAAAATTCTAAACTTTTTTTTTTTGATAAGCATTTTTAATTGTTTTAATGGTCACATATTTCATGGTATAGATACAGTATCATAATTTACCTATATTTTCTACCTATGCTGTTAATAATGTTCCTATACTATCAAACATTTAAGTTTATTTCAGTTTTTAATTGTTCAGAATAAAGTCACAGTGAACACCTTTTGGACATATAGCTTTGCATTTTGGATTATTTTCTTAGGGCAGGAATCGAATTATTAGGTACATGAGTTAAGAACATTTTCCCTCCTCTTTTTTTTTTTTTTTTTAGTTTATTGATTTATTTTGAGAGAGCCATAGAGAGCATGAGCAAGGGAGGGGCAGAAAGAGAGGGAGAATCCCAAGCAGGCTTTTGGTCAGTATGTAGAGCCTGACAGGGAGGCTTGAACTCTGGAAACTGTGACATCATGACCTGAGCCCAAATCGAGAGTCAGAAGCTCAACCAGCTGAGCTGCCCAGGAGTCCCTTTTCCCCATTCTTGATACATTTCTTGTCCCATTGCTTTTGAAAGGAGTTGTAATAGTTCACCCTCCCACCAGCAGTGTGAGAGGGCTCTCTTTGCTCTGTGGTTATTAACATTGGAAATCTGAATTAATAAACTTATTTATTTTGAGGCTTTACTTCATTCCTTTGTGATAAGTTTTGAAGCTGGGTTGACCTTAAGTAAATTGGCTCAAATTCTCAAGTAAAATTTCCCTTAGACAAAACCTTCGTAAGATCCATTTAAAAGTTGGGATGTCAAGAAAATAAAACCTTTGTCAGAGAGGGAATGAAAGGTTAGTTTTATAATGTCCACATCTAGATGAATATTATTCAGTGAAATACATATTGAATGAATTAACTTTTCTTCTCTTCAGTAACAACAGTTATCTTTTCAAAAATCTTTTGAATGTTATTTGGAATTATAAAGCTTAATAGCTCTACTGGGTTTCACAACATTGAAATTAAATGCAGTTAACATTAAGTGTGCAAATGTGCCTAAAATGTAATTCTAGATAAACTGAATTGTAATCCACATTTTGAGTATAAAATTGGCTTCTCCCACATTTTTCATATTATAAATAGAAGTGAGCCTTTTGAAGGAGAATATGAAACTGAGGAAGTCTGGGATTTTCTTCTTTTGTAGTCCTATTCCAGATCACAATGTATTTGTGATTCTTTTTAACAGAGACTTCCAAACTTCCTTTCTGTACTGCAGTGATACAGCTGGATCTACTTAAAGTAATTAGTGATATCTTCAGTAAATGATGACCACGATTCTTTTCAGCTTTTCTCAGGCTTAAATACATTTCAGTGTATCTCAGTCAAGTGGAGTGAAATTAAAGATTTGAATCGTGTATCTCTTGCCTTCTACAGCGGTCTGGTTTTCTGTTAGCTACAGTCTATTTAGTGGTTTAGTGATGCTAATGTTATTGAACGGTTTTTAGTCCTAAAACTTCCTAGTGATGATAAATCTTACCCTGCATAGAAGTCCCCTGGGTCACCAGGGCGCAGTTGGTTTTATTAATGACTGCATTGTCCTTTGCTCTCATTCATGACACTCAGTGACTTTTCACTGATGTTGCAGTACAGTTTTTTCCCTTGGACTTCGCCCATTCTTTACACATTGGTAAATAAGCTTCAGCTGTAGCAGGAGGCAGCTAGCATCTATGTGTGGATCAGATTATCAATATGTACCTATGTAGATTTCCTTTATCTCCTGATTGGGCAAGCACTTAACTGTCCTTAGCGAAAACTCTAAGGGATTAAAACACATCTCCATTGAGTTTTCCACTTGCTGGCATCGGGAGTTCGTTATGTTGGACTGGAGGGTCTAACTGATATTGCTATCCATTGTGGCACTACATCTGTGAAGATGTCCAAGATGTGAAATGTTTGCTGGGGTCTCAGTTATTCTCATCAAGGCAGTTTTGATGAATACATTCAAATGTAGAGCATTTTATAAATACTAGCACCTGGCTATTTGTTTGTTGTTGTTTTTTTATTTTATTTATTTATTTATTTATTTTAATTTTTTTCAATGTTTATTTATTTTTGGGACAGAGAGAGACACAGCATGAACGGGGGAGGGGCAGAGAGAGAGGGAGACACAGAATCGGAAACAAGCTCCAGGCCCTGAGCCATCAGCCCAGAGCCCGACGCGGGGCTCGAACTCCCGGACCGTGAGATCGTGACCTGGCTGAAGTCGGACGCTTAACCGACTGCGCCACCCAGGCGCCCCTGTTGTTGTTTTTTTAAACACAGAATGCATATGTTTCATTTCTTTTACTATGATCTATAAACCCATATTAATTTATCCACTTGCAGCTGGTGCACTATTTTTGTTGAAGCAGGCTTAAAAATCTGGCAGGAGGCCTTCCTGCTTTCTTGCTCTTTTCAGTGTTGCAATGTTATTTTGCACAATTGGCGCTTTCTGGGTGGTTTCTTGACTTTTTTTCTAAAGCTGAAGCCTTTCTCTAAAACTTGCCTCTGCCTAGCCTTCCACTCTTCCCACAGGTGAACTGATAATCCTAAGGCTTGGCTGCTGCTGTGTTTAGAGGTGTACAAGTTAATTAGTTCTTGTGCCACAGCGTGGAAATTTATTTTAAGGTTTTCCTATAAGGGTTTCATGTGCCTTGTAATGTATGGAAGTTGAAGTTTTCATTTGGAAGAAAACTTTAGATCGTCTCTTATTTAGTGACAGTATCCATCCACATTATGCAGATGACAATATTTTGTTCTTTTACCTGGTTCATTACATTTTTTTTCATGTGACAAAAGAAATGTTTATAATTACCTGTTAAATTTCCTTTTTGGGGGTCATTAATTTCTGTTTGAGAGAATACTGAAAAGTATGTGAGTTGAAAATAGGTTAAATTTACATAATCTTATTTATGGCTGATAGTCTTGTAATTCCATATGTTTTATATTTAACATAAAAGTTTGGTCTGACATGCTCTTCTCCCACTTAGTGTTTCTTAAAATTATTGTTTGTTTGGTTTTACATTACATACTTTTTCCAGGGAATTACTTTCTCAACTTTTAGTACCTTGAAAAAAAATTTTTTTCCCCCTAATGATCCTCTTGAAACTAGAACCTTCTCGAATAAATGAAGACCTTCATTTGTTTTATTGAAGCCTTTTGAGTGGTTATTCTATCTGCAGTTATAGTGCTCTAGACTCTGATTTCTTTAAAAAGTTAGACAAACCGTGGTTAATGACTTACTTTTCAGAGGTTACTTAGCAGTTCGCTGGTGGTCTAAAGTGGAAATAAGCTTCAAAGAGGGGTTGGTTATCTCTTAAATTCCTTTATCTCTTAGATTCCTTTTCCCAGTCTTTCTGTTTGCTGCCCTTCATTTTTTTTTTTTTTTTAACTTTGTAGCTGTCTTGGTTTTATTGCTCCCAGATGAATTCTTTTCTATTGCCAATATTAAAGTAAGGGTGATTTAGAAGAATTGGGGTTTTAAAATCTGTTTATTGAAGTTCTGGAGGCTAGCTGCTGGGGCATTTTTCTTTGTGGAAAGTAAGCAGAAATAAATGGACAAATAGTCTGAAATGCCAGTGAGTGTTGCCAAGTAATGTGCTGACAGCTGGGCCTGACAGTGATTCCTCACCACTAGGCATTCCTGACCTGTCCCCTTCTCACCTCTGTCCCCTGCCACCACCCCCTCTCCCAGCAACAAAAATCTGGGAGGAATGCCTGTTCCCGTTTTAGAGAACTACTTGGATATTCACGACAGTTTTTCAGACAGAATGTCGACAGTGTCTCTTTGAACTTAGTAATAAGGTTCTCCTTTTTATCAGGTTCTTTACCCTTCGTGCAGTTTTAAAATCTGACTCATAAACAGGCTGTCCATCCCTTATGGGTCATCTTGCTCGGCTTGAAACAGCAGCACAGGCAGAAGCCCCATTTGAGGCCCATGACTTGAGACATGACAATTTGGCATTGATCAGGTTGGCTATATGTTTGGGATTTGTCAGTTCCTTTGTCCATTTATTGTTTGGCTTTCAGTACCTTTTCTCTGTGTTTCAAAAGGGCTTTGTGTACATCCTGCCTTTCTGTGTAATCTTACAGGGCGGCTTCGGCTTTGTGTTCATCTCCTGCTCAAACAGTTTTCACAGGAGTGGGGTTTGTTGTAAGACTGGCTATAGAACACGGGTGTAGGCTCTTCTAGTTTCTATTCATTGCAGACTTTTTTTTTATACGTATATAAGAGAAAGATTTCCTTTGATTTTTTTTTTTCTGTCTTTGAGGTTTTCTAATTTTGCATTTTTGCAGATGTAAAAGGCTCCAAAAGGAAAAGAAGTGGGGACAGTAGTTTTTAGTGATTCCTTTTAATTTTTATTATAGACCAGGGGTAAAATGTGGGTAGAAAAATACCTAAAACCAGATTCTTCACAACTCTCAAATATTGGATAGTACCATGATATGAGTATAAATTGTATATATATTTATGTTCCTGAGGATATTTTTATATACTGTAAAGATGTTTAAAGTATATATTTTTTATTATCTCACATATTGACATTTTTCTCCTTTCTTTTCAATACTTCCTTGATGCCAAATTTCTAGAAATTTAACATTTCTATCCTGTATCTTCCTATTCCTGTAGTCCTTGAACCTAAAACTACTTTTTGAGTAACTTTCTTTTTTTTAATTTAAATTTTAATTTTTTAAAGTAAATCTCTACAACCATCGTGGGGCTCGAACACACAACCCTGAGATCAAGAGTAAGATGCTCCATCGACTGAGCCAGCCAGGTGCCCATCCCCTTTTGAACAACTTTCAAACAAGATTTAAAAAATACTTCTTTATAAGAAATGAATTTAAAGTTCACTACCTACCATGAAAATCTATTTCAAGTAAATTAGCCTGAATGTGGGGAGTGGACTCCCTGAACTGAATGTAGACAATAGACCCGTGAAAACACAAGCTCAAAATTTTAAATATGAGAAAGAATAGATCTTTTGTTTCTTTACCTCTCTGGCCTCTGATACCTCCCAGCTAGCTTGCCTTTCTGTCACTGGAAGCACACATGAAGCTGTCTACAATCCAGGACTGCTGGAGTATTGTAAATTTAAGGAGAATAGGAGGGGTGAGCCTGATTCACTTAAAAACGTTTCATGATATAAAATACCTTCCCTACCAAGAGTACATTAAAAAAAATTTTTTTTAATGTTTATTTATTTTTGAGAGAGAGAGAGAGAGACAGAGTGCGAGCAGGGGAGGGTCAGAGAGAGAGGGAGACACGGAATCCGAAGCAGCCTCCAGGCTCTGAGCTGTCAGCACAGAGCCCAGTGCAGGGCTCAACTCATGAACTGCAAGGTCATGACCTGAGCTGAAGTCGGACGATTAACCGACTGAGCCACCCAAGCGACCCAGGAGTACATTTTAAAATACTGAGACGAGGTGTCCTTTGGTTATGCATCCAGTAACCTGGGTCATGGGAGTGTTTGCAGAACCACTCAGGCCTTTGCCTCACCCCTCCCATAACCTTTCCTTATTTATGTAAGAGGATTATAAGATTTTTGTGATGGCATGGTCAGTAATTAAGTGAAAAACTGATAATGTATGTTCATAATCTCCTTTTCCTCTTTAGGCCATTAAATCCTAAATTAGCCCTGTTTTGGTATATTAGAAATTTGCTGATTATTTGAATTACATAATTGTGAAGATTCCTGTTTCTGTGAATGAGTATATATTTTAATTACCTCATTTCATCTCACATACTTGTTTTCATTTATGCCTTTTCCCCTTTAATTTAAAAAAGCCCTAGAACATTGTCCAAAAAAAACCAAAAAACAAAAACAAACCTTAGAACATTTCCAAACCTTCAGGAAATCTAAAAGAATCATATGACATACCTGTTTTTAAAGATGTTTCAGATACTCAAATTATTTCATACAGAGTTTAACAGTTTAAATTTTGCCAACAATTTAGGGCTTAGAAATTTTATTCTCAAAAAAATTTATTTCTCATGTTAAATTTAGCCTTTTTTAAACTGCTACATTTAGCATTTATTAGTACATTATTTTGCCTTTTGAAATCATTTCATATTTTCTGAATAATCTGCCTTTATGATAATAAAATGGAAATCAAATAACAAACCTCTTTCAACATAATTTTCATTTTCATGTGGAATGATATTTAATAAATACTACTTTAAGAATGGTCTTCCTATTTTATAAATACACGTTTATAGAGGTCTTCTACTTTAAAATATCAACATTTGGGATTTTAATGTAGATACCGAAATTAAGGATGAGTATTCCTTTGGCTCTCATTAATTAGCTTACCTTTCTGAAGCTGAGATGAAGAAAGGTTACAGACTTCGCTCAGACACATTCTAGCCATCTGCTTAAAAATCCTAACATTCATCCAGACTTAAAAAAAATTTTTTTTAATGTTTATTTATTTTTGACAGAGACAGAGACAGAATGTGAGTGGGTTAGGGGCAGAGAGAGAGGGAGACACAGAAGCAGAAGCAGCCTCCAGGCTCTGAGCTGTCAGCACAGAGCCCGACGCGGGGCTGGAACTCATGAACTGTGAGATTGTGACCTGAGCCGAAGTCGGACGCTCAACCGACTGAGCCACCCAGGCGCCACCCCTCATCCGAGCTTTTAAAAACTGCTATTTACTAGGGCTCCTGGGTGGCTCAGCCGGTTAAGCATCTGACTTAGGCTTTGGCTCAGGTCATGATCTCATGGTTCATGAGTTCCAGTCCGGCATCGGGCTCTGTGCTGACAGCTCAGAGCCTGGAGCCTGGTTCAGATTCTGTGTCTCCCTCTCTCTCTGCCCTTCCCCTGCTCACGCTGTCTCTCAAAAATAAATAAACGTTAAAAAAATTTTTTTTAACTACTGTTTCCCTATTTCTTGATTGCTCAGTAGTCTGTGTCTGTCTGTCTGTCTTTCTTTCTTTCTTTCTTTCTTTCTTTCTTTCTCTCTTTCTTTCCTTCTTTCTTTCTTTTTTAAATTTTATTTGAGAGAAAGAGCAAGCAGGGGAGAGGGGCAGAGGGAGAGACAGAATTTCAAGCAGGCACCACACCCAGTGCAGAGTCTGACAGGGGGCTCCATCCCACATCCCTGGGATCATGACCTGAATTGAAATCAAGAGTCAGATGCTCAACCGACTGAGCCATTCAGTCGCCCCAGTTTTTCTATTTTTTATGTGTAAGTATAGGAGTGTTTGCCTCACTCTGAAGATTACTAATTCTGGCAGCATGTTTATGAAATGCTTTAAAATAACTTGGGGAAAGCATGTATTACAATGGAAAGTGTGAAAAGAAGGAAGCAATTGTATAAATATAGGGAAAAGACTAAAAGGAAATATACGAAGCTGTTAATTAAAGTAGGAGGGTACAGGCCATATTTGTCTACATAGTGACCACCCTCTCTGCCTCTAAGAACTCCAGATGCTTGAAGTGCCGCCTTACCTAGCTTCCTGTCTTGGGGAGCCCTCCAGACCAACATTCCTGCGTGTGTCTCCTTCCCTGACAGCAGGGCCAGCCACCTTAGACAGAAACATGCCCTTTCTTCTCTGCTTTGCTCTAAGTAAGTTCTTGGCTTTTCTGTTTGTTCAATAACTCATTGAAATCCTATCATATGATTAGAACTTCTGCCTTCACTCACTTTTTTTTTGTTTTTGTTTTTGTTCTTTCTTTCTCTCTTTCTTTCTTTCTGTCTTTGTCTTTCTTTCTGTCTGTCTTTCTTTTCCCCTGGGATTTTGGGTATACGTGTGTGTGTGTGTGTGTGTGTGTGTGTGTGTATGTATGTATGTATATATATATATATGCATATATATATATATATATATATGCTTCTGTGTGATGAATGTTTACACTTCGGGGAGCTTTGCTTTTTTATACAAGAAGGAAAAAGCTCTTTGGTCTTATACGGCAAAATTCTGTCAAACTTCTTTCTCCTGCTCAGTTTCCTCTGTGGTCTGCTAGGATACTTTAAAAAAACAAACACGTGGTTTCCCTTTCTGCGTCCTTTTTGTGTTCTAATGCTTTTATTGCTTGGAACAGTATCCCCTCACTCCCCACCTCCCAGCTCCACCCTGTTTGGTTACCAGGCTAACTACTTCATGGTTGTTCCAACAAGTTCATAATCCTGAAAGTATGAGGTTATGATCATGTGCCCTGAAACCAAACCCTGACCTCCTCTTCTATCATTTAATAATTGTATAAACTGTTGCCTTAGTTTCTATATCTGTAAGATGGGATAACAATAACATTTAACCCATAGGGCTGTTAGTTCATAAGATTAATACAGATCAGATGTATTAGTAAGCATTTAACAAAATTTTAGTTATTATGTGTTGTTTACATCTCGCTCTGTATACATATACACTTTCTCTCTCACACACACGCGCGCGCGCACACACACACACACACACACACACACACAGATTTTTGATGTGTATTTTCCATCCCCTATTTAATTGTAAATTCTTTTCCCCTCCAGCTTTATTGAAGTACTGTGTATTTTGGGTACACAATGTGATGATTTAATATTCATATACATTGCGAGTGCTTACCACAGTTGAGCTAATTAATGCATCCATACTTCATGTAGTTAATTCTGTGTGTGTGTGTGTGTGTGTGTGTGTGTGTGTGTGTGTAGTGAGAGCACTTAAGATCTATTCTCTTAGCAGATTTCAAGTATAGAATACAGTATTATTAACTACAGTCACTATACATTCGATCCCCAGAACTTAACTCATTTTATAACTGAAATTTTTTTTAAGTTTATTTATTTTGAAAGAGAGAGAGAGAGTGTGTGTGTGTGAGAGAGAGAGAGAGAGAGAGTGGGGGAGAGGCAGAGAGAGAGGGAGAGAGAATCCCAAGCAGGCCCCGTGCTGTCAGCGCAGAGCCGACCTCATGGCTTGATCTCACAAACTGTGAGATCGTGACCTGAGCCAAAATGGAGAGTCGGATGTTTAATCCACTAAGCCACCCAGGCGCCTCTATAACTGAAATTTTGTCTCCTTCAACAAGCTTCTTCTCCTTCCCTCTGCCTGCTAGCTCCTGGCAATCACCATTTTACTTTCTGGTTCCATTAGTTTGGCTTTTTTAGATTCCACATGTAAGTGAGATCATACGGTACTTGTCTTTCCATGTCTGGATTATTTCACTTTGTAAAATGTCCTCCAGGCTCATTCATGTTACAAATAGCAGGATTTTCTCCTTTTTTTTTTTTAAAATGGTCAAATACATATATATGTATATATACCACATTTTCTTTTTTTTTATTAAAAAAAATTTTTTTTTCAACGTTTCTTATTTATTTTTGGGACAGAGAGAGACAGAGCATGAATGGGGGAGGGGCAGAGAGACAGGGAGACACAGAATCGGAAACCGGCTCCAGGCTCTGAGCCATCAGCCCAGAGCCCGACGCGGGGCTTGAACCCACGGACCGCGAGATCGTGACCTGGCTGAAGTCGGACGCTTAACCGACTGTGCCACCCAGGCGCCCCCACATTTTCTTTATCTGTGTATCCACTGACATTATCTTGGTTATTGTGAACAATGCTACAGTAAATATGAGGATTCATACATCTCTTCGAGATATTGATTTCATCCTTGGACATAGATTCAGGAGTGGGATTGCTGGATTATAATAGTAATTCTATTTTTGTTTTTTTGGAGGAGCCTCCATACTGTTTGCCGTAGCAGGTGTACAAATTTACATCCCTCCCGACAGGGCACAAATGTTCCCTTTTCTCCATGTCCTTGCTAGCTAGCATTTGTTCTGTCTTCTCCTTTTGGTAATAGCTGTCCTAGCTCATTGTGGTTTTGATTTGCATTTTCCTAGTGATGAGTGATATTGAGCATCTTTTCATATGTCTGTGAGCCTTCTGTAGATCTTTTGAAAAATGCCTATTCAGGTCCTTTGCCCATTTGTTGTTTTTAACATACAATGTCGTATTAGTTTCAGATATACAGTGCATTAATTCAACAACTTTACATCACTCAGTGCTTTCCACAATGAGTGTGGTCACCATCTGTCATCATACAGTGTTATTACAGTATTGTTAACTGTATTCCCTATGCTATACGTTTCATCTTTGTGATGTATTTGTTTTATAACTGGAAGTTTGTGTCTCTTAAGCCCCTTTATCTATTTCACCCAACCCTTCCACCTCCCCCCTGGCAACCACCAATTTATTCTCTATTTAAGAGTTTGTGCGTTAGTTCCTTTGTTTTTTTTAGATTCCACATATTGGGGAAATCATAAGGTATTTATCCTTCTCTGTCTGACTTAGTTCACTTGTCATAATGTCTTCAAGATCCATCCATGTTATCACAAATAGCAAGATCTCATTCTTTTTTGTGGCTGAGTAATATTCCTGTGTGTGTGTGTACACACCACATCTTTATCCATTCATCTATTGATGAACACTTGGGTTGCTTCCATATCTGGGTTATTATTATAATGCTACAGTAAATATAGGGGTGCATTGATCTTTTGAAATTCATGTTTTCAGTTTCTTTGGGTAAATACCCAATGGTGGAATTACTGGATCGTATGGTATTTCTATTTTTTTTATGAAGACTTTTCTTTTTCTTTTGTTTTAACGTTTGAGGGAGAGAGTGTAAGTGGGGAAGGGGCAGAGAGAGAACCCCAAGCAGGCCCCAGGCTGACAGCAGAGATCCCGATGCGGGGCTTGATACCCCAAACCATGAGATCATGACCTGAACCGAAATCAAGAGTCAGATGATCAGTCGATGGAGCCACCCAGGTGCCCTGGTATTTCTATTTTTAATTTTTTGCAGCACCTCCTTACTGTTTTCCGTAGTGGCTGCACCAATTTATATTCCCACCAGCAGTAGAGAAGTTTCTTTTTTTCTCCACATCCCCACCAACACTTGTTAATTGTCTTTTTGATTCTAGCCATTTTGACAAGTATAAAGTTACATCTCATATTTTTTTAAATTTGCATTTCTCTGATGATTAGTGATGTTGAACATCTTTTCATATATCTGTTGGCCATCTGTATGTCTTTGAGAAAATGTCAGTTCTGGTCCTCTCCCCATTTTTTATTTTTATGTTTATTTATTTTGAGAGAGAGAACATGAGCAGAGGAGGGGCAGAGAGAGAGGGAGAGAAAGAATCCAAAAACAGGCTCTGCATTGCCAACGCAGAGCCTGATGTGGGGCTCGAGCTCCTGAGCTGTGAGATCATGGCCTGAGTGGAAATCAAGAGTTGGACACTTAACCGACTGAGCCACCCAGGCGCCCCTGCCCATTTTTTTAAATCAGATTTTTCTTGGTGTTGAGTTGTAGAAGTTTGTATTTGGATATTAACCGCTTATTGGATATGTCATTTGCAAATATCTTCTCCCATTCAGTAGGTTGCCTTTTCATTTTGTTGATGGTTTCCTTCGCTGTGCAGAAGCTTTTTATTTTGGTGTAGTCCCAACAGTTATTTTTGCTTTCGTTTCCTTTGCCTGAGGAGATAGATCTAGGAAAAAAGTTGGTAAGGCTGATGTCAAAGAGATTACGTCCTGTGTTTTTTTCTAGGAGTTGTATGGTTTCAGGTCCTCCATGTAAGTCTTTAATCCATTTTATTTTTGTGGATGGTGTGAGAAGGTCTTTTGCATTAGCTATCCAGTTTTCCCAGCACCATTTATTGAAGAGACTGTCTTTTCACTATTGTATATTCTTGCTTCCTTTATTGTAGATTAATTGACCATATAAGCGTGAGGTTATTTCTGGGCTCTCCATTCTGCTCAGTTGATCTTTGTGTCTGTTTTTGTGTCACTGCTATACTTTCTTGATTACTACAGCTTTGCAGTATATCTTGAACTCTGGGATTGTGATACTCCGGTTTTGTTCTTCTTTCTCAAGATCGCTTTGGCTATTTGGGGTCTCTTGCGGTTCCATACAAATTGTAGTATTACTTGTTCTAGTTCTGTGAAAAATGCTGTTGATGTTTTGATGGGGGTTGCATTGAATCTGTAGATTGCTTAATTTTTTAACTGAGTTATTTATTTTTTTGCTATTGAGTTGTATGAGTTGATTGTAAACTTCTTAATAGCAAGGATCGTGGTAATAATTCCTCACCCTATCCGAATCTATAATTTTAGCATAATGTGTAGACCATTATTTCTCATTCTGGAGTAGAGCTTCATGGTGTCATTTGAATGAGATAAGAATTCATAAATCAGCTGTTTTAAAACAATCTTAAAATGCTTCAATGAGGAGATAAAAATTACTGATACAAGCCTGTTGTTTTTGTTTTGGATCAGTACAGCTTTATGTTGTCCATGGGAATGAAAAGTTTTCCTGAGTAAATGAATAAGGCTTTGGAGAGAGGGAATCTTTGAAAGGCATAAAGGCTTATTTTCAAGTAAGATCTAAATAGAAATGATTATCTGATCCTAAGTGAGAAGAATATGAAAATATTAAGTATACAAATGCTCAGACATGAGAGTAAAAAAAAAAAAACCTTTTTCAATTACCTTAACATTTGAAAATTTATTATAAATTTGTCATAAATCTAAAAGATTGATATTCTGGAAATTTGAATAGAAAAGTCTTAATACAATATCTAGCCAAATGCTGTTAACTTTAGAGATGGAGGGACTGAAATTTACGTCTCACATATCATTCTAAATTTGTTTCAACTATAGAATTTATTTTGATAGCTACAGTAGTGAATGCAGTTTTAATCTTTTTCCGAAAAGCCTTTATAATTTGCCTCTAGGGGTATATATATTCTTCTCACACAAACCAAATGCTGATTCTGTGAGGCTTCATATCTACTGTTCCATTACATATGAATTTAGTTTATATACTTACAAATACTTTGATTTCTTTTCACTTAGTGTACATTAGGATATGTGCAGAATTTGATTTGTGTTTCCAGAGTTGGGCCAACTTTTAATTGGTGGCATTTTAAAGAATGTCTGGTTTTTATTCTATACTTTCTAGACTTTTTTCCCATTTCAGTGGAATTGAATATCAGAATATAGCTGTTATGTGCATTTATTATTTGGTCATAAAGGCATTTGGAAAACCACTGGTCTTTGTGTATTTAGTAAAGGGCATTCGTTCCAAAACACACTAGACATTGAAATTAAGATCAATACTTTGTATTTTCTAGTAAGCCATTTTGGTTTCATTCAACATAGACTATGTCCTGTCCGACCCTACTTCTGTAAAAAAAAAAAAAAAAAAAAAAAGACTAAAAATAAGTTTTCTGTCGTCTTTACTAAATAATGTTTTTAAGGACTCATTATCACAATCTGAGAACTGCTGCTTATATTAAACATTCTTGCTCAGAAGCCTTATTGTTCATCATTTGTTATGTCTCTTCAATTAAGTTTTTAAGTTGAGCTCAAAGTTGCCTTTTTTTGATGTTTTCTAATGATCAAATACTTGTTGGGAGTTACTGGGAATAAGTACTTTTCTCAGATGATGTTCCAACACAGATAATTCCAATTTGTATTGAACTGCTAGGATTGCACAACTCTTGATTTTATTCATAGAGTTTTTTGGTGTGTTGTGGCTTGTGACTTTTCCCCAACTTTATCAAGATATAATTGAACTACAATAAACTGGATATGTTTAAAGTATACTATTTGATCAGTTTTGATATATGCATATACCTATGAAACCATCACCTTTCCCCCAAGTTTCCTTGTCTCTTTCTGTTTTTGTAATATGTCCCTTCCTCTGTATCTCCCATCTCCTGGAAACTACTGATTGGTTTTTTGCCACTATAGATTAGTTTATATTTTCTAGAATTTTAACAAAAATGGAGTCAGTGTGTACATATATAGACATGGCTTCTTTCACTGAGCATAATAATTTTGACATTAATGCATGTTGTGGCTTGTGGCACCAGTTGGTTCTTAAAAAAAATTTTTTTTTTAATGTTTATTCATTTTTGAGAGACAGAGACAGAGCACTAGAGGGAGAGGGGCAGAGAGAGAGGGAGGCACAGAATCTGAAGCAGGCTCCAGGCTGAGCTGTCAGCACAGAGCCTGACGTGGGGCTCGAACTCACGAACTGTGAGATCATGACCTGAGCCGAAGTTGGACACCCAACCAACTGAGCCACCCAGGCACTCCTCAGTTGGTTCCTTTTTATTGCTAAGTAGTATTACATTTTATTGCTAAGCAGTACAAGAGATAAATCACTCTTTATCCCTTCATCATTCGATTGATATTTGGGTTACTAGCTTTGGCTCTTACTAAAGATAAAGTTCAGGGGTACCTGGCTGGCTCAGTCGGTTAAGCATAACACTTCAGCTCAGGTCGTGATCTCAAGGTTTATGAGTTCCAGCCCTGTTGTTGGGTTCTGTGCTGACAGCTTGGAGCCTAGAGCCTGCTTTGGATTCTGTGCCTCCCTCTCTCTCTGCCCCTCCCCCACTCGTGCTCTCGTGCTCTCTCTCTCTCTCTCTCTCTCTCTCTCTCTCTCTCTCAAAAATAAAAATAAACATTTAAAAAAAAGTTGATATGATTGTTTACACATTTTCATGTAGTCATAAACATTTATTTCCTTTTCTTTTTTGTTTTTAATTTATTTATTTTGAGAGAGAGAGCATGAGCTGGGGAGGGGCAGAGAGAGAGGGAGAGAGAGAGAGAATCCCAAGAAGACTCTGCACTGTCAGCACAGAGCCCAATTCGGGGCTCGAACCCATGAACTGAGAGGTCATGACATGAGCTGAGGTCAAGAGTCAGATGCCTAACCTACTGATCCACCCAGACACCCCAAATTTTCATTTCTTTTAGCTAAATACCTAGAAGTTGAGTGGCAAGATCCAGTGGGATCTGTACAACTTTTTAAGGAAAGTCTGCTTTTCAAAGTGGTCATCCCATCTTATGTTCCTGTCAGCAGCACTTCAGAATCCTTGGTATGGTCAGTCTTTCGTGTTTGCCATTCCAGTGGAAATATAGTGGCATATCATTGCAGCTTAATTTCCCTAATGGCTCATGATGTTGAGCTTCTTTCCATGTGTTTATTTGCCATTTATTTAAGTTATTTGGTGAAGTGTCTGTTACATTTCTTTTGACCATTTCCTCACTGAGGTTTTTGTTGTTTTGTTTTTTTAATGTTTATTTTTGAGAGAGAGACCGGAGAGAGGAAGTAAGGGAGTGTGCACAAGTCGGGGAGGGGCAGAGGGGTAGGGAGACAGGATCTGAAGCAGGTTCTACACTGACAGCAGAGAGCCCAATGCTGGGCTCGAACTCAGAAACCGGAGATCATGACCTGAACTGAAGTCAGATGCTTAATCAACCAACTAAGCCACCCAGGCACCCATCTTATTATTTCTTTTAAGTACAAAAGATGCTTATTTGGGAAGAGCAGAGGAATTACAGTTCAGGATAAGCAAGCTATGGTGAGCCATAGGCAAATCCATCTTATTATTGAAAAAAAAATTTTAGTGTTTATTTATTTTTGAGAGACAGAACATGAGTGGGGGAGGAACAGAGAGGAAGACACAGAATCCACAGTTCAGGCCCCAGACTCTGAACTGTCGGCACAGAGCCCAACGTGGGGCCTTGAACTTATGAACCATGAGATCATGACTTGAGCTGAAGTCAACTAACTGACTGAGCCACACAGGTGCTCCTGTCTTATAAGTTTATTTATTTATTTTGACAGGGGGAGGAGCAGAGAGAGAGGGAGAGTGAGAATCCCAAGAAGGCTCACACTGTTGGCACAGAGCCTGATATGGGGTTTGATCCCAGGAACAGTGAGATCATGACCTGAGCTGAAATCAACAGTTGGTTGCTTAACCTACTGAGCCACCCAGACGCCCCTCCCCTCCCCCATCTTATTTTATTTTTAAGAAAGTTGTAAGAGTTCCATATTATTCTGAATACAGTTCCTTTGTCTGATTGTGTTGCAAACGTTTTTTTGTTTATAGCTTTCGTTTTTGTTTTCTTAATGGTACTTTTGAAGAGTTAATTTTTTTGATGAAGCCCAGCCCTTCTTCTTTTTTGTAAATAAATCATGCTTATTTGTATTCTAAGAAATCATTGTCTAGTCAAGGGTCATGAAGGTATTCTCCCATCTTTTAGAATTTTAATGCTAAACTATATGGTTTTAAATTGGTCCAAATTTAAATTTTTTAATTTCGCTCCATTTGAGTTAATTTTTGTGTATAATATGAAGTTAGGGTCAGTGTTCTTTTTCTTTTTTTCTATATGAATATCCAGTTGATACACTGTTTGTTTGTTTGTTTGTTTGTTTGTTGAAAAGTCTTTTTTTTTTTCCCTCCAGTGGTTTGCCTTTGTTACTTTACTAAAAATGAATTCACCAAACATGTAAATCTATTTCTGAACTCTTGTTTTCTGTTCCATTGATCTGGTATGTCTCTCTTTGCACCAATTCCAAAGGTCTTGATTACTGTTGCTTCATAGTAAATCTTGAAATCAGGTAGGATAAGTACTCTGATTTTGTTATTTTTTAAAATTGCTCTGGTTATTCTAGGTCCTTTGCATTTCCATGTAAATTTAATATTAGCTTGTTAGTTTCTACTAAAAAGCCTGCTGCAGTTTGATTGGAAATGCATTGAATATACAGATCCATTTGGAGAGAACTGCAACTTTAACAATATTAAATCTTCTAATCCAGGAACTTAGTATATGTCTCCATTTATGTAGGTCTTCTTTAATTTTTCCCCCTAATATTTCCCCCTAATATTAAGTAGAGGCCTTGGGTGCCTTTTGTTTGGTTTGTTTTGTTTTTTAAGTAAGCTCAATGCCCTAAAGGGGGGCTTGAACTCATGACCCTGAGATCAAGAGTACCATCCTCTACCAACTGAGCCAGCCAGGCACCCTGATGTCTTTTGTTAAATTTATACCTAGCACTTATACATTTTTTGGCACTGCTGTAAATGGGATTGTTTGTCTAATTTCACTTTCCAATTATTTGCTTCTAGTGTATGAGAAATCAGTTGATTTTTAGAACGTTATTATCTTAACCTTTTATCCTGTAATTTTGCTAAGTCACTTTGCAAAATAAGAATCTGGTAAATTCACTTATTACCGTATTTAGTAGCTTCCTTGGAGTTTTCTGCAAGTAGGGAGAGTTTCATTTTATTCTTTTCCAATCTTTATGGCTATTATTTTTCTGTTTTTCTTACCTTATTTCAGTGGCTAGAACCTTCAGAACAATGTTGAATAGGAGTGGTAAAAGCAGATATCCCTGCCTTCCTATTTTCATGGGGAGAAATTCAGTCTTAAACCATTGACTATATTAGCTGTAGGTTTTCATAGATGCCCTGTATCTGAGGAAGTTTCCTATTAATTCTAATTTTCTGGGAGTTTTAATCATTATTGGGTGTTGATTTTTTGTCAAAAGCTTTTTTTCCCCACATTTACTGAAATGATCATATTGGGGTTTTTTTGTTTGTTTGTTTTGCTTTATTCATTTAATGTGGTAAATTACATTAACTGATTATCAAATGGTAAGCAAATCTTGCATTTCTGTGATAAACCCTATTTGGTCATGTTTCATTAACCTTTTTATGTATTATTAAGATGAAACTTTTATTGTGAAGGATTTTGGCATCTACATTCTTTAGGGTCTTGATATGTAATTTTGGGAAGATAATATCTGTCAGGTGTTAGCATTATGATGGCTTCAAAAACATGAGTTGGGCACTGATCCCTCTATTGTTTGAAAAAGTTTGCAACGTTTTTGTATTTTCTTTTCCTTGAATGTTTGAAAGAATTCACCAGTGAAAGAATGCAGTTTTCTTTTTTGGGAAGAAAAAATAAAATCAGTTCCTTTAATAAGTATAGTAATATTTGGATACTGTGTTTCTCCTTGTATCAATTTTAGTAAGTTTTTTCCAAGAAATTTGTTCATCCACATTGTCAAATTGTTGGCATAAAGTTGTTTTTAGTATTTCTTATTCTTTTAATGTTTGTAGCATTGATGGTAATGACCCTTAGTTCATTTCTGATCTGATTTGTGTTCTCTCTTTTAATCAGTGTCAGTAAGGGTTTGTCCCCCCCTCCCCCCAGGAACCAGATTTTGGTTTCATTAATTTTCTCTATTGTAGGTCTTTTAAAAAATTTCTTTTATATCTGCTAGTATCTTTATTATTCCCTTCCTTCTATTTGTCGTTTACATTGCTCCCCCCATTCTCTTCTTTAGTGTTTAGACCATTAACATTTAATGTAGTCATTGGTATTTTAGAATTACATCTGCTATTTTATTATTTGTTTTGTTTATCCTGTTTTTTGTTCTTCTATTCTTCTTTTCCTGACTTTTTTGAATTGAGTAATTTTTAGCGTTCTATTTTCATTTGTCTATTGCCTTTCTGGCTGTATTTCTTTGTGTGTTTGTGTTTTTATTTTTCTAAGTAGTCACTCTAGGGATTAAATATATTTAACTTTCATAGTCTGCTTACAGGTAATATTTTATTGCTTGAAATAAAATGTAGAAGGCTTGCAGCCATCTAAGTCCCTTACTCTTACCCAACAGACCTTTATGTTAAGGTTGTCCTATGTATTATTACACTTATACATGTTGATAGCCCTACTACACAGTGTGACAATATTTGCTTTCAGCACTCTACGTATCTTCAGGAGTTTTATAGGAAAAATATAATTTTATGTATTTATCCATATATTTATCATTTCTGTTTCTGTTCCTTTATTCTTGAAGATCTAAGTTTCTCTCTAAAATTTCCATTTGCTTCTTTTTCAACTAATTTTTTCTTCTCTGCTGATCTTGTGTATTTCAAGTCATTTCATTTGTGTTTACTTTTACCTCATGGAACACAGGTGATAATAGCTCCTCTAAAGTCTTTGTGATAATTTCAGCCTCTGTATCATTTGGGATCTGGGATCTGTTTATTACAGTCTTTCCTTTCTTTGAGAATTTGCAAGATTTTCCTAGTTGCATGTATGTCCAGTAAGTTTGGATTACCTCGTGGAGATTGTGAATTTCATGTCAGGTTCCGGGTGCTGCAGTGACCCTCTGCACAGTGCTGGTGTTGGTTGTAGCAGGTCTTCTTCCTGATTAGGTTCCAAGTACAAGTTCTGCCTGCTGCTTCCTGCTCACAGAGGTCCCATTGTTAGGTCAGTTTTCAATACTTTTGCTGTGCTACTTTTGTTCCGTCCTGCAGCTCAGAGGTGAGCCTGAGTCTTGTGGGAGTTCATTTACAGAATTAAGGGATCCTCACACTCTCCTGTCTACAGAGGCCTTTTTTATTAGTTCCTTTGGCCAGACTGGGTTTCTACCAGAGTTTTACCTTTTGCTCCTCTGCCTCACTGCATAACTCCATGACTGGGCCAACTCTCGGGGCAGAGCTGCTAGAGAAAAGTGAACAAAAGTTGGGGGGACTTCTGACTGTCTTCTGAAATCTGCCTACTTTTCTTTACTTCTTATTGTCCTTAGGTATTTGTTTTTTAAAACTTTTGCCCAGTTTCTAAAAGTGTTTTTTTTTTTTTTAAAGTTTATATATTTTTGAGAGAGAAAGAGCAGGGGAGGAGCAGAGAGAGAGGGGGAGAGAGAGAATCCCAGGCAGGCTCCACACCATCAATGTCAGCATGGAGCCCGACACGGGGCTCGAACCCATGAACTGTGAGATCATGACCTGAGCCAAAACCAAGAGTTGGACACTTAACTGAGCCACCCAGGCGCCCCTGCCCAGTTTTTAGTTTTAAGTGGGACAGAGGCTCTAGTGGGCTTATACCACTGTAGCCAAACTAGAAATCTGGTTTGTGGCACTTAGAAATCTTGCGGTATTTTTAAAAAATTATTTTCTTTTTTCAAATTATTGTAATACATACGACAAATATATGTAAAAGTAGGAACAACAGTTTGAACCAAGATGTTATCACCCTGATCTGCCTGTGTGGCATAGAACTGAAAAGGAGGTGGGATTGGAAGGTTCGATCTGGTTGCTTCATTGCGTGTTACTACTTTGTCTGGGGTTCCCCAGGAGCTGAGGAGAACCTAGCTGTAAATAGCATTTGAAGTGCCTGTGGCTAAAAGAAATGTGTGTGGGAATATTCCAACGTCATCCTTAAACCAGCATTTGGATGTTTGTGTTAGTAATAAGTCTGGAAGGTACATCTTCTTCACACCTCAAAGCGATTTAGTTTTTATTAGGTCCATTCCTTACCAGGACCTGGCTTAAGTTGAGTGACAGTTAAGGAACAAGGCTTGGATTGGGGAGGGAAGAGACAGAAGGGCTTTAGTTTGCAAGTGTAGGGCGCAGGCTGAGGTTGCAACCCTTTCCATTGTTACTTACGGATTTAAGATGACGAGGAAGCAGACAGGGTAGTTAGAAGGGCCAGAAGATAAATTTTGTCTGACGCTGCTAATAATGAAGTGAAGGCTTTTGGGGAAGAGGTTCACAGAGCGGGGCAGAGGGAGGAAGTGGGGGATGATTTCCTGAATTCTAGGAAGGACAGTAAACAGCACGTACTTAGTTTTGAGAGAGAGAGAGAGAGAGAGAGAGAGAGAGACAGACAGACACGGAGGGAGTGCATGAGCAGGGGAGGAGCAGGGAGAGAATCTTAAGCAGGCTTCATGCTTAGTGCAGAGCCTGATGCAGGGCTCAGTCTCACTAAGGTGAGAATCATGTCCTGAACTGGAATCAAGAGTCGAATGCTTAACCGACCAAGCCACCCAGATGCCCCATTTTTTTTAAGTTTTTTTTTTTTTTTTTTTTTTATTTTATTTCAGCAAATACTCTTTGCAAGGAGCCACTGATCATTAAAATATACTTTGGGGCACCTGGGTGGCTCAGTCAGTTGAGCGTTCACCTTCGGCTCAGGTCATGATCTCATGGTTTGTGAGTTTGAGCCCCACATGGGGCTCGCTGCTGTCAACACAGAGCCTGCTTCAGATCCTCCTATCTCCCTCTCTCTCTCTGCTTCTCCCCTGCTCACTGAACTCTATCAAAAATAAATAAACTTTAAAAAAAATTTTTTAAAAATATACATAGATACTTTGGACTATAGGAGTTGTTATACTCTGTGACTCTCAAAATAGCTGTGAAACACTTAAAGTAAGGCGTATAATTATATCTAGGTAAAAATGGTCACTACTTTTGTTACCATAGTTTAGTATTGGTTATGCTAATTTCATAACCTGTGGAATTGTTTTAGTAAAAGGAATTATTTGTTTCTTGAAGGTTAGTTCAAACTCACCCCTAAAATTATTTTTTCTTGGGACCTTTTTCATGTTATACCTTTACATTTCAAGTTAGTTCTATGCTCTCTTAAAGTATTATGTCCTTTTAAAAGATCAGTTTGGAAATTACAGTGAAGTAGAAATCTAACCATTGTCTCTAGATTCTCTGTTGCATAGAATTGTGTATAATGTTTCCTTAAGCAAAAATTCTAAAGAAAATGTGAGCAAATTGGACCTAGTTATGTAGTAAAAGAGTAACATGCATATCTGAGTCGGGTTTATTACATAAATTCTAGGATAATTCGTGTTAGGAAAGATATCACTATAATTTAGTATGCTAATTAAAAAAGAAATACATGGTCATCTTATTAAATACTCTAAAAAAGCCTCTGAAAAAAATTAGCAGGCTTTTCTAATGAAAGTTTAAGTCAAATAAAAATGATAGAAAACTGCCTAAACATGGCAAAAGCTACTTACCAAAACACAATAGCAGATATAACTATTTATAACCTATTTCATTGGTTATGAAATATCAATACTTATTAAACACCAAAACCATCACCATGAAAGCCAGGGGCAGTATCAAAATTCCTGCCTTTCCACCTATTACATAGCCTAGCTTTACTGGTTTGGGCAAATAATGCAAGCTTAAATTCTTTATTCTCAGAGGATATAGATCTAGAAAACCTGAGAGACTCATCTGAGTGCCTTAGCACCAATAAAAAAATGTGGTAAAGTGGCTGGGTACCAAGAAGATAGATAAACCAGTAACTTTTCTTTATTTTGCAATAAATAGTAAAGAATGGAAGTAAACCAGAACAGAATGTTTTCTCATGTTCTATATATGAAATATTTGCATTACCATGCTTTTAAAAAATGAGAGCTTACTGCTTTTGCAAAGCTCAATAAAAAGATGTATGATTTGTCAATTTTAAGAGCATTATGAAGGGGCGCCTGGGTGGCGCAGTCGGTTAAGTGTCTGACTTCAGCCAGGTCACGATCTCGCGGTCCGTGAGTTCGAGCCCCGCGTCGGGCTCTGGGCTGATGGCTCAGAGCCTGGAGCCTGTTTCTGATTCTGTGTCTCCCTCTCTCTCTGCTCCTCCCCCGTTCATGCTCTGTCTCTCTCTGTCCCAAAAATAAATAAACGTTGAAAAAAAAAATTTTTAAGAGCATTATGAAGATTAAGTGAGATGAAACATTAAAAAATTTTGGAAAATCATCAAGCTCACCTTTATAGTGTATTGAGCGAGAAATTGTGGAAGAAGAGAATAGCAGCTAATTTCTTTTTTTTTTTTTTAAGGTTTATTTATTTATTTTGAGAGAGAGAGTGCACATGCATGCAAGAGAGAGAGAGGGAGAGAGAGAATCCAAAGCAGGCTCCACGCTCAGGGTGGAGCCCAGCAAGGGTCTAAGATCTCAGGATCCCCAATAGCAAGATCACAACCTGAGCTGACATCGAGTCGGAGGCTTAACCTACTGAGCCACCCAGGTGCCGTAAGGGGAATTGGCAGTGAGAAGTGGCCTGCCTCAAAACGGGATCCACAGACCCCCCACTTAAATATGGTGGCTTGACCACATGTATCTTTTCTTCTTCCATCACATCTGCAGTGATCGCAAAGGAAGCACAGCAGTTGTTAACACATAGGGAGAAAGATAATAGTAGAGAAGATAGTGAACAAAAGATCTGAAGAATTTTTTGGAAACAGAGTGAATAGAGTGGTAACCGAGTTCAGAGGAAGGTACAACCTAGTGCCTACCGAAAGGCGGCAGAGATGAGGGACAAGTCAGCAGCCCCCAGGAGTGTCTTGACAGGATTCAGAGTGTTTGGTGGCTGCCAAAGGCAGAGGTCAGTTTTGTAGCTGAAACGGAAGTTCTTGAAAAGTCTATGTCCAGATCTTTTGGAATGTCTTCTGCATCCCCAGCAAACATGATTTCTTCAGTCCCATTTTTCCTGGGGAGATGGGTCAAGCACTAGAACCAGAGATGCTTCTGACCAGAAGAGTAAAGGTCGGGGCTGAAAATATAGGGAGTAGGTCTTAGTGTACATCCGGAAGTATAGCCCTTTACTTACTCCTGCCTTTTCTACTCCTCCCCAAAAGCCAGCACCCTCCCATACACTTCTTTCTGGCAAAACTGAGCAGCTTGAATGAAGAGACCTCTGCGTACTGACATTGGAGGTCTCTGAGTGAAATGTGACTGTCATCTACAGCAGTCCATCAATCAAGAGAACTGGCATCCATGCTGATTTTTTTTTAGTACCTCACTCTTAAATATGAGGAAGCAGCCAGGGATCACCAGATAGATGAGGAAAGCCTCAAAAGTGACAGAGACCCAAAACAGTCGGCCAACAAACAGAAAAGGGAATCAAATGATGTAAGAAACAGAAGAACATGAAAGAGCAAAATACTTCTTTCCCACCCAAAAATTCCGGAGAGTAAAAGGTGTTGTGTCCGTTAAAAAAATGACAGAGTACTAGGAATAAAGAGTTAAGAACAAGAAAAAGCTTTTGGAAGTTTAAAGATATGATATTTGGGGGAAAAATCCATGGACAGATTAAAATAGGAAATTCAAGAGTATTAGGACAAGGGACTGTAATTGTAAATATCTAAAAGTAACTAAATTTTTTAATGTATGAATATTTAGTACTCATTTTTTAACTGTATGCCTCTGCCATGTTGGAAAAGCAAATACTAATTTTGGATTATTTTAGTTGGGGAAGAAGACGAGGTTCACCTTGGCTATTCATGAACAGATAACGCCTGATGGGGATTTTGGAGCATTGGGTTTGTGATTGGTATTCTGGACAGACATTGACATAGGATACATTGTTTATGGCCTTTCTCAAAATCTCTCAGTAGTGATTGCAGACAGTGTTTTTCATGGGTGGAATGCAGGCTGTGGAGTTCTCTATCCCTGCTCCGGTCCAGCTTAGTCACCAGATGTGTGATATTGCTTGAATCACTTCATCTCTCTAATTCTCATTTTCCTCATCTGTAATAAGGGCATGGTAATACCTGTCTGTCTTACTGATATCATAAGGGCTGTGATGATGAAGAGATTTAAGAGCTATAAATAACCCAGAACAGTGTGCAGCTTGTATTAAGTGCTCATTAAAAGAAGCTGCTGTTACAACCATCAAGCAGATGGACTAGTATATGTAGATAGTTAAGTAAAGGCGTACATTTAAAGAGTAACAAGTAAAACCTCAGTGATATAATAGGCTGTTCTGAGCGAATGGTATCACTCTCCAGACTGAAAGCTTCACATTCCCCAGTGCCCGCCATTGTAACTGGCACTAAGAAGCTGCAGAGAATGAATGAATGAACCCCTTAATTGTAACTTTCATTTTCATATGGAACAGCACTAGTATCAGTTTCTGATCATTAAAGACTGCATGTCAGTGTGTTTATAAGTGTATAGAAATGAAGTTTTCATAAACTTAAATGTTGCATTTCAATTACAGGCGTCGATTAGCAAGGTAAAAGTAACAGAACCATGGCTCAGTTTCCAACACCTTTTGGAGGTAAGTTCTCTGAGATTTTCCTTTTGTAATGTATTCCAGATTATTTATATATATATATATATATATATATATAATTTATTATATATATAATTTATTATATATTATATATATTTTTGTATATGTGTATGTATATAATATATACATATATTAAATATATATATATTTATTTTACTTTCGAGAGAGAGAGCACAAGTCGGGGAGAGGGGCAGAGGAGGGAGAGAGAGAGAGAATCTTAAGCAGGCTCCACATTCATTCAGCATGGAGCCCAACATGGGGCTCGATCTCACAACTCTGAGATCATGACCTGAGCGGAAATCAAGAGTTGGATGCCCAACTGACTGAAGCACCCAGGCACCCCAAGACCATATTTTTAATGTTGTTTCATCTGGATTCTTTGGAAGCAACTCTCAGGCTTCATACCATTTCATTCACAAATATTTTAGTGTTTCTAAAAGATAAGAACACTCTTAAAGACATAACTACAACACCATTATCACACCTATAAAATTCACAGTAATTCCTTTATATCTTCAACTATCAAGTCAGTGTTAAAATTTTCCTGATGGTCTTCAGACCCTTTTTTGCTCTGGTTTGTCGGTTCAAATAAGGATGCAGACACTGATCTCAGTTCACGTGTCTCCTAAGCCTCCTCACTGTTTTCTCTTTGCATTGTACTTGTTGAGGTGACTGGGTCATTTATTCTGTACTTTTCCTAAAGCCTGGATTTGCAGCAGGACAATTTTTGTTTGTTTTACTTTATCTGCTTGAAACATATCAGCATGCATAAAAAATTTTGTTTCAGGTAATTTTTCCTAATATTATGATTAAAGTGTTAAATATTGGCTTTATTTACTGGCCAAATTTTATTTACTTATTTATTTTTAAAGAGAGGGTGCCATTTTAATGGCTGATTCTTGGCAGCTGTCTAATCCAGTCATCATAAAGAGAGTATAGCACAAATCACCACCTCTCTGATCACATCTGTAAAAGTCTATCTGTAAAAATCTATGGAATTCTAGATTATGCAAACTTTTCAAAACCATTAGCATTATTGTTTCAATTTTGTCCCTCTTCCCCATTACTGGGCAGGTTTGTGTTTTGTGTTTTTTCTTTCTCTTTTTTTTTCTTTTTTTTTTTAGAGCGCGAAAGAGAGGTAAAGAGAGAATCTTAAGCAGGTTCCGGGCTCAGCACAGAGCCTGATGCAGGGCTCAATCTCATGAACCCCGAGATCATGACCTGAGCTGAAATCAAGAGTTGGATGCTTAACCAACTAGGCCACTCAGGCACCCCAACTTTTCCTTTTGTTTCTAATTCCACGGATGAATTTCAAGAGGGCAGTAGAAGTTGTAGGATTAGAAGGCCTCTGAGTGAAGGGATCATATCTGTTTCAGTTACTACAGTGTCTCTGATGTCTGACACTGGGCCCTGCACATAGGAGGCAGTCAGTAAATATGTTTCCCACGGCTGAATGAATCCCACCCTTCCTGTCACTGTCCCACCAGACCCTGTAGAGAGGAGAGGTACAATGTTCAGACATTTTGCATTTGTGCTAGCCACATTCACATTTTATTGCCTGTTCCCAGCTTTTTGGAAAGTATCTGAACTTTGGAAGGTCTTCAGTCTATAGATAATCTGAAATTATTTTGATCACATTGAGGAGACCTAGGACTAAAAGTGAGGAAGATCTCAGAAGTGACAGAAGTGAGGGGGCATGTGGTCAGTCTCAGAGCTGAAACTGAAGGGGAACCAAAGCCCAGTCTCTTTGGTTTGCAATTTTTTTTTTTCCAGGATACCCGTTTTTAAACACATCTTTGTTGAGGTATAATTTGTATACCATAAAATTCACCGATTTTAACTGTACAATTCAGTGACTTTTAGTATATTTGCAGAGTTGTATGTCATCAGTACAATCCAGTATTTCAATATTTTTGTCGCTCCAGAAAGATTTTCATGGAATCACATGGGATATGAAATGTGAAGCTCTGGTTCTTTCCTAATGTTCACGTGTGGCATTTGAATCACCTGAGAATGTAGCTTTCACTTGGTTCGTTGCTTGAGTTTATATAAATAAATGATTATTAACTTATGTCTTTTTTTTCTTTTTTTTTCTTTTTTTTTTTCTTCTCTGTTGGATGGTTGATCTTGAGCCTGCAGGAAGCAAGCTGGCCCCAGACTTCTCCAAATCCACGTTTTTCTTCCTCCGATTCTTACGTGTTAACTTATGTCTTTAAATAGTCCTGCTAACTATAAGATTATAGGGCAAGTTTTTTAAAAAAGAATTTGTGCTGGTATCTTTCTTATTTTGGCCTGTTTTACTCTTAATTTTCTAACTTTATATGCGTAACACCCAAGGACAAACAGATACTAATCGGTCAAATAATTGATAACATAGTGACAGAATCTGAAAGTACTAGGGAAATAGTGTATGTGAGCACTTTGTTATTCTTTTCTCATTGAATAATTTCTTTTTCTTTTCTTTGGGTTTAGGCAGCCTGGATATCTGGGCCATAACTGTAGAGGAAAGAGCAAAGCATGATCAACAGTTTCATAGTTTAAAGCCAATATCCGGATTTATTACTGGTAAGTGGAAACAGCATTTTTACATTTTTACTTATTAGCAGTGCATATACCTGTGGAAAATCTATTATGCGAAGCTGAGGTGGGCACATATGGCCAAGGGGACATTTGCCTTAGCCTTGAGCCTGTATTTTTTCAGTTGCATTTCCTATAATGCATTCAAGCCTCTTTGCATTCCTTAATGGATGTCAAGCCACTTGTTTTGGGCATATCGCTGATGGGAATTGGTGAGAATCAATGTACCACATTCTTTAAGTAATAAAGCAATGGGCTGTGGTCCTTAAATTAAAATGCTTGTTTAATTTTGATCTTGAACTGGTTTGGGAAATGTAATAAATGAACAGATTCTGAATATTAAAAAAAAAAAAAAGCGAACGACAGAATTCTCTCATTGCTGTATCCTTAAAGTTCTTTTTGTACCTTGCCTTATCTACTATCTTTTCTGTTTGGTTACTCTTTAGGAGTTAGCTTTAGAAAAAAAATGGGATCTAGACTTCCTGGGGAGTTGTTTTTATGTGTGTGTATATCACCATTATCTTTAAATTATTAATTGTTAATCACTGATGTGAATCTTGTAATCATTGTTACTTTTTCTCCATAAATGTATCAGATGTACTGACGGTTTGAAGTACAGATATTAGGAATGGCAGAGAACCTAAAAAGTAGAAGTGTGGGGTCATCAGTTTCTTGAGGATTCCTAAATAGATGTGCTTTGTCATATGTCCTATGCTTTGTCATAGCTGTTCCCGTCTTACTAAATAGCAGATTAATTAGAGTGGACAATCTACCCCTGCTAACGTGTTAAGTTCTAAGTTCTAAAGTCAGTGCTGATGGGTTCATTTTACTGCTGCTTATAGGCTTTGGCTTTTATCCTATATTTAATTCAGTGTTTGCAGAATTGCCAGCCTCTTATTATTTTTGCAGTTTTGCTCTAAGAAGATACCGGTCAGCTGTTGTTTGTTTCCTGAAACTGTTTTCATTTAATTTACAGGTGATCAAGCTAGAAACTTTTTTTTTCAATCTGGGTTACCTCAGCCTGTTTTAGCACAGATATGGTAAGTTGGAACTTAACATAAGCAAAAGGTAAAATAAAATATTCCAGTAATAGGATTTCTTAAGATACAGAAGGTGAACATAAATCTCTGGTCTGAAATACTCTACTCCTTCTTAACCAGAGAATACTTCTGAAAAGTAGCTTTCTAAGGTGGGACTTTAAAAGAAAAAGTGGTGACATTTGCAAGATAACACTGTCAAAAAGTTGAATTCCCAGTGGAGAAATCTACACTTCGGTATTTTCTCATTAATTTGTTTTAGCCTTATTTACATCACCCATGCTCATCTGAAAGTCCCGCATTTCTGGCTTTATAATGTAATGGTTCTGTATCTTTCACTGACTAAAAGGTAAGGAAAATATTTGAGGGTTAGTAGCAAAACCACCAGCGGAATAGTGAAATAACTAGTATTTATTACAGTGTTGTACAAGGTGAATGCTTAGTAAATATTGTTGAATTCCTGGATTAACTATCACAAATAAGCATTCATTCTTTTGAACCCACAGGAAAGAAGGGCCAGTAAAAAAAAAAAGTGGGAAATATAATTGTGGATTTTAAGTTTACGACTTTGGTCATGTCACGCTGAGTTGTGTTGCCAAGAGGTCACATTTTCCCACACAGTGCGGCTTTTGCAGTTAATACTTCATTTTCAGGGTTTATTAGTGTTGGGGAGTCAGCTTGCTGTGCAGTAGAAAGAGCATGGGATTTGTAGTCACACTCCTGAGTTTGAATCCCAGCTGTACGGTGTTCTATCCTTATGATTTAGAGCATGTATTTATCCTCTCTGACCTGTTTTCTCATCTAGAAAAAGGGAAGATATATTTTCCTTAAAGGGTTGTTGAGAACATTAGCAGAGAAGCCGTGTATAAAGGACTTAGCATAGGACCTGGTGTGTAATAGGCCCTCAAAACAAAACCCAAAAAGGTACCTGCTGTCGTTGTCAGGGATTGGGTATTCCACAGAACTGAATTGCCCAGCGAATTACTTGTCCCCTTAAATGATCGGCCTTTCTTATAATATGGAAATTAATAAAGATTGACTTAGTTCCTTGTTGCCTTCAAGCAGAGTCTACAGAATGTAGGCAGTTTAATTAAAGTATCATCAGTATGAAAATCACTTACTGTGTTCAGAATAGCAAAACTCTCATGGGAAATCTACATACACATATACATACATATATACGCATATATACATACATACATACATACATACATACATACATATACACACACACACATTTGTATATGGCTGTATTTGAATTGAAACTAAATGATACCAGATTCCTGTGCTTTTTTTGGTGTCTGCTTTCTTTTCTCTTTCCTGGTTGTCAGCATATCGGCTGCCAGACTGTCTCTTCCAATTGGTGAGCCTCTTCCTATGATGCCCTTCTAGCTCTTCTGATCTACTTTGAGCTGGGAAAATCAGATAACCAAGGTTTTTGGAATTACTCTTAAAATGAAGTAAAAGGTTTGCAAGGGGTGGGAGAGTGGTGGGGAGAGCAAGAACTTATGCTTATGTGAGCACAGGGGCACTGCCCTGGCAGTTGAGTGCCCGAGTTTAAATTCAAGAGACATGTGACATCTGTGTTAACTGTAAGAAGCTTTCATTTGCTTTGTGTTCTGGTAGATGATTGTATTTCACATCGTTAGTCAAGATGACTCACTAGAACCTTCCTTTCCCAGATACAGCTTCCTCCATTGAATTCTGCTTTTGTGCTATATTCCCAATTTATGAACATTCATTCAAGAAGCAGGGTTTGTTTTTTTTATGTTTATTTATTTCTTTGGAGAGAGAGAGAGAGCCCAAGCAGGGGAGGGGCAGAGAGAAGGAGAGACAGAATCCCAAGCAGGCTCCATGCCATCAATGCAGAGCCCAGTGTGGGCTTGAACCCACAAACTGAGATCATGGCCTGTGCTGAGATCAAGAGTCAGATGCTTAACCGACTGCGCCCCAAGAAGCAGTTTTACGGTGCGTTATGCTGCAAGAAAATGACACCTTACATTTATCAACAGTGGAAAATATTTATTGAATGTCTACTATGGGTCAGTAACTATTATAGGTGCTTGGGGTACATCAGTGAACAGAATAGACAAAATCCATGCTTCCATAGAAATTGCAGTCTGGTGGAAGGATATATAGTTAATAGCAGTATAAAAATTGCCATGTAGAAATGAGTATAATGGGGCAAAATAAAGTATTATCTAGTAAATTTCATTTTTTTTTTGTGCAATTATGTTAGTGTCAGCTTTCCAAACTGTTTTTAGCTAAGCATATTAAAGTCATTTTTCCAACTTACTATTTTTATAGTGAAAATTTGTATTAACAACAAAGTGATGAATTGGCAGCCTTGGCTTGAGTCAAAACTGTTCTTTGTTTTTAATTTTTTCTGACATTTCATTAAATAAATTTGTGATGGCATGTTTTCCTTTTATCAAGAATTGTTATTAGGGGGTGAGGGAAGCATGCCTCTAAGTAAGTATCTTTTCCCCAAAGAAATGTCTTTGAGTAATCATAAATTTCATGAACCACAGCTGTCCTGCTAAGATGACAGAATAGCGTAGTGCAAAGTAGGAGTAAGATCTTTCAGCCCTACCACTGACACTTATTTGGTAACCCTGAGCAATACTTGACCTCTTCAGAGTAGGTATGTATGTATGTATGTATGTATGTATGTATGTATGTATTTATTTTTAAAGTTTATTTATTCTGAGAGAGGGGCAGAGAGAGAGAATCCCAAGCAGGCCCCGCACTGTCAGCAAGGAGCCCGATGTGAGGATTGAGCTCACGCCGTGAGATCATGACCTGAGCCAAAGTCAGACACTTAACTACCTGAGACATCCAGGTGCCCCCAGAGTTAGGTTTTTAAATGTATAAGCAATAACAGTTGATCTAATGAAATAGTTTTCACTTTCCATCTGTCATGCTATTCTTGTGCTCTCTTGTGGGGTTTGTGGTGGGGTGCCGGGGAAGGTCCATGCCCCTTTTGGTGGAAAGAGGAGTAGGTTTGAGTCTGAAGGTTTGAGCAGTCCCTTTGTCAGTCATGGGGGGGAAGAAGAAAATTTTGGAATTATAATAGTAGCTATCTCTCTGGGACTTACTTTCTTTGCTGTGGACTTCAGTTCGAATACATGAATGATGTGGATTGCTGGGGAATATGTGTTATAAACCTGTATAGGTTTTGTTCCAGGTAGAAACTATATTCCAGTTAACTAGTTTGTGAACTTTTAAAACTGTAACCTACTGATCCTTTGGGGCAACTTACCTATCCAGCCCAATCTCCAATTAACCATACAGGGAAACCTGAATTCTCAGAGGATAGAGTCAAGCTAGTGTGTGTAGTGCCAAAGATGAGACAGCTTCCTAGAAATTGTCTTACTAATAAGGAGCTGGAAGGGATCTGGCAAATATCCTGTATCCTTTTGGCAACTCCAGATGTTTATAGTTTCAACCTTGGCCTCGTGTGGAGAGGGAGGAGAAGAAAGCAGAGGGGAATGGACAGGAGCCTGGATGGTCCAAGAAATAAAAAGAGTTTGAATGAAGAGGGGTTTGACATCAGAAGCAGTAGAGGCCACAGAAATGGGGATTAGAGGCTCCTAAGGAGAGAAATGAGGACAGGGAAGCCCACCGGGAAGCCCAGAGAGAGAAGACAGGAACCTGGGACCTCAAGGCAAATGTTAGAACGGCTTGGTGATCTGTCTCTGCAGCGAGGGGCTTGGGGGCAGGGCCAACAGTTGTATCACATGCAGTGTCTTAGGATACCTCTGTGCCTATGTCAGAAGGGCCTTCCGGCCCCCAGAAAGATCAGTTTGCCAAACTTGTTTACCAAAAACTGAAAAGTCATCCTGAATTTCCATTCCCTCCCCTGCATCCCTTCTCTCTCCTCCCTCCGTTCGTGGCACTGAGCGTCTGTCCAGCTCCTGGGAGCCCGGCGCGATTCCTCTCTTTTCCTCGCCCTCCACATTCAGTCCATCGGCGCAGCCTTTTGGCTCCATTTACAGACCTTATCCCCAATCTGGCCATTTCTTTCCGTTGCCATTGCTGTTGTCCTAATTTGTCTTCTCACTTGGGCTCACTGGTCAGCATTTTGACTTAGAGTCTCTTTCAAACTTGCCCCTTTAGATTTCATTCTTCATGCAGTGCCCACACTATCTCTGTGAAAAGTAAATCTATTTTAAATTCCCCATTGAGAAGAAAATCTAAAGTCCTATCAAGGCTCCAAGGCCCAATACTAGCTGGCTCTTGCTTTTTTCATCTTTAATTTTCCACCTCTCTCTTCCTCAATTTTTGTATTCCAGTTTCACTGACCTTTCTGTTTAAACGGGCCAGGCTTCTTCTTGACTTCTGGATCATTGCACGTGGTATATCCTCTTCCTGTAATACAGTTCCTCCGGATCCTTACATAGCGAGCTGGCTGATTACCCTTCAGGTTTCAGTTCATATGTCACCTCATCTCAAGTAGTTCCCTCTGCCCACCTGTTCCTACCCACCATCTTCTCCCTCCCACTACCTTGTTTTAATTTTTTAACAGCAGTTACCGTCATGGGGTATCATTTGATTAGTTCTCTTGTTTAGTGTCTGCTTGCCCTAAAATATTAGCCCTGTGAGGGCAGGAACCTTCTCTGTCTCTTTCACAATTGTGACACCAATTCCTAGAAAGGGCCTGGGCCTTACTAGGTACCTCTCTTCAAAAATTATTTGTTGGATTAATAAAAAAAAAAAACGAATGAATGAATCGATGAATCAATGAATGAATGAGTAGGCTGAATTGATCTACACTGTGAGAGAGGAGCATTCTGTGAGAAGCCTTCATGAGTGCAATGGGTCCCCAAGGGCCACAGGCTTTCACCTCCATGCAGTGAATGAGGTGAGCGAGGAGAGGTGGTCTTATCCTTTAATCCTAGAAAACAAAGGAAGTACTTTCACAACTGCCACACTCATGTCCACTACTAACACAGTCCTTGGAATCCAGGAGTGAGTGCTTCATGGTCCCTGCCGTTTAGACCCTGAGTACTATGTTACTCCTCCTATGTGGGTATGTGGCTTACTTAAAATACTCTTGGGTTTATCTGTTTTTGTTCTTATTCAGTTTATGGATCTCCTTTCTTTGTGGACTTTAATTTTATTTCTGAGTATGTAACACATGAACAAGGTTCTGAAAGCCAAAACCATACAAAAAAGTGAACCCAGAGACGTGTTATTCCCTGTGCTATTCCTTCATCCCTGGGCTCACCTGTTTTGTTAGTTTCTTATCATCCTTCCTTTATTTATTTCTGTTGGGAAAAAAGCAGGTTTATAATATATCTATAGTGTGCATATATTTAATGCAGTATTTTTACTGCATTTATTTAATGCATATATTTGCATTATTAATGCATATATGCATATATTTAATGCATATATTTAGTGCAGGTATTTAAATGATATTCTCTTCCTTCTTACTTTCAGGATTACCACCTGTAAATGTTCTTTTGTTCTTTGCTTTTCTCACTTAACAACACATCCTGGAAATCACTCATATCATTCTATAGCTCTCTCTCTCTCTCTGTCTCTCCCCCCGTCTCTCTCTCTCTCTCTCTTTCTCTACAGTTACGTAGTACTCCTTCTAGAAGATATACTGTAATATATTCAACCAGTCTCCTGTGTGTGTGCATTTCAGTTATTTCCAATAATGTAGCAATGATGAATGAGCTGAAGCATGTATATTTTTATATTGCTGGAGGTGTGTATCTTCAGGGTCAAACCCTAGGTGTGGGTTTGCTGGGTCAAAGAGTAAACGCATAGGTAATTCTGGAGATGTTGCCAGCTTTCCCTTCATTTGGACTTTTAACACTTTTTCTCACCAGCATGTTACACACGCTTTCATGTAGCTTTGCCTGAAGATTTCAGCAGACCTGTGGTCCTCTCTCATCTCAACCTCGCTTGTTGCTATGTATGTAATATCAGGCTAAACATTGTATTTTAAGATCACTTTGTTGTTGTTTTTTTAAAAAAAATTTTTTTAACATTTATTCATGAGACAGAGCGTGAGTGGGGGAGGGGCAGAGAGAAAGGGAGACAGAATCCAAAGCAGGCTTCAGGCTCTGAGCTGTCAGCATAGAGTCCAACGCGGGGCTCAAACTCATGAACCGCAAGATCATGACCTGAGCTGAGGTCGGATGCTTAAGCGACTGAGCCACCCAGGTGCCCCAAGACCACTTTGTTTTTGAGTCATATACAATAATTGTTTGACTTATGCCTGTTTTTTGCTTGTGTATTTTTTCACTTTGTAAGTTTTATGAATTTAATTTTAGGATTCTTCATCTTTTGGGGGGATTATTAGAAATGACTGAACTATAAATGGAGGTGAAAGTGGATGGCTGAGCGGAAGTCCTTTTTTTTCCCCCCCAGAGAGACCTTGAGAAATAGAATTTCAGCTCTTCTAGTGTTCCAGCTTTTTCACTGGTAGAGGGGAAGGAAGAGAGAGATGAGCTTTGTAGGATAACTAATATATTTGCGTAAAGTCCTTGGCGTTTTACTACCAGTGGGTCCCAACAGTTAGGTTTTGTTAGTTGAGCAAAAAAGGTTTTAATAAAGATGACACAAAACTCTCAAAAAGATGTAGGATTGTGGTGGGTGGCTTAAAGTCAAGCACCTGGAACTTGAAGATTACACGTCTCCCCTCCTCTCCCACTGAGGCATTTTAGTGGAAGGTTTTCAGAAACATGAAATTCTAATTAAACCCTGAAAAGTTCTAGAAAGTCTCTTCTCCCTCAGCTAGTCATTATCCCACATTGGATATTTATTTCTCACTAGAAAATGTGCTTTGGGGGTGCCTGGGTGGCTTAGTCAGTTAGGCGTCTGACTTCAGGCTCAGGTCATGATCTCACGGTTCATGGGTTTAAGCCCCACATCAGGCTCTGTGCTGACAGTGCAGAGCCTGCTTTGGATCTTCTGTCCCTCCCCCCCACCCCACCCCTCCCCTGCTCACTCTCTTTCAAAAACAAAGAAACATTGAAAAAGAAAGAAAGAAAATGTGTTTTGGGGGGCAGTGGTGTTGGGAATTGAGAGTGAGAATCCATCTGCTTGATTTTTTTTTTTAAGTATGCATGTTGATGTTGATTGTTAGCAAGTTTTTTTTCCCCTGAAAACCATTTGCTGAGTATCTTTTTAGAAAACCTTAGCAAAAGAAGGAAAGTTCACCCTAACTTCCTGTATAAAACCTTAAAATAGTTACAAATAAAACAAACCAGAGACCAGGCTCAATTATGAATATGGATGCAAAAATCAAAACAAAATCGTAGCAAATAGAATTCCACAATGTACTAAAACCATGACTGACTTGAGTTTATGCCAGCAGCGTAAGTTTGGTTCAGAATCAAGACATTTTCTCAGCATTATTATAGCAAAAGGAAGTATGATCAGATCAGCAGATGCTGAATAGGCATTTGATTAAAAAAAAAAATACACAGTTCTTATACGTAGAAAGGAAGCTCCGTTAATATGTCAGGCTACTTTCTAAAGATCGCTACCAAATATTCTTCTAAACAGTGAAGCATTGCAGCCATTTCATTGAAACCTAGAGCTTCACAGGATGCCCACACATTCAAAGATGTCTTAGAGGCAGTAAGACCAATTAAAAAAAAAGGAAGTATATAAATACTGGAAATGAAAGTTAACACTCTTTGTTGCTAGTTATATGATTATATACCTAACAAAACTAAGAGATTTCAGTGTAAAGACGTAGTGTTTATAGAAGTTTGGTAAGATAGCTGAACATAGCATACATGATTAGTAGAAGCAAAATTTTTCTCTATGCTTGAAATAAACCCCTAAATATGGAAATGTTCCATTTAAAATAATGATAGAAATGATAAAACTCCTAAGAATACATTTAATAAAGTTATTATTTACAAGAAGAAAGTGATACAATCTTTTTTTTTAATGTTTTTTTTTTTAACATTTATTTATTTTTGAGAGACAGAGTGCAAGCAAGCAGGGGAGGGGCAGAGAGAGAGGGAGACAGAATTTGAAGCGGGCTCCAGGCTCTGAGCTGTCAGCACAGAGCCTGACCTGGGGCTCAAACCTGGGAGCGGTGAGATCATGACCTGAGCTGAAGTCAAGCGCTTAACTTACTGATCCACCCAGGCACCCCAAGAAAGTGATATAATCTTATTAAAGGAAATATTTGTGGAGTTGAACAAACTCTAGGACATACTAGTGTCCTTGTTGGGCTAATGTCGTTACAGCTTGGTGCCCTGTAGGGTTGTTTGCAGAACAGATAAATGATCTTAAAATTCATAGGGGAAAGAAAACCAAACATCTGTGAATAGCCAAACAAAGTTTAAGAAGAGAAAAGTCTCGTCAGCACCAGACCGTACCACAGAGCCAGTGTGATCAGATCACTGTTGTATTGACCCGGGAATTGTTCATAGTAGATTATCCAGAAATAGGTATCACTTCGTATGACCATTTCTTTTACAGCAAAAATATTTTTTAGTTTCATGAGAAGAGGCTGGGTTAGTTAATAAACTTGTATCATATTAATTTCAAGCATATAACTCAGTGACTTGACATTTTATATACCTTATAAAATGATCACCATGGTAAGTATAGTCACCATCTGTCACCATACAGAGTTATTACAGTACTATTGACTGTATTTCCTATGCTGTACTGTACTTCCCCCATGACTTATTTATTTTATAGCTGGAAGTTTGTACCTCTTAATGCCCTTCACCTATTTTATCCATCCTCCCACCCATCTCCGTCCACCCCCCTGGCAACCTGTATTCTCTGAATTTATGAGTCTGTTTCTGTTTTGTTTGTTCATTTGTTTTGTTTTTTGGATTCCACATATAAGTGAAATCGCATAGTATAAAAATGTAGGATTTCCCACGGTAAAGATATTATACACAAATGAACAGAGTAATAATAAGTTAAAAAAATCAGGTAAAGTGAATGTAATATGAATATGTATGTGTAATATACAGCAAGCTCTTACAAATTGAGAAGAAAAACATATGTAGTCCATCAGAAAGCTTAGCAAAGGATGTGAATAACTGATTTATGTACGAATCCAGATGAGAAAGAAACATATGCAAAATAACTCTCAAGCTTACTGCCAGTGAGTGAAATTCAGACCCCACTGGTTTGCTGAAGGGGATCACTGGCGACAGGAAGATTGGGGTGTGCTCCTAGCTGAGGCAGAAAGGTGGTTTCTGTAGCCCATCTCCCACTTTGTGACTTTTTCTTATTTTCTCAAAGAATAGTGTTGACTCTTACAGCTTTTAACATTTTTAGAGATTTTTAAAAAATGTTTATTTATTTTTTTTAATTTTTTTATGTTTATTTATTTTTGAGAGAGAGAGAGCATGAATAGGGGAGGGGTCAGACAGAGAGGGAGACACAGAATCCAAAGCAGGCTCCAGGATCTGAGCTGTCAGCACAGAGCCCGACATGGGGCTCAAACTCACGAACTATGAGATCATGATCTGAGCTGAAGTCAGATGCTTAACTGACTGAGCCACCCAGGTGCCCCAAAAATGTTTATTTATTTTTGAGAGACAGAGGGCACAATCAGGGAAGGAGCAGACAGAGACGGGGGAGCAGAGGATCCAAAGTGGGCTCCACACTGACAGCAGAGAATCCAATGCAGAGCTCGAAACCACGAACCATGAGATCATGACCTGAGCCAAAGTCAGACACTTAACCTACTGAGCCACCCATGTGCCCCCAACATGTTTAGAAATTTTTCATCTTTGTTGTATGTCATGCTTTTTATTGTGTTTCATGTTTGCTTCCTTGAGTTAACTTCAGTAACATGGGATTCTTTTCTATGAAACTTAATTTTCTTTTTGAGACATTACTAGATGTGGCTCATTTAAGATCGCTAGTCATGGCATTTTAACTGGAGTCGCTGGTCTTATGTTTTGCTGTCGCCAATAAAATTTTTCTTAAGATAGGTTTTAAAAAATAAATCACCCTAACACTTTTAATATCTAGACTAAAGGAAATGAAATTTGGGTGAACATTTTTCATGCAGAAGAGGATAAATTGTGAATATGCACAGTTGTGGTTTGCATAGTTTCCGGTGGCTATAGTTTCCTTTTCTTTTGCTTACTCTTCTTTGAGAGAACATACATTAAAGCTCATTGCGCCGAAACTAATGTGACATTGTCAACTCTACTTCATTAAAAAAAGAAAAGAAAAGAAAAGAAAAGAAAGCGCTGACAGCTTGGAAACTGCTTGGGATTCTCTTTCTCTCCTTCTCTCTCTGCCCCTCCCCCACTTGCACTGTGTCTCTCTCTCTCTCTCTCTCTCTCTCTCTCTCTCGCTTTCAAAAATAAATACACTTAAAAAAAAGTTGAAGAGAGGTGCTCAGTTGGTTGAGCATCCAACTTCGGCTCAGGTCATGATCTCACAGCTCGTGGGTTTGAGCCCCACACCAGGCTCTGTCAGTACAGAGCCTGGATCCTGCTTCAGATTCCGTGTTTCCCTCTCTTCTGCTCCTCCCCCGCTTGCGCTCCGTGTCTCTCTCAAAAATAAATAAGCCTTAAAAAAATTAAAGAAAGAAAGAAAGGGGCGTCTGGGTGGCTCAGTCGGTTAAGCGTCCGACTTCGGCTCAGGTCATGATCTCACGGTCCGTGGGTTCGAGCCCTGCGTCAGGCTCTGTGCTGACAGCTCAGAGCCTGGAGCCTGTTTCGGATTCTGTGTCTCCCTCCTTCTCTGACCCTCCCTGTTCATGCTCTCTCTCTGTCTCAAAAATAAATAAATGTTAAAAAAAAAATTAAAAAAAAAAAAAGAAAGAAAGAAAGAAAAAATAAAAACCTGAGTAGGAAAATGCTCGTTGCAAGTATACTTGACCACCTGTGTCTGAGTACCATTTGTAAATAATGAATACGTTTGGGAACTCAATTAATTTTCACAGCTTTAAAGGTATAGTAGAACTATAGTGTACCACACCATGTCATGTCCCCATGGTAGGGTTCGTCGAGGGGTTGGTGCTATCTAGTCAAGAATCTATAGAAATAAACTCTCTTTTCCTACTCCTCCACCCCAACATCTTTTTAGGGGAAACGCAGGGCTTGAATGCAGGACCTAGAGATTAAGAGTCGCATACACCAACTGAGCCAGCAAGCCCCTTCCACTAACATCTGTATTATGACATAATTCACACAGTAAAATTCCCCCCTTTTAAATGCATAATTCACTGGTTTTTAGTGTGTCCACAGAGTCGTGAACCATCGCCACTATCTGATTTTGGAACATTTTCACTACCTCAGAAAGAATCCCATTAGATATCCAAAGTGCATATCCTGGCGTTCACACTGAACATTACCTCATGTATCACATAAGTAAAGAATAACACAATAAAAACTGTTCTTACTTTGATACAAAACCTTGTCAGTATTCCCAGGTGGCTTCCTATAGCTTGGTAAACAAGTTTTGGTTTGGTTTGGCGTGCTTGGTTTTCTTCTGTTTTTTGTTCTCCCTGGGATTAAGGGAGCCGACTGTTTTGTTGTGTGGGTGGGAGTGGTGGTTATGGGAAGGTTCTTTTATGATCAGAATCATTCCAAGCCCTTGGTGTTGGTTTGCAGGGCGCTAGCTGATATGAACAATGACGGGCGAATGGATCAAGTGGAGTTTTCCATAGCTATGAAACTTATCAAACTGAAACTGCAAGGGTACCAACTCCCTTCCACACTTCCCCCTGTCATGAAACAGCAGCCGGTCGCTATTTCTAGTGCACCAGCCTTTGGTAAGTCTGAAAAGTACTTGGTTCCTATATTTCATTGTATATTTTAAAAATAAATATTTCCCTTTTTTCCCCTTTTCAGTTTGTAGCCTTGTGAAATTCTAGGAGGCTATTCTGTCTGAAAAGTGATGGTCCTGTGCAGGCAGATGGTGCTGGAAGAGAAGAAGCATGTTCACATTCACACCCTAGGATGTGTTAAAGAACAGAAGTTCAGCTGAGTAAATTTGAAGACATAATGGGCTTTATTAAGTGGTTCATGTGTGGGGCAGCACTCATGTAGCAAGTAGAGGGGAAGGAAGGAGGGTAGGGCAAGAAAGTTGTTGGCACAAGAAAAGAAAAGATTGTATCTGGCAAGATCACTTTCCCTTGAGTAGAAGGCCCGGGGGTCTTATCAGGTCAATTATCTCATTCATCTTCCTTTGGGTGATGGACAGGGCCCATGGGACAGATGACCTCATTGATTCTGATCAGAAGATTCTGGACTGATGGGTCCATTTCTGGGGCAGTTTCAGTCTGCCATTAGGTTGGGTTTTAAGCCCCAGATTTGGTGACTTGGCCTAAGTGACACCATTTGGGTCTTGTGGTTTTCTTTTTATTTTATTTTATTTTATTTTATTTTATTTATTTATTTTTTTCAATGGTTATTTATTTTTGGGACAGAGAGAGACAGAGCATGAACGGGGGAGGGGCAGAGAGAGAGGGAGACACAGAATCGGAAACAGGCTCCAGGCTCCGAGCCATCAGCCCAGAGCCTGACGCGGGGCTCGAACTCACGGACCGCGAGATCGTGACCTGGCTGAAGTCGGACGCTTAACCGACTGCGCCACCCAGGCGCCCCAGTGGTTTTCTTTTTAACAGATGCTAGTAATCAAAATGAAAGCAAAGCTACAGAATGTCAAGGTAAGAAGAATAAAATTGCAGTCTGCTATCGCATCTTCTGCCTTTTTATTGCTCTTCATTCTTGACCCATCACAATGCCACATGCTTCCTGTTGGCTTTCTGTTTCCATAACATTTTGATTTTCCCCTGTGCATAAACAGCTCCCTTGGATTATGGTATCTAGCAATGTGTTTTTAAATTCATGGTATTGAGACAATTGGCCACATTTAGAACAAAATGAAGCAGGAAACAAATAAACATTATGTCAGTTAAAAACACAATTCCATAAAACGATACCCTTTAGCCATATATTTTTCTTTCTTTTTTAAAAATTTTTTTTAGCGTTTATTCATTTTTGAGAGACCGGGAGAGACAGAGCATGAGCAGGGGAGGGGCAGAGAGAAAGGGAGACACAGAATCTGAAGCAGCTCCAGGCTGCGAGCTGTCAGCACAGAGCCGGACGCGGGGCTCAAACCCATGAGCTGTGAGATCATGACCTGAGCCGAAGTCGGACGCTCAACCGACTGAGCCACCCAGGCGCCCCTATATATTTTTCTTAAAACCGAATCAGTAATTAGTTGACTAAGATCACCAACAGTCCTGATTTCTTCTCTGTTCTCACCTTAGACTTTAATTATTTACATTGATTTAAAGATTGCAGTAATCAGATCTAAAATCTGACTCATGAGAAAGTTCTTAGTTTAAACAAAACACAAAAATTGTGGCTAGGGTTTCCCTTTCTTCCTCCTGATATATCTGATAGCAGGCGATAGGTGAAATAGGTTTGGGAGGGAGCAATCAATAGCAAGGCAGGTTGTCTCTGATACAGTTAATGATAAGCTGAGATAAATAAATGTTGTGGCTTTGCTTAATAGATTTGCCATTAAAAACACCTCTGAGCGTTGCCTTTCTCTTGAGGTTTAGCCACAAGACTGGTGGTTATAAGGCAAAAGGTGCAGATCAAGCAAACAGGATAGCGATCCAAGGGAAGAGGGGAAAACTCAGGAAATCACACAGGAGCAAAGGCTAGGAAGAGCAGGGGTGAAGAGTATGGTCAGCTCATAGTGCCCGGGGTCCTTGGTCTTGTCCATTGTGTTCCCAGTCCTGATCCCTTAGTTAGCTGGCTTCTTTCAGTGGAAGTGGCTCTGAATCTCATTAAGGTCCCCTGTAGCCAATGCTTGGTCAGGACCCATGGGTTAAAACAGCTAAAAGGTGTTTGGTTGTCTTTTGGCCTCCCTTCTGGGGCTGCAAGAAGAAACCTCAGAGGGGAGGAAGAGTCAAATAACCAGAGGCATCCCATTTCCTCTTTTTCCCTCAAACCCGGGGTCAGTAATTCTTCCTCTAACATTTAATATGTCTTCTCTTGTTCCATTCTGCAGCAGGACTTTCAACTCTAGAGACATTGCTGATTTATTCCCACAGGTTGTGGCCTCTCTGCCCAGGCGGTTTTACCGTCACCTAAGTAACCTGTCACTGCCTCTGAGGGCACCTGGGATCTCTGAGCTGCCATTCCCCAGTCCTGAGCTCTTCCCCTAGGCTTCCCCACTGCCTTTCCTTCTCTCCTTCCCATCACACCAGCATCCTCAGGAAATTAGTGTCAAGAAAGGAATCACCAGGGAATATCAGAACATGAGAGAAGTTAAAAGTACATTGTGCCCTAAACAGGTTTGCCTAGGTTAACTCAAAGATCTGACCTTTGCTAGTCTTTCTAGTTCCACCTCTCAGCTTGACCCCAGGTAATTTTTTTTTTTATAGTTCTTACATGGCTACTTTTGAGAAGAAAATAATTTGTTACTACTATCATTATTTTCTAATTAATATTAAAAATTATCTGACCATGCATTTCCTACCACTTACATATTATACTTTCGCGTGTATTTTATTTGGTCACAACAATAACCCTAAAATACACAGAAATTATTAGGCCTGTTATGAGAGAATTAAGATTCTACAAAGGTGAACAGTTTGCTTAAGACCATATTTCTAGAAAGGGAGGCAGAACCTGTCCAAACATACAGTTTTTCCCTATTTACCTTCCCACTGTCATTATCACCAAACCATATGGGTGGCATGGAACGTAACTGTTCCTGGGTTCATTGTCTGTGTGGGTGCTAAGACACATGTTAACATGTGGAACTGAGGCCAACTAGGGGTTGATCAACTCCCCTATGTGAAGGAGAGGAAATGGGGTACAGTGATACTGTGACTTGCTTAAGGACAGCCAGCTATATTCCAGGAAATTCTGTGAGTGTTCCTGGTATCTTCCCTCAGTGTGTTTGCACACAGCAGAATTCTTCTTTGACTCTGAATCCAACTGTTTCAGGGAGGGGTTATTTGTCTTTTGCTTGTTTATTTGCCAGATCCCATGGTTTTATTAGATCAAACCATTATTTTTAAACCCCAACCGTGTGTCCCTAGTTGCTAGGAACATGTTGGTGAACAAGATATCATGGCTCCTGCTGCTTTGAAGCTTCTCGTGAAGCTGGAGAAAGCAAGCATATGGATGAATTATTTCAGGGCAAGATAAAAGCAATCAGTTCTGTACAACAGGGTAATAGGATAGAGATGCTGACGGGACAGGTTGAGCAGGGCAGAATTCTCTGAAAAGAGATGACGTTGAGCTGAATTAGAGATGAGAGCCATGTGAAGGAAGACCTAGGAGAGAACGTTCCAGGCAAAAGGAATAGCAGTTGCAAAGGTCCTAAGGCAAAAATGAAGCTGTTTATGTGCAAGAAACAGAAATGAGAGCACTGTAGCTGAGGTATTGGTGGGCCTTCAGGTCAGGGAGGTAAGGCAAGAGCCAGATGGTTTAGGGCCTAATAAAACCACTAATGAGTGAGAATCTTTTTTTCTTTCTTTTTTAAAAGTTTATTTATTTTGAAAGAGACAGTGAGCACAAGCTGGGGAGGGACAGAGAGAGGGGGAGACAGAATCCCAAGTAGGTTCCATGCTATTAGCATAGAGTCCCATGCTCACAAACTGTGAGATCATGAACTGAGCTGAGCTCAAGAATTGGACACTTAACCAACTGCGCCACCCAGGCTCCCCTATAATTTTTTTTTTTTCTAAGTGTAGTGAAAAGCTACAGAGAGCTTATGGGTAAGAGAGTACATGGTTGGTAGACATTTAATTTTTTTTATCACATTTATTTTTGAGAGACAGAGCATGAGCAGGGGAGGGGCAGAGAGAGGGGGAGACACAGAATCTGAAGCAGGCTTTGAGCTCTGAGCTGTCAGCATAGAGCCTGACACGGGGCTTGAACTCACAAACCACCAGATCATGACCTGAGCTGAAGTCAGATGCTCAACCGACTGAGCCACCCAGGTACCCCATGGTTGACATACATTTAGAAAAAATAATCTGTGTTATCTGAAGACTGGACTGCAAGGGGACAAGAGTAGAATCAGGGAAGTCAGTAAGGGGGTTTTTGCCATGGGCAAGAGGTAGTGGGAATTTAGATCTGGGTGTTAATAATCAATGTGGAAGAAAAATAAATCAAATCTTGGTAATGTTAAGTGTGAGGGGTCTAGTGCATTTGCAAGGAGGCAGATGAATCCATGGGTCTGGAACTCAGAAGAAGGATCTATCAGCTCTGGGAGAATTTGAGTATGGATGGCATTGAAATCCCTGGCACTGGATAAAATACCCTAGAATGTGCAACTAGAGTAGGCAGGAGACCTGGGAGCAGGCCTTGCTGTGCTGTGACATTTAAGGGTGTAGTAAAAGGGAAGAAGCCAGGAGTGAAATAGGAGAAGGTTGTTGTCCCATTAGCCAAGAAAACGTTTTTCAAGGAGGCAGAGCTCCCTTGTTGGATTTGCTTCTGAGAGATTGAGTAATAGGACAGAAAAATGAGTGGATTTTACAAGATGGATTTGTATATGACCTTGAAAAGCAGTTTCATTCGAGTGGTAGAGACTCAAGCCTGATTGAAGGCTTGGAAAAGGGGAGAGTGCTACTGGAAAGGAGAGAGAAAGCTGGAGGAGCATGTCAGCTGAAGGCTGGTGTGTTTAGGATGAGGAGTGCTCCTGCATTTTTAGAGAAGTGAGGGAAAACCCAGTGGTTGAGGAGATATGGAAAAATTTCAGGAATTAAAATTTAGCAGAGTCCAGAGAAATGATATCTAAAACACAGCCTCCAGTAGATGGATTTCTTTAGAAATATTTAGAAAATGTTCATTCAGAAAAGGTAGTCAACTGATAAAAGGATGTCAGTCTTTGTAGTGGTTATTTAAAAGCTGGCGGAACAAGGCTTCCTCATGGGACAAGTCCCTACCCTGAGGAGAAATGACTGGGAGTCGAATCCAGATTGAGCAGGGCGGCAACACAGACACGAAAGAAGGAGAAGGTCCAGACCAACGTGGAGGTGGAGGACAGAGGCTGGAAATCCCAGGAAGCAAGGCTCACATAAAAATGAGCCACAGGCAGTATCAGGCAAGGTCAAATCCCACACAAAGTTATTATTAGGAAAAGGAGAATAAAGACCTGAATAACAGCTCTGTGGACAATGAGGGCATCCCAGGAACCTACAATTTCAAAACAAGCTGAAAAATACTAAGAAAATGACACAAGTCGTGAAAGACCAACACGATCAGAATTTTAAAGCCTCGGAAATAAGGCGACAGAACTCAGAAAAGAATGAGAAATAAAAGAAAAAGTCATTTCAGAACTGAAGACAAACCAGAAGCAGCACAAGAGATGCTATCAGAAGAGAACAAGGTAAAAAGAGGAAGATTTCAAACATTAAGAAGAAATGCACAAGAGATAAAAAGGATTTGAGAAAAAGTGACCGATATTGAAGGCAAAGGAAAGTGAATGTATGGTAGTTGGGAGTACCTGAAGAAGGAAACCAAAGCAAGGAAAGAGAACAAATGGTAAAGACTAGTTTAAGACAACTTGCTGGAAATAAAAGATTTGACACTTTATTGGAAAGAAGATATCATATGCTTGAGAATGTCAACCTGGAGAAACCAACACGAAGATAAATTCTACAAAAACAAAAAATTATTTGGGTATATAGCAAAAGAAAGCACACGACTTACAAGAGGAAGAAAATTAGAATGTCTTCAGACTTCTCTATAGCAGTGCTTGATGCCAGAAAAAAACGGAGTAATATATTTAGGATTATGGAGGAAAGACAAAGCCAAGAATTTTGCGTCCAGAAAAACCATGCCACCAAATTTTCCAACTCTCCAGACACTAACTTATTTTTTTATGATTAATTCTGGTGGTAACTACTGGAATTAGAGTCAGATTCTAAGGGTTGAAGGGCCCAGTCCCACAAGGCTGCCCTCACTTCAGACTTGAGTCAGAAGCCCTGAGTCGCTAGGGTACCCATACTTCTGTCTGACTTGACTACAAAGTCAGAGGCTCCCACACACCCTTCTTCCCCTTTCTGAATTTGCTAGAACAGCTCACAAAACTCAGAGAAACATTTACTTAGGTTTACTAGTTTGTTATAAAGTATATGACAAAGGATACATACAGATGAACAGGCAGATGAAGGGGTGTATAAGGGCGAGGCCCAGAAGGGTCCTGTGTGTAAGTGCTTCTGTCCTGATGGAGTTGGGGTGTGCCACCCTCCCAGCATGTGGATGTGTTTACCAGCCTGGAAGCTCTCCAAACCCTGTAATGTAGGAGTTTCTATGGAGGCTTCATTGCTATGGTGTGATTGATGACACCCTTGGCCATTGACTAGCTCAGTCTCCAGCCCCTGTACCCTCCCCTGAGGTCTGTGTGGAGGTGGGGAGGGGTGGGATGGGATTGAAAGTTGCAACCCTCTAACCATGCCTTGGTCTTTCCTGTGATCAGCTCCCATCCGGTAGGTATTCTGGGGGCCCCCAGCCACCAGTCATCTTATTTAAATACAAAAAGACTTCTGTCACTCCAGAGATTCCAGGGGTCTTAGAAGCTCTTGTGTCAGGAACCAGGGACCAAGACCTAATACTGTGTAACAAAAGATGTTCCTATCAGTCAGGAAATCACAAGGGTTTTAGGAGCTCTGCCAGGAACCAGGGACAGACCAGATATATGTATCTTTTTATGACACAATATCACAAGTTCAGACAGAGAAAAAAGAAAGGAAACATTGATCATTTCTTCATTCTTTGGTTAGAATCCTCTAACCAAGAGAAACTCCCCCATGAAAATGTTTGGTTACTCTGAGATTGAATATGTAAAGGAAAGGCAGGATAAATGTTTGATTTCTTTTCCTCCTTTATTTATACTAGTTTTCAAAATAAATTGATTACCTATGGTGACCAATTAGGATTTTTTTCAATATAATTATGAATTCACAAATTTAATTCCCTCTGTGGCTTTCATTCCATTGCAGTTATTATTCTTATTGACCCTCAACTTTGGCCAGTAGATGCCTTTTCAAGTTGGATCTTGTGCCCTTAGGATGTGATTGATTCTTGACATAATTTTTGGTACTCTCCAAAACGATTAATGTGAATTTATTTTTTCTTCTGAATTTCTATTTTAAATGAAAATATGTTAGAGCAGGAAAGCGAGTTTCTTCTTCAAACACTCCTGGATTAATTGTCATTGAACGTGGAAAGGTGGTTCCATGTGACTTTTGCTGGGATTTTTTCTTCCTAGGAATAGGAGGCATCGCCAGCATGCCGCCACTCACAGCTGTTGCTCCGGTGCCAATGGGATCCATTCCAGTTGTCGGAATGTCTCCACCTCTAGTATCTTCTGTTCCTACAGCAGCAGTGCCTCCCCTGGCTAACGGGGCTCCCCCTGTTATACAACCTCTACCCGCATTTGCTCATCCTGGTATGTGACCTGCTGAATCCACAGACTGACTTTTTACAACTTGTGTTTTACTCTTCGCTCTTGTTAAATCTTCTGTCATCACTCTCTGATTACATTTGAATGGCATTTTATTCCAGAGGAAGATATCTTCCTTTTTTTTAAATTTAATATCTCACTTTTTCCCCAACACTGAATAGGATGTGTTAGGATAGAGAGAGGTAACGGAGAATGAAATTATGGAGCTCTGGTACCATTATGGACAAAGGTGAACTCAACAGCTAAAACCAAGAGCATAATTTCCTTTCAAGGGCTTGACAGGAGTGACTCAAGTTTGATCAGTAGTAGTTGAACATTTTCTCTTCCCGTGTGTCAGTTACTACTTTTCTTCAGCTGCTATGAATTGCTAATAAGTAAGCCATTCCCTTAGGAGAATGGGGAGGAAAAAAAGAACACAGCTATTTCTTTTTTTTTTTTTTTTTTTTGAGGAGGTGGAGTGAATCAGGAGGAAGGGGGAAGGAAGTTGATTAAATGGCTAAATACATTAAAGACGGAGTATTACCTGTTTGCTTCATTGATAGAAAGGATTAAAAAGTTCCTGGTGTAGTTAATTTCATTTTGAGACTTTATTTGAAGTCTTTTTCCCTTTAGTGAAAAGAAAGCATAAACTGTAGATGTGGTCTACACATCTAATGAATTCTTATCCGGGGGTAAAGTATTTTTTAAAAAAAGTACTTGGGATATGTCTGTGTAATTTCAGTAGCGATGATGGCCTGGATTTTAGCCATGGGTAATGATTATGTTTGAATGGTTATTTCTCTGCCCAGTTCCCTGGATTTATTCCATCTGTCAAGATCTGTCTGTAAGTTATAGCTAAAGAATCTAAAGGCAGCACTTTTTTTTTTTCTTTTTTTAAGATTTTCTTGTCCCGTGTAGTTTACCTTTCATATGTGGCCATGGCTATAGACGTGATGGCAGCTGTAAAAGTTGTTGCAGTTACTTTTCAAGTAGCATCTGTGAATGCATGTGCTCTGTCTTGTTTTCTTTTGGGCTTAATAGCAAATGTTGCAAGACAATAGGCCAGGAGGTGGGGAATGTGGCTGAGACTCAGCGTATTTTCCTGGCACCCAGCTAACCAGCCCTAATGGGAATCAGACACAAAGGCTGACCCTCCCTAGCATCCCATGTTATCTGGCCGGGACTGCAAGGCTGGGACCTTTTGTTTCTTTCATCTGGACCTAATACTTCTGCTCCTTTAGCACAGTTAAGAAAATGCCATCCTATGTATTTAAGCTGTTGCTTCTTTAACTATGGGAACAGATCCCGTAAGATGTGATACAGGGGCATCTGGGTGGCTAAGTCGGTTAAGCGGCCAACTCTTGGTTTTGGCTCATGATTTCACAGTTTGTGGGTTCAAGCCCTGTGTCGGGCTCTGCACTAACATTGAGGAGCCTGGTTGGGATTTTCTCTCTGCTCCTCCCCTGCTTGTGTGCTCTCTCCTCTCTCTCTCAAAATAAATAAATAAATAAACAAACAAACAAACAAACAAATTTACAAAAAAAGATGTGATATGAAACTTTTAACAAAGAGTTATGGATTGTAAGCATTACTACTTAGCAAGGTGATTTTCAGTAGGAATGAGTAAATCTAGAAAAATTTTTGGCAAGGGGCAGGGAGTGAGGAGGAAGTCACTCTTTTTGAGTCCAGGGTAGTAAGGGAGGAATAATTTCTGCCTCAGATTTGGTGAGTATATATTTTAATTTTCACTAATAGGAAAATGTTTCTTTTCTTTGTAGGATTAAAATTATTCACCATTTATTTATTTTTACAGCAGCCACATTGCCAAAGAGCTCTTCCTTCAGTAGATCTGGTCCAGGGTCACAATTAAACACTAAATTACAGAAGGCACAGTCATTTGATGTGGCTAGGTAAGTGTGCTTATTTCTAAATGGGCATTGGATTAAAGCCATTATCTGATTAACATCTAAAACTGAAAGTGAATTAACTATGTTCTTTATTGTCTTTTATTTTGTAGGATGCCAATAATTAGTTCTGGATAATGTTACTAGGTTTTATCACTTACATGTTGTAGAGATGACAAATAAAGAACATGACATTTCCTTAAAACACTTTGGGTGTTCTTTTTTTAATAACGAAAACAAATAGCTACTAGTTTTACTAATGTTTAAAAATAATAAAATAGAACTCCAGGTAGGAGGGGGAAATTAACTCTTTTCTATTAACCCTTTACATATTTATAGAAAATTTTATATGAAGATTTGAGCCACAGTTGGCCTTATCTTTTATTCTATCTCAGATAATCTCATGGAATTTGCCCAAGATAACATAGCTCCTAAATGATAGAGCCAGGAGTTTAACTGAGTTCTTTCTGATTTTAAGGCATGAGTTCTTACCTGAAAGTTTGCTCTGAAAACTTCAGCTAATGGTGGTACACAGATACTTGTCTTCTGCTCGTTAAGGTTTTATTCCTAAGACTCAGGAACATTGCTGAACATCTACTTGCCAAACACCTTGTTAATCCCATTCCGTGCCCCCAACCACCTGCAGTAGATACCGGCTCAGAATTGTGAATTAGGAAATAAACCCAAAGAAGCGATCATCCTCACTTACAGTTTACATTTTACCACAAGGTAGAACTGAGATTTAAACTCAGGTGATCCAACACCGAATTCCCTATTTCTTAGTCTTTCTCCTATACATGCTGAAGTTTTGAGTTTTCTGTGACTCTCCACAAGGGATTTTGAAATCTGCCTTAAAATTGATGTGTGACTGGGGCACCTGGGTGGTCGGTTCAGTTGGTCAAGCATCCCATGACTCTTGATTTCACCTCAGGGCATGATCTCACGACTTGTGGGTTCAAGGCCCCCCCACCCCCCACCCAGGCTCTGCCCTGATAGTGCGGAGCCTACTTGGGCTTTTCTCTCTCTCTGCCCCTCCCTCTCTCTCTCAATGTAAATAAACAAACTTAAAAAGAAAACATTACAAAATTGATTTGTGCCATAAGAATGAATAAGTAATCAGTATTAGCAAACAGTAATGTTATTAAGGCAACTGGTTGTGGGGGGTCAGATTGGTAGTCACCTTTTTAGTAATTTCAATTTCCAGCAAATTTTTAGAACGTGGCATCTAATTTTTGGTTACCTGCTAATGAGTTTTTAGTCCCTTTAAGTTTTCAGGGAAGTCTCGGCAGAAAACTATGACTTGATAAGTGTAATCTGGGGCAGCTTCTGTGTGCAACACCCTATATTCCTGGGGTGCAGAAGAAAGATAATTAGCTTTTGACAAATAGGCAAGAGTTGGAATCAGCATAAATTAGTTAGTTTAAAATGAGAGGGCTGTTGCAGAAGTACTCACAGCAGAATCGACCTTGGTAAGTGTTTTTTATTAAGAAATTTATAATAGTTGAAAACGTGACTGTAATTAGGTACTCTTAAAGTGCTTGGGAGCCGTTTCCAATGCATTATGAAGTATATGTTGTTAAGTATAAGTGCATAGGTAACACATGTAAATGATGACTGAGAGGTTCAATTTATGATTAAAACTTTGCTTTTACATATGAGGAATAGATATCTTTGTTGAAATGACAGGAAATTGCAGATGGGGTATTAGTTACAATCTGTTCTGGAAGTGAAATGCCATTGAGAGCTTAGCCATTTTGTTTAAATTGCCCTATTTAGACACCAGGCTCTTAACAAGCCATAGGTACCAATGTGATACTTAACGGGGGAACAACTCTGAGGACCTCGTCACTAAGGAGGTGTAGACCCAGTTGACTCCTGGCAGGGGTTTTCTTGGGTCAGGCTTGCTGCACATTGGCAAGAAAAGGTCAGCACTTGATTGCACTTAAAGAAAGCAAAGCCCCTTCCATTACCGCCCCACTGATTTGCCGTGACCCTGGAAATGTTCTGTTCTCTCTGGGCAACTCTCCATTTGTGGGAATTTAAACTTCCCAGAATGAAATGATTTCCCTTCATTAAGAACTATATCCTGTCTTTTGCTGAATAGAAAGTTACACATGTTAAAGAATTAATACCTTTAAAGGCAGCTACCTGTTTGCTATCAGCATTGCTTTTTGAGCTGAAAGAGAACTGTTCTAGAAGTTAGGAAAAGCCTGGACATTTTTGTATCATTTTAGATCCAAAGAGGTCTTTCCGTATTTTGTAGAGGCTTCCAGTTATTAAATTGTGTGTATAACTTGGAACAGCCACTTATTCTATTGTGTTTACCCTTGATTCTGGAAAAATAATGAGCATGTCTGTTTTGAGAGAAATGTTTATAACCTTAAAATATGGAAATACTCATTACAGAAAATTCAGAAGTAATGATTAGAAACCTAATAAAATGTCAAAGCTGGTTTTCTCGGGAAGTTCGTAGTTTACTGGTGTTAAAAGAATGTAAATATGTTCTTCACTGTTCATCCTTTTACCCCTCCTTCCTCTTCCCCACAGTGCCCCTCCCGCCGCAGAATGGGCTGTTCCTCAGTCATCCAGACTGAAATACAGACAGTTATTCAATAGTCATGACAAAACTATGAGTGGACACTTAACAGGTATTTGCAAATGAGAATTAATTTTGTGAAATATGATTTTTATTCCAAATCCAAATTGCTTCCAGATGTTGGGCCAAAGATATTTTCCAAATGCCTTTCTCTATTTGCTTTTTTCTAAACAAGGTTTTCATTGTCCTTCTTATGTTAAGTTCTCATCTACTGATAATGCCACAGTGCCTAAGGCTTTGACCCCGTTGCTTCTTGGTAAATGGAACATAGACCAAGGATCTTTCTGCACAGTGGATCCCACCAGTACGCAAATCAAAGCACTCTCGCACAGAAGCACTGCTGTAAACCCAAACTGGTTCAGGTTCTGAAGTTCAACTTAGTAGATGAAACTGTCTACTCAAAGAGTAGACTGCTGTAAACCCAAACTGGTTCAGGTTCTGAAGTTCAACTTAGTAGATGAAACTGTCTACTCAAAGAGTCAGCATTCAAGGCAGTATGCAGGGTGGAAGTAAGTGGCTGGTGAGTTTGGCACCTGGCTCTGCCACTAACTAGCTGGAGGTCACTTTTCCTATTTAGATCTCATTCCTTGTACAAGGGGCCAGAGTTAAGTTATATGAACTCCGTGGGTTTAAAAATAAAAAAAAGATTCTGTTATTTACATCAGAAGGATAGAAAGGATTTTAGGATACTCTCCACAAACCTTTCTACAGCCTCCAGGCTCCAAGCTGTCGGCACAGAACCTGACACAGAGCTCGAACCCGCAGACCGTGAGATCATGACCTGAGTCGAAGTCAGAAGCTTAATCAACTGAGCCACCCAGGGGTCCCTCCAGAAACTTTTCTAATGAGAGTTAAACACTTAAAATTGATTAGAGAATTATAAAGAAAATTGTAATTTTAATAAAGGAAAAGAGAGACATCTGATACAAACTTTGAGAAAGAAAAAAATGTGGCTGTCCTCTAACAAATACAGAAGGAAGGCGAGAGAGTTAATTTGCCTAAAGTAGAGACGCACTGGTATATAACACAAAATTTGAAGTTCTGATTCTGTCTTACTATATTACAATTGCAATTTTTACTTCGAAAAGAAAAATTCATCTGTTAAAAAATTTCAGGGTTCAGTGAGATTTGGAAGGGTCTGATCTAATCTTGAGCCTTATCCCTCATAAAGTGTCTCACAGTTTTCTCAAATAAGGATATATTTATATCTGTGGGGGGGGGTGCAAATTGTAGTTAAACACAAATATTCTAAATGCCACGCTCACTCTCTGCTAAAACAGTACCTGTCATTTTTATACATGGCATGAGAAACCAGTCCAGCTCATCCAAGCACTGAAGGAATATTCAATAGTGATAGTTTTAAGTATAATGCAACGTGGTTTATTTCACACCAGTGCTCCAAACAGACCCAGAACTACATTGTCCGTAAATCTGAAAACAATTTTTCAGGGCATTGTTGGTGTATGCTGTGAATGAGTTAGGTAGTATTCAGATGTGACATTGATGTGGAAATTCTTTCTTGGGAGGATTTGTATTTTATGACTGAAGTGCAGTGTCTTCATTCCAAAGATGACGACCCAGTCACTCGAATATTTAGAACTTTTAATATCTGAGACAAACAGTAAAATTTGAAATATACGAAAAAGAGCAGATTTGTGTTAATGTTCATCTACATACTTACTACTGTCTTGTCCTGGAAAGAATTCATTTTTATTTATTTATTTATTTATTTATTTATTTATTTATTTATTTATTTATTTTAACGTTTATTTATTTTTGAGACAGAGAGAGACAGAGCATGAATGGGGGAGGGTCAGAGAGAGGGAGACACAGAATCCGAAACAGGCTCCACCTGTCAGCACAGAGCCTGACGTGGGGCCCGAACCCACGGACCCAGAGATCATGATCTGAGCTGAAGTCGGACGTTTAACCGACTGAGCCACTCAGGCGCCCCTGTCCTGGAAAGAATTTAAAATGAGAATTTTATCTTCAAGGTAGATCTTTTTATAGTCATGTAAAATAGATTTATTACAGTAAACTCAATAATAAGTGAAAGAAATTTGTTTTCCCTTTATGAGGAATCGATATAGGCTGTGTTTTAGACTAAATAAAACTGGATGGAAGCAGACCCGGTTTGTTGTGATGGATAAAATACAAAGATAATTGTCATGATCACAGCTATGAAAATAATGATTTGAGTCCTGAACCCCAAAGCAGTTACTCGTTCAGTTTAAGGATAAGAAGACTATCAAGAAACTTGAAAAGAGGTCCCAGATCACAGAGGCCCAAATGAAATATATAATTTAATATTCTTTTTTTTTTTTTTTAATTTTTTTTTTCAACGTTTATTTATTTTTGGGACAGAGAGAGACAGAGCATGAACGGGGGAGGGGCAGAGAGAGAGGGAGACACAGAATCGGAAACAGGCTCCAGGCTCTGAGCCATCAGCCCAGAGCCTGACGCGGGGCTCCAACTCCCGGACCGCGAGATCATGACCTGGCTGAAGTCGGACGCTTAACCGACTGCGCCACCCAGGCGCCCCTATAATTTAATATTCTTAATCTCATGTTTTTCTTCTCTAGTAGTTTTGTTTTGTGTGTGTAGATTCTTGTTTTGAAGGAGTTAAAAAGCAATTTTACAACTTACCATGTAATTAGAATTTTTAAATCTAATGCAGTAGTTCTCAGCCTTGTAGTTGTGACATCCTAATGTTATGAACACCAGTTAAAGTATAGGATTTGTGGAAAATTTATGTTTTAATATTAATTATGTTTAACATTAATAAAATTAATTTAATATTAATTAATTAATATTAACATGAATTAAAATTAATAATAATTTAATAATTAATTAATTAATTAATTTAATATTAATTAGTCTAAGGTCTAATCCTTAGACCGTGACTTCCACCCGCTTGCATTCACCTGTGTTTTGGAGTGGAGTGGAATTATAGTTAGCACTCCCAGGAATTGTGCGTAATCTGCAGCTTAGCAGATCTGTGCTGTAGCCTGTGTTAATATACTGTTGTTAATGCCCATTGTTAATATACTGTTGGTGGTGGTTAGAGGGATTGCTGATTGCTGCTGTGTTTTATTTTCACATACTTCTTTTGGATCCTACCAATTTTTTTTCTTTTTTCTTTTTTTTTAAATGTTTATTTATTTTTGAGAGAGAGATTGACAGAGTGTGAGCAGGGGAAGGGCAGAGAGAGAGAGACAGAATCTGAAGCAGGCTCCAGGCTCTGTGCTGTCAGCGCAGAGCCTGATGCAGGGCTCGAACTCACAAACCGCGAGATCATGACCTGAGCTGAAGTCGGACGCTCAACCAACTGAGCCACCCAGCCGCCCCATGGATGCTACCAATTTCTGGCTACATCTGTAAGAGTATGTTGTGGGCATAAGAATGCCATTGATTGGTCCTAAGCAGAAGAAAGTGAGGCTGTCTGAGCTCATGATAGGAGCTTGTCCACCATGGGAAGTGAAGCTAATCTAGCAGTGGCACAATTTACCCCCCTGGGCTGATTTAGCTGATACACCTGCTTAAGTGGACACCCCCTTGTTCCTTCACAACTGGATGTGTATGCTATTACACGCTCTTAAAAGAGACAATCTTATAAAATAGAGAGGGCCCATTCTATAATTAAGTTTCTATATGTAGCTGTAGAATTCTGACAACTTCATCAATGCTAGCCTTCTCCTCAAAGAGGAATTTTCTTATCTTGCATTCTGAACCAATGAACGTGCTACTTGGTTATTCATATATTAATCACAAAAGCTAAAGTCTTAGTCATTGTTTGTGATAAATTAACTTCATTTAATTATCTGGGGCACCTGGGTGGCTCAGTCATTTAAACTTCGTTTCATTTCTCTGTCCTTTCCATGCATGCTTCCCTATGCAAACATGGATGCCCATGTAGGGTTTAGGAACTTGGGATTTCTGTTTATCCCCATAATGTTTCCATATAAGCCAGTACTACAAAACTGGTATCTTTTTATGGATGTAGGCTTCCACAGGATAGTTCTCTGTATTCAGAGTTCAATTTTATGCTGTTCTCTTATGATAAGAGGCCATCTTAGGTGTTGGTGGTCTATTTTGATGCTTCATAACCTTGTCTTAGGATATATAGAGTCAAGTATGAGAATCACAAAAGACAATTGTGGCCTTCTAGTATGGTATTTAACAAACTTTTTCTGTAAAGAGCAAAATCATAAACATGTTAGGCTTGCATTTTAGTCTGTCACAACTACTCAACTTTGCCATTGTAGTACAAAAGTAGCCATATTGTCATGCTTAAGTGAATGGGCATGGCAGTGTTTCAATAAAATTTTATTTACAAAAACAGATGGTGGACCAGATTTGGCCTGTGGGCTGTGGTTTACCAATCCCTGTTCTAGATCATTTCCCTCACTTCAGAGAGGAAGGAACTTCCTCTTAGAGAGTGAAAGTACTTTTGTTAATGTCATATGTCATTAGGGAGTAGGAAGAGTCAGGACTGGCATCCAAATCTCCTAATATCCATCCAGGTCCAGGACCAGTTCTTTTTTTTTTGTTTATTATTCCATTTTTAAAATATAATTCATTGTCAAGTTGGCTAGCAGACAGTGTATACAGTGTGCTCTTGGTTTTGGGAGTAGATTCCTATGATTCATCGCTTATATACAACACCCATGCTCATCCCAAGTGCCCTCCTCAATGCCCATCACCCATTTTCCTCTCTTCCCCACCCCACCTCCATCAACCCTCAGTATTGGGAGTAGGTGAAATACTAACTTACTTTTATATAGTTCTGAAGTGGAGAGGATTGTTACAAGCATAAATTAAAGCATTCACTAAAGTTTTGCTAATTTCATGTTCCAGCGTGCTAAGTACAGTATTAAAGACTAAACAAAATGATCAGTGTACTTTCCTCATATCCCACAGAACTTTTTAGAGCTTTCACATTAATTCAGTAAAGATTGCTTCTTATTGTATTCTTAGATACTCTCAGTACACGTGCACACACACATACACAAGCGTGCGCGCGCACACACACACACACACACACACACACACACTCTCATCCAGCAGGAATGTGTACATCTGTTTTGCCAAAACTTAGAATGCTCACTATTCTAAAAAACAAGTGAAAAAAAGCCCCAAACTGAAAACTACCTGAATGCCCATCAACAGAATGATACATAGATTATTACATATTCACAAAATGATACACCACACAGCAGTTAGGGTTAATGTTCTGCAACGTTGAGTAAAATAGGCCAGACTTAACAAGGTCACACTGTACTGTTAGAAGTTAGGCCTCACTTGGTGGAAGGGATGATTAGAAGGCAGCTGGAGAGGGCTTCTGGGGTGCTGTTTCATAATTGGGTATGGTTTACTTGGCCGTTTTGAATTTGGAAAATTAAGCTGTAAACCTGTGCACATGTAAAAATACATATGTATATGTTCATGTGTGCTTTTCTGCCTATATTTTATATGTAAATAAAAGAATATTGTCTGTAATATTAACTACCATTAAGTAAGCACTTTCTATGTGCTAGCATTATGCTAAGTTCTGTGTTATAGTTTCTTACTTTATGAAGCACAGTCTTGTAAATCTGAAAAGGACCTCTGAAATGAGAAAATTTGGTCCACGGGGCGCCTGGGTGGCTCAGTTGGTTATGCATCTGACTTGGGTTCAGATCATGACCTCACAGTTTGTGAGCTCGAGCTCACTGGGCTCTCTCCTGTCAGCACAGTGATCCTCTGTCTCCCTCTCTCTCTGCCCCTCCCCCATTCTCAAAAATAAATAAATAAACATTTAAAAAAAAGAAAAAAGAAAGCAAACTCGGTCCAATTAGTAAGGAACCTGCCTGCCGGCCCCAAGTCCCATGGCAAGTTCTCGGGCACTTTGTGTGCTGACACATTGGGGTGATTCTCAGAGGTCCCTAACCACTATTGCTTGCTGTGTAAAAACACGTCCATTTTTGTGGGTTTGATGAGGTGCCAATTTGAAAAATGAAATAGCTGAAAGCAAAAATCTATACACAGCAATCTTGCCAATATAATGGTTTAGAATTCCTTGGTCCGTTGTTGGTTGTCCTGGGACCACACCTTGTGAGTCAGTGATAGTAGAAGACATATTTGTCTCTCTCTCCCTAACACTGGTTTATTTTAACACTCAGAATTTCCCACTGTAGACTTCCATCTGATATCTAAGGCTAGTTTCATGCCAGAGGTGCAGATATTTACAAGTATTTTAAGAAATGAGAACTGATTTTGAGAGCAGAGTTGGAATTCCGGGAATTCTTTATTGCTAACATCAGAAATGGTTGTGATATTAGACTTGAGCAAGTCACTTTTTTTTTTTTTTTTAAGACTGTGTAATAAAATGGTTACAAGAGTTGTTCTCTCTAAGGTCCCTTCCTTCTCTAAGATTCTCTGAATCTTCTCTAAATGTGTCTGATAGTAGTCATGGTGGAGACAGCAGGCGGTGGGAGAAGATACTGAATTTAGAGGCCTTAAGTTTTGTAAATAAAAGCCTGATACAAATAGAGATGGTAGTCTGGACAAAAGGGCAGGTTGTATTTTGAAACTAATCTTTTACATACTCTTTTTTCATTAAGCATTGATTTAACAAGAATTTATTGAGTATGTTCCAGATGCTGTGCTGTGCTTTGTGTTTTTTCCCCTTTTCATTGGCGCTTAATTTCCTTTTGAAAAAGCCCCTTGGGTAATAGCAAATATTGTTCAAAGCACTGTGATTGCAAGAGATTGCAGAGTGCTTAAGTGCACAACACTGGTCTTCCTGGACAGTGAAGATTTGCTGATTCATCTTTATATTTTTTTTTTCCCCCCCGGATTCTGTTTAGGTCCCCAAGCAAGAACTATTCTTATGCAATCAAGTTTACCACAGGCTCAGCTGGCTTCAATTTGGTAAGGAATGAAAAGTTCCTTGGTTTGTATAAAGTGGCTTACATTGGTATGGCTTAATGGGTCTTCAGATTGATACGATTATTTATAGATGGGGACATAGGGATTGTGCTTAATTTTCCAATCAGCTGTGATGATTACCTCTCTTTTCCCCCTTTTTGATTTTGAAAAATACAAAAGCAGAGAGATTAATGAATGCTCAAGAACTCCTAACACAGTTTAAGTAAGTCTCAACTTGTGTCTGCCCTGGTTCTCCCCTCCTCCTTCCTGGTTATTTTAAGTCAGATCTCAGTGATTATATCATTTTCATCTGCAGATATTTCAGCCTGTATCTCCAAAAGGGATTTTTTTTTTTTTTAGGGATTTTTTTTTTAAGAGGACTATAATATCAGTAGTCGAATAAAAAATTTTCAATAGTAATTCTTATTAAGTTAATCAGGAAGTGTTCAAATTCCTTAGGTTGACTTGTGATTTTTTTGTAGTTGATTGGTTCAAACCAGATGTAAATAAATCTATATTTTGCATCAACTCATTGATACGTTTAAGTGTTCTAAAAACTTCCCCTTGTTCTCCACCCTCACCCCCGAAAAGAAAAACCTGGATATTTTGTCCTATAGTTTCTCCAGTCTAACTTCTGATGGTTGCATCCTTATGTTAATTTATTCCTGTGAGGAGATTGGTCATTGGATCTAGAGCAAGGTTTCTCCACTTAACACTGTTGGCCATTTGGGCCCCATACTTTTTTGTTGTCGGGAGCTGTTCTGTGTATTATAGGTTGTTCAGTAGCCTCTCTGGTCTCTACCTATTAGATGCCAGTAACTTGACCCCCATCCCCAGGTGTGACAAAGATGTCTCCATATACTGACAAATGTCCCTGGGATACAAAATTATCCCACTCATGAGAACCACTTACCAAATCCAAGTTTGATTTTTTTTTTTTTTTTTGCAAGACTACATGAGAGATATTACTATGTACTTCCACTGGGGGGAAGAGGGAGGGCACATAAATGTCTCTGGCTATTTTGTAATGATTTTTAATAGCTTGAGTTGCTTTAATTGCTTACATGTGAGGTTCATGATTTTGCCGTAGGGCCCATTGATATGGTTGCTTCATAAGTGGTCACGCTCTAGTGTAGTCCCTTCACCCATCCTGGTTCCTTCTGCTTTGTGTTAAAGGATCTTCCTTTTGCAATCGAATAATAATAGACCAGTTAATAAACACAATAGACCAGTTAATACGACACATCCAGATCTCTTTAAGTCTGGGTATGTGCCAGTATCCTAGGGCCCTCTGAAATATAAACTTGAGATCTAACATTTATGGAGGTTGACTGGCAGTTTATTAGGTATGTTTGTGACACTGGAATATATTGAAATGCTTAAGTTTCTCACTTATAACCTGCTCTCTCTGAAAAAAATACTTGAGACTTATCCTGCTAGAGTGTTATTATATTCCCTTTCTATACAACAAAAAGGTATTTTAATTAAATGTTTACAGCGATTATTTAGGCAAGTAGCGGGGGGAAAAAGAACTCCACTGCCTTCTAATCGAATTTACCCAGGAGTGGCTGGTGATGGGGCATGGGAAGGAGGAGAGGATAAGAAAGAGCTGGCAGGAGCCTGGCATCTGGAAATTACAAAGCTAGAGGGACAGAAAAGAGATCAGTGGCTGCCAGGGGCTGTGGGCAAGGCAAGGGGGTGACTGAGAGACTTGGGGGAATTTTGGGTGGTGATGGAACTATTGCGTGTGGTGTGATACACAACTGACTGAATTCAGTTACACAACCGAATCTGTCAAAACTTGCAGAACTGTGCTCTAGAAAGGGCGAATGTCACTGCATGGACATTATACCTTAAAACTGAAAACCAAAACGGCGTATGCCACCTAAGGAAGTTTTAGACTTAAGAGGAGTTTCTTGATTTATGGCCTCAGCAGAGCCGGTTTCCCAATGCAGTATCTGTCCTGTTCTCATTCTGGTGAACAGCTTTGTTGTCTGGCATCCTCTTTTGGTGTTGTTAAGTGAAATCACATTCTTGGACTTGCTGGAAAAATCTGTTCACTGTCATTAACTATTAGGGCATGTCGATTATGGGGAATGGTGGCCGTTGATCTTGAGATTAAGGAGCAGCAAACACCTTGACTCTGAGGCAGAAGGCCATAAGGATCCACCCTTGTAGGTCTAGGTCAGCCACAGGCCAACTAACCTAAATGGGTGGAACCTGGCCTGCATCTGTTTTTAGAAGGTTTTCCGCTCATTTATTTATGGATCGTCCACGGCTGCTTTCCTGCTGCAAGGGCAGAATTCAGTGTGATAGAGACCATGTCTTGGAAAGCTTAAATGTTTACTATCTGACCTGATAGTTTGCCGAGCATAGTGTTTAAAGACACATAAAATGTGGGTATGATGCATTTTAAATGGGCTGGCAGGGATTGAGAAAAGCATAATTATAATCATAGTTAACATTTGCTGAATGCCATCCCAACTGTATGGATTGTCTCATTTTTATCTTTCCTTATGAAATAGGCACTATTTTTATAAACCGACAAGGCATAGAGAGACTCAATTGGCCTACAGTCAGAATAAGAAAACAGAACATTTCAATCACTCATGAATAGTAACAAGCATGCATTTTCGTGAAGTTAGAAAATAATTAACTTTTTTGAATAGGAATCTTTCTGACATTGATCAAGATGGAAAACTCACAGCAGAAGAATTTATCCTGGCTATGCACCTGATTGATGTAGCGATGTCTGGCCAACCACTGCCACCTGTCCTGCCTCCAGAGTACATTCCGCCTTCCTTTAGGTAAAGAACATTTGGCTCTTATAAGAAACTGTGTGTTTGGTATGTGAATTTCAAACTGGGCTTAGTTGGCTACGTATCTTTTGCTCATTTTTATTCCTGGTAAGTAAATGAAATATCCATGAAGTGAAGAAAATCTTATCTAGGCCCTGTGTTAATCTTGGACCTGTTCTTTTCTTTAAAGTATTTATAGTATATTAGTAAAATACCAAAAGAGGGATGATTTTTGTACCAATCTATATAGTCAAAGTTCAGCAAAAATGTTAGCAGTTAAACTACAACTAAAATAACTTGTATGTAGACAACAAGACAGGGAGGGATGCCTGGGTGGCTCAGTCAGTTAAGCATCCAACTCTTGATTTTGGCGCAGGTCATGATCTCATGGTTGTGGGATTGAATCCCACATGAGGCTCCCTGCTGAGCATGGAGCTGGCTTGGACTTCTCTCTCTCTCCCTCTCTCTCTGCCCCTCCCTCCCCCCAAAAAACAAAAAATAAGAGAAAAGAAGGCAGGGAAATTCTGCCTGTGAATTCTATACATTGGATAGGCAACAAAATACTGGCAATGTAGAAATTATAGTCAGGAAGCTAATTAAAGAAAATTATCCTAGTCTGAAACACAGTTTCAGTAGAGATATCAAGAGTAGACCAAGGTCCAGTTTGGAGAGATCTGTGGTGACTGGTATCCTCTACCTACACACGCCACACACACCTCTCCTCCCAGACAACGATGTCTTTAGGCTTTAATTTAAAAGACAAACATGAAATCTTACAAGCACAAAGAACAGAAAACACACACACACACAAATAAGACTTTCTGGGAAAGCCGAGGGGAAGGAATCCCCACAAAAAGAAAAGAAACGGTGCTGTTGCTGTGAGCGCATACATGGAGTGAGCTGAGAAAATTGACTGTAGGAAGAAATGGTAGTTGGGCGGTTTGTAAGGTCTGACAGTTGCAAAAATCACCACAGGAGACACAAGGCTGGAAGCTGATAAAAAACAAAACAAAACAAACAAAAAAAACCGCGTTAAAACAAAAAGGTAGATTGGTTTCAAAGAGCAAGGTTAATGGTTTAAGGTGAAACTAATCAGGCAACTAAGTGATTTGTTAGGGATTGTAAAGTGTAGAGATTTCATGTGTTTATTATGAGATAAAATGGAAAAAAAGATTTTGTAAGGGGAAGAGAGAGGCTTCCATTCAGCTGAGCTGCTAATCTTCCTTGATGGATTTCATGTTCCATAAAAGGGTAATGGTAACAACAGTGAACTCTTGATTGTGGACCCAGGCACCGTTCTAGACACACGATGCCTAGACTGAATTAATAATAATGACAATAATTAAAGATTAGACACTCGATGATTATTCACTAATTCAGTCCTTCGCAATTGCCCTGATTTAGGTGATAATTCTAAATATCCAAATAAGCTTGGCACTTAGCCTCTGGTAGCATTCATGTACTCATTTTTAAAAACCTCTTTGTAAACAGGACCAGATCTTTATCTTTTCCTCACGATACGTGAGATTTTCTCCATGATGTGGCATCATCTTTAAAAACTCTTTTCCACCGTTGGCTCGGTGCTACCTAGACGGCTTTGTGTGAATCCATTTTTTTTTTGCTTTGTTTCCCCAATTGCAGACGAGTTCGATCTGGCAGTGGTATATCTGTCATCAGCTCAACGGCAGTAGATCAGAGGTTACCAGAGGAACCAGTTTTAGAAGATGAGCAACAACAGCTAGAGAAGAAATTGCCCGGTAAGGCAGTCTTTCCATTTCAGTTACATCATATTAGAGGTTTTCCGCCTCTAAGGCAAAGATGGGGGTAAAAAGAAATGTAGCTTCTGACATTCTTGCTGTATTCCCTTTAACTGACCTTAGAAAGGAGACACTTTTATCATGTTTTGGATTTGACTATAGGTAGAGAAATAAGAACGTTACAGACTTGGCTACTTTTAAACTGAAATCTGATTATTTACCAGCAACCAAAAATTTTATAGCTGTTATTTATAGAACACTCAAAGTTGGTAAACCTTTACAGTGCTTGCTTAGTACCACCAGTGCCGAAATAGGATGTAAAACTGCCTCTTGTTATTTTCTCACACTGTTATAAGAAAATTGGAAACTCCTTAATAACAGGAAGCTATTTTACATTTGGTAAGAACCTATTTTAAAACACCTTCATTGGAGCGTCTGGGTGGCTCAGTTGAGTGTCCAACTCTTGATTTTGGCTCAGGTCCTGATCCCAGGGTCCTGGGACTGAGCCCCGCGTCAGGCTCTGTGCTGAGTGTGGAGCTCGCTTAAGATTCTCTCCCCACCCCCTGCCCCCTGCCTCTTTCTCCTGCTTACACTCTCTCTCAAATTAAAAAAAAAATATGCAAATAAATAAAATTTAAAAATCCTCATCTATAATAATAAGCTCATCACACTATTAAAATATTCTAGAGCGGCTATGAATTATTGATAATGAGATGATAATTGATACTAAGAGGCAAATGAAATTTATTATGGAATCTCTCTATATTAATTTTCATATTTTCTTATATTTGTCAGTGTCATTTAGCTGCATTTAAAGTGCTCAGTGGTCGGGGCGCCTGGGTGGCACAGTCGGTTGAGCGTCCGACTTCAGCCAGGTCACGATCTCACGGTCCGTGAGTTCGAGCCCCGTGTCGGGCTCTGGGCTGATGGCTCAGAGCTTGGAGCCTGTTTCCGATTCTGTGTCTCCCTCTCTCTCTGCCCCTCGCCCGTTCACGCTCTGTCTCTCTCTGTCCCAAAAATGAATAAACGTTGAAAAAAAAAATTAAAAAAAATAAATAAATAAAGTGCTCAGTGGTTAACTAGCCTGCTCAGGACACTAGCTCTCCCGATTTCCTCTTTAAATTAAATTTTTTTTCTATTTACTGATAAACTTCTTATTGATAATGTTCTTTGTGTGAAGCTATGTGTTGAGTACGGTGAAGAATTTAAACGTTAACAGTGTGGTCCGTACCATCAAGAAGGTTATAATAGAATTGAGGATTTAGGGCATCCATAGAAATAATCACCAAAGCAGTACCTAAGTGTGGTAAAGTCCTGAAGACAGTAGCATAGATGCACAGCACAGCTTACTTACGCGGGTTGGCATAGACTGGGAAAGGCATGAGGTAGAAATCTCTGTGCAGGAGGTCTCAGTCACGTTGAGACTGAAGATGAATAGGGTCATTACAAGTGGGAAGGAAGAACATTTCAGGTTGGTAATAATGGGAATGAAGTCTCAAAGGCAAATAAGGACAGGAATCCTTTGAATATGGAATTTTCTTTTCCTGTCGGTAGACATTCATTTAGAGTTCTGAACAGGAAGTGACATCATTGGTTTTTTTGTTCATGCATTCATTCTTTGAGTGGCCATTTATTATGTGCCTCCTCTGTAGCAGAAACAGGGCCAGGTATTGGAACTAAGATGTGTAGGGACCTTTAGGGTTTTTTTTTTAAAATTGGGGTAAAATTCACATAACAGAAATTTGGTCATTAAAAAATATACAGTTCAGTGGCTGTCTTAGGGTGGGCTGCCATAATAAAGTATAGTAGTCTAGGTGGCTTAAATAGCAGAAGTGAATTAATCTCTCACAGTTCTGGAGGCCAGGAAGTCCAACATTAGGATGCCATCCAATTCAGTTCCTGGTCAGGCTGTCTTTCTGGCGTGCAGATGGCGATCTTCTTTTTGTGCCCTCATATCACTTTTCCTTGGTGTGTGCACATGGGAAGAGAGAAATCTCTTTTTCTCTCTTCCTCTCTTCCTCGGTAAAGCCATTAATCCCACCCTCAGGACCTTATCTTAACCCTGATTAAATAACATCACATTAGGGCTTAGACTTCAGCACAGGAAGTCTGCAGGTTATTCAGTCCATGACAGTGTTGTTCAGTATACTGACAGTGTTGTGCAGCCATCAGCTCTGTCTAGTGCTGAGATGTTTTCATCACCCCAAAAGAAAACTCCATACACAGTGATTCCTGATTCCCCCCCTCCCCCAGCCCTGGCAGTCAGCAGTCTGCTTTCTGCCTCTTGGGATTTACCTGTCTGGGACATTTCATATAAATGGTCTTGTACAGGGAGTAGCCTTTCACTTATCAAGATAGTTTTGATTCATGCATGTTGTAGCATGTATCATTATTACTTCCTTCCTTTCTGTGATTGAGCGGACTTTCAATTTTAAGGTAGCAAAGTAAAACGGATATACCTCCTCCGCAGTCAGTAAAGGAGCAAGAAGGACAAGAAAACCAAAACACACTTAACCGTGTTTGGTCTCTAATCCACAACTGTAATGTCTGAGGAATGTCTGTCTAAAGCAGCAAAGGCCAAACAGGAATGTGGGAAGAAGCCAAGGAAGGGTGCCCACAGTTACAGATCTCAAGACCAAGTATCAAGTGACAGTTCTGAAAATAGGGCACAATGGGAATGGCGTGCTACACAGGCAGGCCTTGAGAGCTTCTCCTGTCTGGGGTCGGTTCCAAGGAGGAGCATGTGAGGCAAACACAAAATTGAATGGACACTGCTGAAGACATAGGAAGGGGCATGAAAACATGAAGGGACATTGGGAATTTATTTTTAAAGGAAAAGGAAATGGTTATAAACAGAATGATAGCAAGGATTAGAGAAAAAAATGATTGGCCTGGGAAATAAGGCTAAAATTCCTAATTGGTGTTCTCAAAGAAGGAGACTGAATGATGGATTAGAAAAAATCATTTGGTGAATGTGATCTGCATAGTGATTAGGGTACATCTTGTTCTTCATTATGAAATGTAGAATACTCACCTACCTACCTCTGCCTTCAGAAATCGTCTTGTTAGAACAGAAGACACACAAGCACAGTTACAAGCTGAGGAGAGAGAGGTAGGGAGGGAAAGATTCATGGTACAGGAAAGTCAGGGGGTCAATTGCTCAATCAAGGTGATGGAGAAGGAAAGCATAAACAGGGAAGGAAAGGAGGTTGGTGGTGATACAGAATTGCAGCTTTAGAAAGATTATTCTACAGGTGGTGTTCAGTGTTTTGAATGCCATGACGTGGTATTTGTCATGGAGGGGAGAGTATGTTAGCAAAGAACTTAGGATTTTTTTTTAATTGAGATAAAATTGGTAGATAGTACTGTATTAGTTTCAGGTGTACAGCATAATTCAGTGTTTGCATACACTACAAAGTGATCACTGTGGTAGGTCCAGTTACCATCCATCACCATACAGTTGACCCCCTTCACTCTTTTCTCCCACCCCCAAACTCCCTTTCTCTTTGGTAACCCCCCATTCTCTTTCTATATCTGTGAGTTTTGTTTTGTTTTTATTCCATATATAAGTGAAATCAGATGATATATGTCTGTTTGACTTGTTTTACTTAGCATAATACCCTCAAGGTCCATCCGTGTTGTTGCAAATGATTTCCTTCTTTTTTATGGCTGAATAATAATGCATTTTCTTTATCCAGTCATCCACCGAGAGACACTTAGGTTGTTTGCATGTCTTGGCTATTGTAAACAATGCTGTAATGAACATGGGGGTACAGATATCTTTTTGAAAAATTTTGTTTTCTTGGGTAAATGTCCAGAAGTGGAATTGGTGGGTCATCTGGCAGTTTTGTTTTATTTTGTTTTGTTATGTTTTTGAGGGACCTCTATACTGTTCTTCTGTAGTGGCTACACCAATTTACATTCCTCCTGACAGTGTGTGAGGGTTCCCTATTCTCCACAACCTCTCCAACACTTGTTATTCCTTGTCTTTTTGATAATAGTCATTTTGACAGGTGTGAGATGACATCTCATGTGGTTTTGATTCGCATTTCTGTGATGATTAATGATGATGAGCATCTCATGTGCCTGTTGACCATCTGTACAGCTGCTTTGCAAAAATGTCTACTCAGATCTTCTGCTCTATTTTTTAATCAGATTGTTTTATGTTGCATTGTATGAGTTTTTTATATATTTTAGAAACTAGCCCATTATCAGATACGTGATTTGCAAATATCTTCTCTCATTGCAAAGGTTGTCTTTTTACTTTGTTGATAGTCTCCTTCACTGTGCAGAAGCTTTGTAGTTTGATATAATCCCATTTGTTTGTTTTTTCTTTCATTATTCTTGCCTTTGGAATCAGTTCCAGAAAGCAGTGTTCCATGAGTCATGTCAGTGAGCCTAGTCAGTGATGTTTCTGATAGGAGTTTCATGGTTTTAGGCCTGCATTCAAGTCTTTAATCTGTTTTGAGCTAATTTTTACATATGGTGTAAGAAGAGAGTGTGTTGTAGACTCTAGGTCTGGAGTTCTCTCTTGTCCAGCAAGAGAGCGGGACTCAGGGTTGAAAATGTGAGAGAGGCTAATACCCAGGAGGAGACAAGAGCCCTGAGTAAGGGTCCTTGCTCCCTTTTTTATTAGGATCAGAATGCTTACAAGTGTGATGGGCATGGACAGACTGTCAGTGAAACCGTGAACTTTAACTCATGGGCTCATGGGCATGGGGAAGAGGGGGTTTTGGAGATATGCGGTGTTAGGGGTTTGGGTCAATACAAGACAAGATTCTGGTGCAGGGTGGAAAGTTGTTTATAGCAAACATGAGGCCCCACCTCTGTTTACCTAAACTAGCCAAGGTGACAAGAAAGACAGAGCATGCTACCTCAGGGTCAACAAGACATCTTTCTTTTGCTAATTAGCTCCACTCCGGGCAACTGGCCCTGCTGTGGTCTATAGCTCTATTTACCTGTTTACTTAATTGGTCCTTCCTTCTTGTGAAAGCAGCTTTCTGCTATTGTCCTATGCCTTTGCCCTTTACTGGGGACCTTTGCCCCCTTTACCTAATCTTATTTACCTACTCTTGTTTACCCAAACTTGGGTGTGTTCATCCTACGGCTTTCTAATTCTTTATGCCTTGTTAAGCCATCAGTGCAGGCTCAGGGAATTCCTAAGCTCGTTCCCTGCAAGAGTGGTCCAGTTTCATTCTTTTGCATGTGCAGTTTTCTAGCACCATTTATTGAGGAGACTTTTTCTCCATTGTGTATTTTTGTTTTATTTGTTGTAAATGAGTTGACCATATAAGTGTGGGTTTGTTCCTGGGCTCTATTCTGTTCCATTCATCTGTGCCTGTTTTTATGCCAATAATACTGCTTTGATTACTATAGCCTTGTAGTATAGTTTGAAATCAGGGAGCACGATACCTCCAGCTTTGTGCTTCTTTCTCTCAAGTCTGCTTTGGCTATTCAGGGTCTTTTGTGGTTCCATATAAATTTTAGAATTATTCTAGTTCTGTGAAAAATGCTATTGGAATTTTGATAGGAACTGCATTGAATTTGAAGGTTGCTTTGTGTAATATGGACATTTTAACAATATTAATTTTTCCAATCCAATTCTGATCATGGAATACTTTTCCACTGAATTATGTCTTTTGTTTCTTGCATCAGTGTCTTATAGTTTTCAGTGTACGAGTCTTTCACCTTCTTGGTTAAATTTGTTCCTAGGACTGAGTCTCTCTCTCTCTCTCAAAATAAAGAAACATTAAATTTAAAAAAAAAATTTTTTTTTAATTTTTTTTAATGTTTTATTCAATTTTTGAGGGGGGGAGAGAGACAGAGACAGAGACAGAGAGTGAGTGGGGGAGGGGCAGAGAGAGAGGGAGACACAGAATCCGAAGCAGGCTCCAGGCTCTGAGCTGTCAGCACAGAGCCCGATGCGGGGCTCAAACCCACGAACTATGAGATTGTGACCTGAGCCGAAGTCGGACGCTTAACCGACTGAGCCACCCAGGCGCCCCCCCCAAAAATTTTTTTTTTAAAAAGGGGCGCCTGGGTGGCTCAGTTGGTTGAGCATCCATCATGACTTCGGCTCAGGTCATGATCTCACACTTGTGAGTTCTAGCCCCACGTATGGCTCTGTGCTGACAGCTCAGAGCCTGGAGCCTGCTTCGGATTCTGTGTCTCCCTCTCTCTCTGCCTCTCCCCTTCTTGTGCTCTCTCTCTCTCTCTCTCTCTCTCTCTCTCTATCTCAAAATAAATAAACATTAAATTAAAAAAATTTTTTTTAATTTATTCCTAGGTATTCTTTTTGATGCCATCATGAATGGGATTGTTTTCTTAATTTCTCCTTCTACTGGCTAATTATTAGTACTGTATAGAAATGCAACTAATTTCTGTATATTGCTTTTGTATCCTGCAGTTTACTTTACTGAATCAAGTTCTTGGTTCTAAAAGGTATTTAGTGTCCTCGTGGTCACAGGCAGGAAGGGCACGGGCAGGAAGGAAACTTGGGGAGTTCTGGTTTGCATTTATACTACAGATTTCAAATGTGCCACCGAACGTTTCCTTTGAAAATAGTGTTGAAAATCATGACTTTTCATAGTTTCTCTGCTTCTCGTTTTAAAGTAACATTTGAGGATAAGAAGCGTGAGAATTTTGAGCGTGGCAACCTGGAACTGGAGAAGCGGAGGCAGGCTCTCCTGGAACAGCAGCGCAAAGAGCAGGAGCGCCTGGCCCAGCTCGAGCGCGCGGAGCAGGAGAGGAAAGAGCGGGAGCGCCAGGAGCAGGAGCGCAAGAGACAACTGGAGCTGGAGAAGCAACTGGAAAAGCAGCGGGAACTCGAACGGCAGAGAGAGGAGGAGAGGAGGAAGGAAATCGAGAGACGGGAGGTAAGCAGCCACGGAGCCACCCCCACAGTCAGCGCGTGTGGCTTGCTCCCCTTCTCTCTTAATTGGTCAGGTGGCAGGTTAACACAGTCTCCTTCCTTTTACAGTTGCGAACTTTTAGTATGTTCACCAAGCTATGTGACCCTGACCTCTGTCTGATTCCAGAGCACGTTCCTCACCCCAAGAAGAACTCTCTTCCCCATTAAGCAGTTACTTCCCATCCGCCTCTCCCTGCCCTTAACAGCCACTCATTTATTTGTTTTCTGTGTCCACAGGTTGGCCTGTTGTGGACATTTCACAAGTGGGATCATATACCATGTGCCCTTCTGTGTCTGGCTTCCACTTAGCTTGTTTTCAAGTCCCAAGTTGTAGCGTGAATCAATACTTTATTCCTTTTTATGACCGGATAATACTCCAGTACACGGATGTACCACATTGTATTTATCCATTCATGAGTTGATGGACGTTTGAGTTGTTTTCAACTTTTTTGACTGTTATGAATAATGCTGCTAAGAACATTCACACTCAAGGGGCGCCTGGGTGGCTCAGTTGGTTAAGCGCCCGACTCTTGCTTTCAGTTCTGGTCACCATCTCGTGGTTCATGAGATTGAGCCCCCCCTTCGGGTGCTGTGCTGACAGTACGGAGCCTGCTTGGGGTTCCCTCTCTCTGTCTCTCTCCCTCCCTCCCTCCCCCTCCCCCATTTACATTTGCGCGCTCTCAAAATAAATAAAAACTAAAATATATACATATATTTATAACTATATGTATATATACACATATATATATAAAAATATTTACACTCAAGCTTTTGATAATTCAGTCTCTTAACAAAAACCACTGATATTTGTTGAGAATTTTTCAGACTTTCTTCTCTGCATTTAAAAATGTATGTAGCAATATAAAAGGTTATATATGGTTGGAGAGGTTGGGGATTTAGTGCAATTTTTTTTTAAAGCCCTGTAATGATCTCATACTAATTATATTGTCTGTGCCCTTTTTTTTCCACTTTAAAAAAACATGTGTGGGAAATCTTCAATATATTGGATGAAAGGCCTCATCAATTTGGTGCCATACTGGATAAGGGCTAAGCCAGTCTTTTGTCCGAATTTCCAGTTAAGCACATTGCTACTGAGGCAATGCCATGATTCTTTTGTGTGAATGAAATCTATTTTATAGATGGGAGATTTTCCTTTATAAAAACACAAAACACAATACTTTGGTTTCATCTCCTTTTATTGCTTCAGAAAATTTAGGGCAGTAAGCCTCTGTTCAGGCAGAGACACACAGATACCAACAGGGTTTTAATTTCCAGAATGGACAGCCAAAGGACTCAATGCCTTCCTTTCCTCCGTGTTTTTTTTTTTTTCCCAAGACACTTTAGAGTATTTATTAAGAACTATTTAATAGGCATTTACCAGGTACCAGGCATTGATAGTCCCTAGAGATACAGTGACGGATAGTATTCCACCTGTCCTCTGGCCTGTAAAAGGGTAGTTGGAGTAAGTAGCAATTACAGTAAAGAGTGCCAGGTGCTCTTTACCCAGCAGCCATCAGAGTCAGCTCTGAGGAGGGCTGACGTTGCCACAGAAATTACAGAAGCTTCTGTGGTAAAAGAAGATGAATGATTAGGGGGCTGGAGGGCAACAAATTTTAAGACTTGAGGTAAATAATTTCTTTTTGGGTAGAAGAAAGTTTTGTTTTGGGGGGATATTTCTTGTTTTTTCTTTTTGTTCTAGGGGTTTGGATTTTGATTTTACTAGATTTTACTAGATTTTTCCTTACCCTCCATGAGTCAGTAAATAAGGAAGAAAGGTTATTTTTTTTTATCACTTCAAGCACTCTTGAAGGCACAAACAATCAAATTGCAACGATGACATGAATCCTGTCCTCATCTTATCTAATAGCCTTTCTAAATATTCTTTTTTTTTTTCCATAGAAGGAATACTACATTTGTATAAATTTTGTGTTGCTATTTTGTAATAGAATTTCTTGCAGTGTGTAACATTTTATCCCTGAAAGAAAAGACTTCCTAGATGTTATGTTTATTAAGAGACATTGTATAAAGTAAGAACTAAAAAATTAATAAGCTGTCTGTTTGTAAATGTCACAGGCTGCAAAACGAGAACTTGAAAGGCAACGACAACTTGAATGGGAACGGAATCGAAGACAAGAACTACTCAATCAAAGAAACAAAGAACAAGAAGACATAGTTGTACTGAAAGCAAAGAAAAAGACTCTGGAATTTGAATTAGAAGCTCTAGTGAGTGAAGTTTGATTATGCTTTGGGAATACAGTTGACCCTGCGCAGTCAGAACTCTGTAACTCCTGACTCCCCTAACACATAACTACTAGTAGCCTACTGTTGACTGGAAGCCTTACTGATAACACAAATAGTTGATTAACACATATTTCATATGTTATATTTATCATATACTGCATTCTTTTAATAACGTAAGCTAGAGGAAAGAAAATCATAAAGAGGAGAAAATGCATTTACAGTACTGTACTGTTATTGAAAAACATTTTTTTTAACTTTATTTATTTTGAGAGAGACAGCGCAATGAGGGAAGGACAGAGAGAGCGGGAGACAGAGAATCCCAAGCAGGCTCTGCACTGTCAACTTGGAGCCCGATGTGGGGCTCAAACTCATGAAACCATGAGATCGTGACCTGAGCCCAAACCAAGAGTAGGATGCTTAACCGACTGAGCCACCCATGTGCCCCAGTACTGTACTGTTATTTATCGAAAAAAATCCGTGTGTATGTGGACCCCTGGAGTTCACCCTCGTGTTGTTCAAGGGTCAGCTGTACAGTAACACTGAACCATTAAAAATGGTAATAATAATAATTTTTCATGTGTTAAAGAATGATAAAAAGCATCAACTAGAAGGAAAACTTCAAGATATCAGATGTCGATTGACCACCCAAAGGCAAGAAATTGAGAGTACGAACAAATCCAGAGAGTTGAGGATTGCAGAAATCACCCATCTACAGCAACAGTTACAGGTGAGAAAACACATCCCTTAACAGCTTTTTGGCTTTCCCTGCTTTTCCTCTGATTCATTTCACTCATTTATTCCTACAAGCACCCAGCCTCCATGAGGTACTGGGCTCTGGGGAGCAAATACGAAGTTGACAAAGCCCTGGTCTGAAAAGGAGTCTGTCAAGGAAACAAACTCAACATGCTTGCTGAGCATTGCTGCGTGCCAGGCCAGACGCGCTCAGAGGCGCTGAGGGTCCAGCAGTGAGCGGAGATGAGAGCCCCCACTTCACGGAGCTTACCTTCTATCTGCAGGGCAGGACACCGACAAAAGAAGTCAAGTGTGTACTCTTAGAGTATGAGAGTGAGTAGGAAACAGAGTCCTGGAGAGAAGGAGGGCAGTTATTTATTATTTTTTTTTTGTAAGATTTTATTTTTGGGGTACCCGGATTGGCTTAGTTGGTTTGAGTGTCCGACTCTTGATTTTGGCTCAGGTCATGATCCCAAGGTTGTGGGATCAAGCCTTCATCAGGCTCTTTACTAAGCATGGAACCTGCTTAAGATTCTCTTTCTCTTTCTCTCTCTCCCTCTCTCCTTCCCCCCCTCCACCCCTCTCCCCCACTCACACTCTCTCAATAAAAATACAATAATACAATACAACAAAAATTATTTTATTTTATATTATTTCAAGTAATCGCTACACCCGAGGTGGGGCTTGAACTCAAAACCCCAGGATCAAGAGTCATACATTCCACCAACTGAGCCAGCCAGGCGCCTGCAAGGGCAGTTTTTTAAATTAGGTGGTCAGGACGGGCTTCCCTGTAAGGGTCCATTTGAGCAAAGACTTGAAAGGGAGAAGCGGTTAAGCTGTGTGGCTTTCTGGCAGAACGAGCTGTAGGTACGGAGACAGCGGTGTGAGAGCTGTGAGGCTATAGCCCGTGTTTGGGATGTGCTTACAGCAAGGAGGCCGCTGTGGTTGGAGCAGGCAGGGACTGGATCACCTGGGACGTGTAGTTCACTCATGAGACTTTGACTTTACCGTGATCATCACAATAAGGGAGTGCGGCTCAGTATTTTAACGGGAGTATGATTGAGAATTATACTGAATAGTTGGGGACATAATGGAATGCTATCAGCAGTTCTGCTTCCGTTTATTAGGTATCCAGAGTTGCCCACCAAGTTGCATAATATCACCTGGTTTGGTTTCACTTGTTGAACTGGGGGCAGGGGATGTCAAATTCATGTAGATGCTGTTCTGCTTGTCATCATGAAAGATGATCATTTTTGAGGTTTGTGACTTTCCTCAGCCTGATGATTTGAGATTTATCCATACTTGTGAGCAGATCAGTAGGTTGTTTGTTTTCATCCCTAAGTAGTATTTCCTGTTGATTGACATTTGGGTTCTTTCCAGTTTGGAACTTTTATGCATAAAACTGCAATGGGTATTTATTTGCAAGTCTTGATGTGGAAATATGTTTTATTTCTCTTATTTGTGTATTAACTTTTAGGAATGGAATTACCGTGTCCTATAAATATAGGCTAACCCTACTGGAGACCGTCAGACTGTTTCCAGGGTGGTTGTACCATTTTACTTTCTTTCTACATTTTACACTTTACATGTGTGAGTGCTTCAGTAGTTTCTCATCCTGGCCAACACTTGCTTTGTCATTATTTGTAATGAATATTTCTGATGGATGTGTCACAGTATCTCATGTGGCTTTAATTTGCATATCCCTGAAAGCTAGTGGTGTTGGGCCTCACTTCATACGTGTATTGGTATGTATCTTCTTGTGTGTGTCTTTTGTGAACAGATCTTTTGCCCATTTTTTGTTGGGTTATTTACCTTACTGTGGAACTGTAAAGAGTTCTTTATATATTTTTGTATCAAGTCCTTTGTCAGATATTTTTACCTTCCCTTATAGCTTCCATTTTTGTAATGGTGTTTTTTGAGAAGTTTTAAGTTGTCGGGAAGTTCAGTTTATTAATTTTTTCTTTTATGGCTTACGTTTTTTTGTGTTCTAAGAAATCTTTGGCCATCCCAAGGTTGCAGACATTTTCTCTTAACGTTTTCTTCCAGGATTTTTACAGTTTTCTCTTTTATGTTTAAATCTGTAATCCATTTCACATTGATTTTTATGAAAGTGTAAAGTAAGGGGTGAGGTTCATCTTTTTTTTTTCCATACCAATACCCAATTGTTGTAGCAACATTTATAGAAAACACTGTCATTTTCCCTTATTGAATTACCTTGGTTGTTGAAAATCAGTTAATGTGAAATCTTCAGTAGTATTCTTTTTTCAAATTATTTTGGCTATTTTACATCCTTTACATTTCCACGTAAGTGTTAGAATTTGCTTGTCAGTTTTTACAAAAGATACTTAGAATTTTGATTGGTGTTTCATTGAATTTATAGATCAATTTGGGAAGAATTGACATCTTAATAATATTGAGTCTTATGCTATATTTCTCGATTTTATTCAGGTTATATTATAGTTTTCAATGTATACGTTTTGTGTATATTTCACAAAGTTTATCCCTGTTTTGTGGTTTTTTGACTCTATTGTATATTGCATATTTTTACTTCAGTTTCCAATTGATGCCAGTATATAGAGACAGAATTTTTACGTGTCAACCTTATATCTACAATATTGCTTAACTCATTTTTGGCTTCCTTAGAGTTCCTATGTATAAAATATATGGTCTGTGAATAGAGACAGCTTTATTGCTTCCTTTCTAACCTATGTACTTTTCATTTCTTCATCTTAATTGCACTGATCACAGCCTCTAGTACTATGTTAAATAGAAGTGGTGAGAGTCTCCATCTTAAGGGGAAAGCATTCAATTTCTGACTATTAAGTATGATGTTAACTATAGGTGTTTTTGTTAGATTCCCTTGATCAAGTTGAGGGACTTCCTTCCTGTTCCTTTTTCGCTGAGAGTTTTAGTCATGAATGGGTGTTGAACTGGTTCATAACTTTTTTTTTCTGCATCTACTGAGATGTTCACACTTTTTTCTCCTTTATTTTGTTCATATGGTGATTTATGTTGATTAAAATTTGAATGTTAAACCAACCTTCTATTCCTGAGATAAAACCATATTTGGTCATGGTGTATTGTCATTTAAAAAAATATTTAACTTGATTCAATTTGCTATTACTATCTTTCACTTAAGTTCATGAAAGATATTGGTTTATAGTTTTCTTGTAATATCCTTACCTAGTTTTGTTATCAGGGTAATAAATGAGAAAATAGTTGGAGAGTATTCTTTCCTCTGTTTTCTAAAAAAGTTTGTATTGAAATGGTGTCTTTTCTTTAAGTTTTTCATTCATCAGTGAAATAAATCATCTGGGCCTGGAGTCTTTTTCTTTCTTTCTTTCTTTCTTTCTTTCTTTCTTTCTTTCTTTCTTTTTTTTTTTTTTTTGACTTTTATTTTAGAAAGAGAGAGCTGGGGAGGGGGCAGAGGGAGAGAGAGAATCTCAGGCAGGCCTCACACTCAGCAAAGAACCCAACTTGGGACTCTATCCCAGGACCCTGGGATCATGACCTGAGCCAAAATCGTGAGTTGAACACTCAACTGACTGAGCCACCCAGGCGCCCCTTGTGGTAGGACTTTTAATTGCAAAAATGTATTTAATAAATATAGGGGTATTTACATTTTCTGCTTCATCTTGAGTCTAATGATTTGTATCTTTCAGTGATTTTTTTCCTTTCATCCAAGTTGTCAAATTCATTTGTATAAAGTTGTTTTATAATATTTTCTTATTCTTTGCAAGTCTGTAGTATCTATAGTGATGTCACTTTTTTCATTCCTGATCATGGGAATTTGTATCTTCTCTACCCCTTCCGATTTTTCCTTTTTCCCTTTCTTTCCTTTCTCATCCTCCTCTTCTCTATCAATCTAACTAGAAGTTTATTGGTTTCATTGATTTTTTTTTGAGATAAGCTTTTGGTTGTATTGATTTTTCTTTATGGTTTATCTGTTTTCTGTTTCATTTACTTATACTCTTTATTATTTCCTTCCACCTACTTATTTTGGCTATAATTTCCTTTTTTCTAGCTTCATAAAAAGGAAGCTTAGATTACTGAACTTGAACCTTTTTTCATTTTTGATATAAACATTTTAAGGTATAAATTTCCTTCTAAGCATTATCATAGCCATATTTCACAAATTTTTAATGTGTTTTCATATTCATTCAATTCAAAAGCCTTTTTATTTCCTTGGTAATTTCTTCTTTATTTAGGATTATGCTGTTTAGTTTCCAGATATTTGGATTGTTTCCCATATATTGTACTGATTTCTGATTTATTTGTATTATAAACTGTGAGCATAGTATGTATAATTTCAATTCTTATTAATCTTTTTGAGTTTACTGTGACTTATTTTATGACTCAGCATATGATCTATGTTGGTGATTATTTTATGTGCACTTGTAAAGAATGTGCACTCTGTTGTAGTTGGGTGGAGTGTCCCATAAACGTCAATCAGAGCAAATTGATTCATGGTGTTTTTTGTGTTTTCTCTGTCCTTACTGATTTTGTGACGTCTTCCAGCGCTTGCAAGAAGGGTGTTGAAAGCTCTAGCATTATAAATGTTTCCATTTTCTTCCCAGTTCTGTCAGTTATTTTTTCATGTACTATGAAGTCCTAATCGATTTGAGATATTAGGATATGACATACAATGTAAATAGTATCAGATGTTCACTGCTAGAAGTTGTTTGAACATATTAAAAAATGCATGTACCTTTTAAAAGTATATACTGCTATATGGTAACTTTTTTTTATATATGTCTTTCATTAACTGTGAGAAGTTTCATAAAATATTCTTTTGGAAAATTTAGGAGTGAAGGCCATGTGTTTATTATCTCACCGAATGCTCTGTGACCAAACACATTTTTATTATTGAAGTTTGATACTTAGTATGTTCACTTATTGATAATAAAATACAAATCAGGGTTCCTGAAAAAGTAGTGAAGTGGAAGATAACACATGGTTTGAAGTAGGCCATGTATATCACAGGTTATGAGATGTTGGTTCCCTTTCCTTACTGGAAATTAGCAAATATTTGCTATGTAGCTGAGTCAGGTGGCCTTTCATATTAGTTTGACTTATTTCAGAAACTTAGGTTGGCATTTAAAAGTGATGTTGAGGGGCGCCTGGGTGGCGCAGTCGGTTAAGCGTCCGACTTCAGCCAGGTCACGATCTCGCGGTCCGTGAGTTCGAGCCCCGCATCAGGCTCTGGGCTGATGGCTCAGAGCCTGGAGCCTGTTTCCGATTCTGTGTCTCCCTCTCTCTCTGCCCCTCGCCCGTTCATGCTCTGTCTCTCTCTGTCCCAAAAATAAATAAACGTTGAAAAAAAAAAATTAAAAGTGATGTTGATATAAGTAAAATAGTCTCTGATCCGAGCTAGGCTTTATCTTGATGCATCATTGTTTATCTTGGTTCAGGAAAGAAACTTTGGGATTGGGTAAAGTAAAGGGCCTTTCCTCAGTTGAGGGAGGAGAATAGGAAAAGCTCAGTTGGCTGGCCCTTTCTGGGGAAACAGTCTGAATTGTATATTCTTTTTTGTCCAGATTTGGGGAAAGGGATATGGATTATTCATATGAGAAGATGCTTCCAGATCCTCTCTGTTGAGCTAAATCTCTCTACGATTCAGACTTGGAGCACACAGAAATTTATTGTATATAAGCCAGTCTGTATCTAAGGATGGTTGTTCCAAAAAGACTGTTCCTTAGCCTGTGATGAAGATTTTCAATTAAGGCATTTTTATTTTTTGATACCAAAATTCAATGCAAAGAGATTTTATTTTCAAGTTTTTATTTAAATTCCAGTTAGTTAACATATAGTGTAATGTTAGTTTCAGATGTAGAATTTAGTGATTCATCACTTACAACACCCAGTGCTCAAGGTAAAAATGAACAACTATTTGTTATTCTGTGCTGGAAAGGCTGTTACTTACTGAAATGTGTAGAAACGACATAGGATAATTTCAGTTGAAAAGCAACTCCAGGGGCGCCTGGGTGGCGCAGTCGGTTAAGCGTCTGGCTTCAGCCAGGTCACGATCTCGCGGTCCGTGAGTTCGAGCCCTGCGTCGGGCTCTGGGCTGATGGCTCGGAGCCTGGAGCCTGTTTCCGATTCTGTGTCTCCCTCTCTCTCTGCCCCTTGCCTGTACATGCTCTGTCTCTCTCTGTCTCAAAAATAAATAAACGTTGAAAAAAAAAAAAAAGAAAAGCAACTCCAGTGCCTAATGGGTCATCCACAGATACTCAAATAGCCTTTGAGTGGGTTAGCTTTTTTCTTATATCAGTTAAAAAATAGTTGGTTCAAGACTTTTGTGTACCTGTTTAAAATTGTAGGTCCATCCTCAGTGGTTGGAAAACATATATGGCAGCCAAGATTCTGTTGTTAGGAATCTCATTTTGATGTCTGTTTCCATCTTCAGGTGTATGGTAAACCTCACTTCAGCCCTGTGAAATATCCAAGTTCAGAATAGAGTCGTTCCTGTTCAAACCACTGAGTCAGTTTACAAACAAGGTCCCTGTGTTTACATTTGATCCCAGTGCAAGGGAGAGATCATTCCTTTCAGTTTTCTCTGCTGAGTTGTACTTAGAGTACTTTTTTTTCAAGCTTATAAATAGACAGTAAGTCAACAAAAATTTAAGAAATGTCAAGAGAGCCATAACTGTCTTAGCTTTATTTCAGTGAAAAGCATTTGGCAAATAGTTAATTGCTTGGCAAGAAAGCAGGCGCTGCCCTGACTGATTAGATGCAGTTTCAACATACAGGATTTGGGGATGAGATTAGATGAATCTTTGAGGGATGAGAAAGCAGAGTTCTGTCTGCTTGGCCAGAACATAGGTTTCGTAGGTTTCCTTGTCATTTCATTGTTGTTTTCCTCCTTCTCTCCTAGGAGGCTCAGCAAATGCTTGGAAGACTTATTCCAGAGAAGCAGATACTCAATGACCAATTAAAACAAGTTCAGCAAAACAGTTTACACAGTAGGTGTTTTCTTTTTCAAATTGGCCTTTATCCTTTCCTAATGGTAAGAATTTCCTCCAGTGTAATGAGACCATTTAAAACGCGTTTTCCTCACTGCCAGTTTGCTTTTCTTACCTTGCCATGTTTTTCTAAAATAGGAGATTCACTTCTGACACTCAAAAGAGCGTTAGAAGCAAAAGAAGTGGCTCGTCAGCAGCTCCGAGACCAACTGGATGAAGTTGAGAAAGAAACCAGGTCGAAACTACAGGAGATTGATATTTTCAATAATCAGCTGAAGGTAACTATCCATTGTGTTCCTACGTCTACGTCCTACCCTTTAATTTTTCTAACTGGCCAGATGATTAGTTGATATTTAGTCCCAGGTAGAAAAACTTATTATGCTGGTTTGTCCGCCTTCCTGAAAGCCTTCATACTTACCCTGCAATTTGAATTGCACTTGTCTCTTTAACATATAAAGATGAATTTGGTGTTTGTTAAATGAAAGCTGAGGGAGGGGCCGCCTCATGACACCTGTCTTCAACCTGAATTACATTTTTATACATCTCCATCCTTTTGTCTGTTGCACACTACATCAAGTCGGAGTCCAGAAGCTAGGCTCCAAAAGAGTCTGTCTTTTGTTCTTTGAAGACGACTAGAAAGGGATTGTTTTCCCTTTGAAAACTACGAATTGTTCTGCCACTTCTTACCTTCAAGATTGTCCTTGAATGGGAGTCTTTATTTTGTTACTTCACATTTTAAAGTGTTATTATTTAATGGAGTAATGGCTTTTGCCCCTGTGGCAGAAGTGGTAGATGGTTTTGTCACGTTTACATCATAGAATTTAGGAAAATGCCAAAGCACTTAAGGAATGTAAAAGTGGTTATGACAGCCTCCTTGTGATTGGTGCCTTTGATTTAACTTCAGTTTTATCATCTTAAGACTGTTACAAGAAAACCAGAGTGCAAGGCAGTTAATTTCCTACCAACAATGAGCATATACTGTAGATTTAAGTAAATACTGGAATTTTTAGTCAATTATATTCTCATAATAAATGGACCATACTTTTCATTTTCATTTCCCATCTCAAAATCCTTTATACTTAATTCTGATTTTGCTTTTGGCACTAGGAAAAAGTAAAACTCCTTTATTATTAAAAAGAGGGAAAAAACCCAGGAAGACTATTTAAGATTTTAGTTGGCCTTTGGAATGAGATTCTAAGCCATATTGTTCAGACATCTGAGTCTGAGGTATTTGCGTCTCCCCCTCACCCCCGCCTCCCCAGAGTAATAGGTAATGAACTTTTCTCAACCAACTAAGTGTTTTTCTTTGCTTTGATTCTTACACAGAATATGTACTTGTGTGTGGGGGTCTATATGTATGTTCCATACTTGTACGTATATCACTGTATGTGATATATAAGTACTGGGAGTAGAGCTGTAAGTTCTCCCTCTCTAGAATAAGCCCAATAAAAATGCTCACATTAACTCTCACTGTAACTTGTCACTATTTCAAGCAAAAAGAATATGATTACAGTGCTTTTTAGTAGTCTCTTAGAATATAAACTGTTAAATGTTCAGGTATCTTCTGAACCCCAGGCAGTAGTCCAGATTTCTGCCTTGATCTTAGGATTCCTTTCTCTAGAAATTGGACTCCCAAAACAAAGTTCATGTATTAGAGGATGACCCTGCAGTGGATGATTTTTTCCCAAATGCCGAGTCTATTTATGGATCATTTTGGCCGTTGAATTGCTGTTGCCATCACTGAGTCCCTGTTACTGTGTTTGATTAATGCTGCCTTTACTGTTAGAGTTGCTGATACAAAGTCTAACTTTAGCCCTTTATCCCATTTTATTCCTTTTCCCAAATATATTCATTTTTAAATAAGAATATTTCTTTCTGTCTTCATTTTTATTTTGGTTTTCCATTATTAACTTTAGTGTAGAGAGTAAAAAAATTACAGGCCAGTATAGCTTTACTGTTTTATTTAACGACTGATTTGGAGAACTCGACAAATATGTTTTATTGCCTTACGGTTATTATTTCTGGTATTCCTCTCATGCCTGGTGAAACCACAACAGAAACAGTTAAATCGAACAATCAAAGGGTTTATAATTTGATTGAGACAACTCCAGAGGCAGATTTAAGACTTCGTCTCTTGAGTATCTCCTGCCTACTTTTCTTTGTTGTAGTCACATTGGAAAATATGAAGCATTTTTTCCCTGACTTTAGAGCATGTATTCTTTAGTAACTATAACTCTTGTATGATGAGATGGACCAGGAGAGCCAGCATTCGGACCCCTGGGGTTTCCTCAGTGCCTCTCTTAATACAGTGGTGCCTTTACAGCATTCACACTAATGATGCAAAAATTACTTTGGTCTTGCTGGGAGTGAAACCTTGGCGATTGTCCAGTCATTTCACACACCTTATCTAGTTGGTGTGAACTCGCTATATCTGAAACCTCCTCCTCCCAAAAGGAAACCAGCTGGAAAGTGTAGAAGAGAAATGAGGACTTAGCAGTTTTATTTCATATTCATGTAGATTGTTCCCCTAGGAGAAGAGTGTAATTCACTCATTATCAGCTAGTATAGTGACACTGGAGAGGTCCCTCACAGCATGCAGCATTTTAAAATTAGGAGACAGAACATTAAACCTGTATTCAATGGGTGGCTCCATGAATGAGGATTCTATTTAACAAAAACCAATTTCCATATTCCTTTGGTAAACAACTACTTGTAATAAGTCATCTGCTTCTTTTGGTGCACACTCAAAGTTCTGTCTAGTCCCATAGTTACAAGGTCAAGTAGGGAATCATAGCACCCTGCTTTAGCCCAGATTCTGGGTTAAAGACAGTGATCGGGACGTCTTAAATGTATTTAGGTTCTTGAATGTAGAAGAGTTTAGAGAGTAAGTATGTTTTATCATTTTCTCCTTTTGCTTTTTGTTTTTTGTTTTTTGTTTTTAAACATACAATCTGACTTTGTCCTTTCTACCAGGTGGCTAGTTCAGATGCATTCTTCTTTTAAGAGTCTCTCCTTTCTCTTTACCTCAGGAAGAATTACACTCCTGCTTCCTCACCCAAGACCTGTTAACTAGTGATGGAAATTCTCAAGTCATTCATTAAAGAGGAAAAGAATTACTTTTGCAGTCAGGTTAACAGGTGTATGTTTCATATAGGTAGCAATGTATTGAGAATATAAAGCATATTTACAATTGCAGTCGTGTTTTAAACAGCTCCAGATTCAGGGATATGAAGCATTTCCCTCTGGAAGTCTCCAGAGTCTTCTTACCTGATCCCATAGAAATTGAGGGCTCATTCTTTCCTTTCAGGAAGGGTTATTTTTCCATATATTTTAATAGACATTTACCTAATAGAGGTGATATTTATGTGTTCCAAAAATAATCCCAGGGCATAACTGTCTTTCTTTTTCTAATTTACCACCCCAAACCAAGAATTACTTGAAAAAAGAAGCATAAGAATCTTAATATAGCAAATATACTTTGCTTTTTTAAGGCCAAAGGAAAGAGCTGGGTGGGGGGTGGGTAGAAATGATAGCACACTGAGATAATGACTCTTTGTGCTAGAAATCCCCTGATTGGCAGCCTTTATATTTATGCTGCCTTTTATATGGAGAGTAAATTTTAGCTTTTTGATGATCAAATGAAATACTTGACCAGTGATTCAATCATGAATAGTTGATGTTGCTAGTGGGAATTAATACTTCTTAAAGTAATTTTAATTCAGTGGATCAAATTTGTTTTACCATACTTTTCTGCTTTTAAATTTTTTTTTTCAACGTTTATTTATTTTTGGGACAGAGAGAGACAGAGCACGAACGGGAGAGGGGCAGAGAGAGAGGGAGACACAGAATCGGAAACAGGCTCCAGGCTCTGAACCATCAGCTCAAAGCCCGACGCGGGGCTTGAACTCACGGACCGTGAGATCGTGACCTGGCTGAAGTCGGACGCTCAACCGACTGCGCCACCCAGGCGCCCCTACTTTTCTGCTTTTAAAATGTACTCCGTATGCAACAATTATTTTCTCACGCTAAGAAATCAGTAGGCCTCTCATATTTGTGTTCTTGAAACATCAGTTTAAAATTATTATCTATGACTTTCTCTTTTTACTTCATTTTACTGGAAAGTCAAAGGTCTCAACATATTTGGAAGAATCCAGGTGCCTCAAGGGCACATAGAGACATTCTGATCATTGTTTTTCTTATATACAATGCCTTGCCCGTAGGTATAAAATTCTGGTTCTAGCAAGGGTCAAGTAACATTACGGATAGGGACTTTTCAGATAGAAGCACTTGACTTCCTCTTGCCCTTGGCATTGTTAATAGTTACTCTAACAGTTTTCCTTGGTGCTGACAGCCCAGTATTCCATATTTTCATGTCATAACTATGAGACAGGGCAGTAACATAATGTATATAGCCTTTAGCTTTCAAGGCTTCAAGTGTATGGCAAATAAGAGAATCCAACACTCAGAGAGGCTAGACGTTGTGTTTCACGCTGAGAAGTTCGAGTCCTTGTTGGTTCCCGTCTAGACGCTGTATGCTGGACAAGTCCTAACGTGAGTGACATTTCCACTGGAGCATTTCCTTTTTCCCATCAGTGGCAATGGAGGAGGCAGTGTTGCAGTGCCTGGAAGCTTTCCTGAGCTGCGTCATCCACTTAGACTTTTCTAAAGGTCTCTGTGCCCTACCCAGGCAATGCTCCTCCTCCTTAGACTGATCGTGAGGAACCATCTCAATCTCTGTGCTTGCGTCTCCCCCACGTAGATGAGTGCTCGGTGTCTAAGACACGGCTTACCATGAAGTGCTAAACGTTCTTTGTAAAATTAGTGATTAGTTATTATAAATCGTGGAAGATGGGTGAATCTTTCCTCTTGACAGACTGTGTGTGTGACGGTGGAAGCTCTGAACTATAAGCTGGATAAGGTACTGTGTACTGTAGTCTTATCTTTATGACAAGTATTTTAGATCATTGAATTTGCCGCTTGGCTGAACAACGTTGAAAGACAACACTCAATCATGATTTGGGTCTATGTGCCTGTTTCCATCATATGGGAGACAGTGTTATAGTCAGTAATACTATTCTAAAAGTGGACATTTTATTTCTTAGCAAAATTGATTATTTAGGACTAATTCAGAATTATATTTTTTAATATACTTGGGAAATCAGGCTTCTTAAACTGCTCAAGAGACCATTAAAGGTATAAATTCTGCCCATATGACACCTGTCCTAGAAGTTGTTCCTAAGAACTGAATTGATGTGGAAATGAGAATGCCACTTATAGTAAATAAGGTTTTTGGCTTAACTGAGGCTTTTATGCTCTTGGTTTCAGACACTTGCTTTCATGGCAGGCTCATTCATTATGAAGGCGGTGAAAGGCAAAATGTTTAGCAGCCAGGGGAGAAAAGACAAGAGCTGGAGAACGAACTGCAGAACAGAATGAAAAGTCAGGAAAAAAATGCACATGAAGGGAAACAGTGAAGGAAAGAAAAAGATCCAGAAAGAGGAAATACAGAGACAGCAAGAGAAATGAATATAAATTCAAATAAAATACCAACATTGCCTTCTCATATTAGTAGAACAATGTTTGGCTGTTTCATAGTTTACTACCTTACCTTATTCAAGATTAAATATTATTTTTACCTGTATGATCCTTTTGAAAAGACCTGTTCTGCACAGAAGTAATAAAACTCTCTCTCATCTAATGTACTTGTGTTTCTGGCAACTTTATGTAGAGTCCTTGAATATGGAAAAATGATTACAACATGCCAAAGACTCCAAATAGTGAACAGGTATTGTATATACCAGATCCTATGCCGCACCCATAGGTTTGGTTGGTTGGTTGCTTGAGGTTTTTTTATAGTGTGGGTTTTTCTTCTGCGATTTTAAAAACATTTAACAAAAGGTGATTTGGGAAAGAGAAAAAAAGCAGAATTCAGTCTTCGGGAAAAACCTATCTTTTTAAAAAAAAAATCTCGTTTAGCCAGTCTTTGACCGTTTTATCCTTTAGAATAACATTTATTTATTTATTTATTTATTTATTTATTTATTTATTTATTTATTTTTGAGAAAGAGAGAGAGAGAGGCACAAGCAGGGGAGGGGCAGAGAGAGAGTGGGGACAGAGGTTCTGAAGCAGGGAGCTGACAGCAGGGAACCCAGTGAGGGGCTCAAGATCACCACCTGAGCCGAAATAGAAGTTGGACGCTCAACCGACTGAGCTACCCAGGCGCCCCTAGAATAACATGCATTTAAAACAATGGGATATTGCTTTATTAAATTAAGCTGAGACATTTTGGGAAAACTTAGATTTTCAGAACAAAATGGAAGATGTGGGTGAAGATCCTTAATTAGCTGTAACTCCAGAGAGGGCAGGATTTTCTAGCTCTTCTCCCCTCTTCTGTCCACCTGTCTCCTCACCGCTTCACACACGCACAGACACGCACACACGGCCCCTGTGCATTCCTCTTTGGCTCTCCTGTAGCACTTATGATAGGTTGACTACCAATTGTGCCACAAGGAACCGAGATTCCTTTTTGGTTGAACGGTGACCTCAGATTCAGAATAATACTTAAATGTGCCTTTAAACATTAATATAGCCCTTCTGAGAATTTAAATAACCGACTGATGTGCTTTTTAATATTCCTCCCATTTTAATGCATCAAGAGTGAATACATTTTATAATTTCGTGATGAATGGAGTAATAGTGTACTTTGATTTGGGTACAGCATCTGTGTTTTGAAATACTTACTTTTCTGGTTTCTCCACACAGGTACAATTTCCCCTGTCCTAACTGGGTTTGTTGATAGGCTTTCTTTTTTTTCTTTTTCTTCCTCTTTTTCTTTTTTCTTTTTCTTCTTCTTTCTTTTTCTTTTTTTCTTTTTCTTTTCTTTCCTTTTCTTCTTGTTGATTTACTTTCTTTAATGCCCTTCAGTTTCACAACTACGTAATTAACATAAGTTACTGTATTTTAAAACTCAGAAGGCTTTTTAAAAGTTCTGATACTGTGTGCTACAATAAAGTGACATTTGTTTATATGAAAGCACTTCTACTGTTGACACTCCGTATGTTGTAGGTTGAGACAAAACAAACACCTGAAAATGTTTGATGCTGGCATCTAGATCAATTTCCTGTGAGGTCAATTTCATATTAATAGAATGAAGATTTTTCTAAACATAAGAGACGCGTCGTAAACAGTTCTGTTTGGATTTAAAATGTTGAGTTCATGAATTTCAAGTAGTTAAGGTGTGTTTGTTTTGTCTCACTTTGCCATGAGACAGCCTGAGGAAAAAGCCAGAAGCAGAGTAATCCTTCAGAAAAGTTAAATGACCAAATTAGCAGTAAATTTCCATTAACTACGAGCCTTTTCAGGCCTCCACTGCTATTTAATTCTTCTGTCTCTTCACAAGCATTTAAGTAAAGTAATGTTTATGAAAAGGAATCCCATACAAGTTGTTCAGGTGGATACTTGCCTCTATTTCAATTAATACCACTTCATGTGATGCACCTGTTTTTGAGTGTCTGTAAGTACAAATGAAGGAGAAACAGTCACAGTTTTTAAAGCAAGTGATTCTGTGCCCCTTTCATAACACAACAACTGTCGTTAGTAGACTTGAAAGGGAGCCGTGTTTCTCAGGATCTTCTTGAGTATTCAATTTGTCAAGCATATTGCTTTTGAAATACTTTGGCTGTATGCCATAGGATGTCCAAAGATGTTTTATGGTACAAATATCTTAATTCTTGAGGGGAAATAAGTGATTTTTTCCCCCTGAGTTGAAGAAAGTTAAAAGCAAGCTTATTTTCTATCTATCCTTGCTGATACATAACAGAATCTTTATTTGCCAATAATCTTCTTGTTGTGGTTCATAATCTGTGTTTGATCAAAGACCCCTTTCAGAATCAATGAAAGCTATGAGCTTTCTCTATAAGAAAAATGCCCATAGCCCAGTTTGCATGCTATTTTATAGTGTTCCCAGAGCCAAAGCTTGTTCATAAACCCTGGTGAAGAAACTTTGTTACGTCTGAGAATTCTATGGATGTTACTGGTGATAAAAATCTTACCATTTTAATTTATATACACTATGTATCTTATAGTTTTCTTTTTCTTTTTTTTAAATGTTTATTTATTTCTGAGAGAGAGAGTGCATGCACGAGTGGGGGAGAGGCAGAGAGCGTCCCAAGCAGGCTCTGCACTGTCAGCACAGAGTCTGACACAGGGCTTGATCCCACGAACCATGAGATCATGACCTGAGCTGAAATCAAGTGTCGGGTTGTTCAACCGACTGAGCCACCCAGGAACCCCCCATAGTTTTATTTTTCTTATATATTTGTAACACATAGCTACAACTTCTTCAGTGCATGTTTAATTATTTCTTCTTTATTAAGAAAGCCATTATACTATATTAGGAGATAATATCAAGTTACTATGCCCTATACCTATGTAAAACATCTCATACCCTTGAATAGACTTACAGAAGAAAAATCAATAAAGTTGTATACTCAATACCATATTGCTAGATGAATACCCAGCTAATAAAATGGGTAGGGTTTTTTGATTTTAGGAAAAAATAATTTTAGTAAGAGCCACAAGTGAGAGAATGAATTTTGATTTTCAGTAATCCCTCATTTGTTCTTTTTAAATCTTAGTTATAATATAGAGAAGTAACTGTGACAGTTAATGGGATTTGCAGGGTCACTTTGATGAGGTTGACCACCAGGAAAAGGTGGTACAATAACTGTGATTACACTTGAGTTTCTTAAATAGAACTATTGAAAGGGAATAACAGAACAGTGCAACCCTCTGTCTCCCAGGTGAAGGGACTCTGCTCCACAAGGCCCTTGTCATGCACAGAAAGGCAAGTCATTAACTCCTCTTCCATACATATTCCTTCATCCTATAGATTGCCTTCCTAGAAGTTCAACTTAAAAAAGTTGCCAGGGTTCCTGGATGGCTCAGTCAGTTAAGCATCTGACTTCAGCTCAGGGCATTATCTCACGGTTTGTGAGTTCGCCGGTTTGTGAGTTCGAGCCCTGCCGTCGGGCTCTGTGCTGACAGCTCAGAGCCTAGAGCCTGCTTCAGATTCTGTGTCTCCCTCTCTCTCTGCCCCTCCCCTGCTAGTACTCTGTCTTTCTGTCTCTCTCAAAAATAAACATTAAAGAAATTAAAATTAAAAAAAGTTACCACGCTTAGGAATCATGAATTTTCTGCTTCATCTTGGTTCATGGCATCTTAATCTCCCAAGTCCAAGGAAAGAGGGGAAGACCCGGAATACCTTCCTGTTGGAAGCATCTTGATTTTCTTACTGTTGTGTACACAGCAGTGTTTGAAGAAGATGAAGGAGACAATAGAAAACTGTTGGCAGTCCTCAAATCTGGATCCCAAGATGCCACAGCCTTGTTATCTTATTTGACATCTGCTATTGTACAGCTCCTGCAAGCTCTTTTTCCTTGGAGGTCCTTGAAACCTGCAGCTTACTTATACAGCTCAGAGATAGGTTCAGCCCATCCTGCGATGCTGCTATACTCAAAAACAACTTTGCTTTGAAAATTCTAAAATACCTTCCTTCATGTATATTTGAAACATCCAAAAATTGTTTTGTGTAGATTCTTTAAATTCATTTCCTCTTGGTTTTTATTTTATTGTGCCCACTTTACTTCCATCTATCTTTACTTTGTATCTGGTAATGACCTGAGCCCATCTCGGTAATGACTGAGAATTGGATGCTCAACCAACTGAGCCACCCAGGCATCCCTATTCCTTTGTATTTAATTTCATTTCAGTTGTTTTGCTTACTAATTACACCTTTTTGGTTTATTCCTGTAGTAAAAATAAAGCCCCAAATAAGGGACACTGAAATAGATAAGGAGTAATTTTATATGTGATCAACAGTGTCTAAGAATTTAACAGATTTTTAAAGCAAAAAGAATACCTAAGGGTCATCCACTCTGATTCAGCTGTTGGCCCATGTCAGGGACCTGGGATTAGAATCCAAGTTTCTGTTTCTCCAGTTCAGTACTTTTTGATTGTTGTCTATTGCCATTAATTATTCTTTCTGAACCTATTTAAGAACGTTACACAATTGAATTTGACATTTTAAAATAAAAACAATTTTTTTTCAGTCACTTTTTACCCTTCCTTCTAAAGGGTCTCAGCTATTGGGCTAATAATAGAATAGTAGGCCGTTGCTATCTGCACAGGGCCTAACTTTTGGGTCCCTCTCTTAGGACATTGAGAGAGTGATTTAATATCACGCCATTGCAGTTTTCCTTTTCACATAGAGATACTAACTTGAGCCAAGGTTACAGATTACTCTAACAGTAGGAAGTGGACTGTTTTTTCCATTTGTCTTTAAAATATCAAACCCAACTCACGTGCCCAAGGCCGCTGCCATAGAGGATATGGTTCACCAGTTTGTGCCTCACCAAGTTGCTTCTTTCTGTCACCTCCTGCCTAGATATTCCCAGTCGCATCTGCTGGGCTCCACACTGAAGTCCCTTCCTTCATCCCCATCTTTCCAGTGCCCCCAGGACTGTACCCCCTCAGAACTGCCTCCCCCTAGCCTCCTGATCTGCAAAAACTTTTTCTTGTATCTCACTGATCTCTTTTAGGACCTCTCAAAGTCACTTTTGATTTGTAAAACACTTGTCCATGCGTTCTAACGTTATTCTGAGGACAGTCTAGCTAGCAGGAAAAGTTTAGCCTAACCCTAACCCTTAGGACTTTTCTCTAGGAATAAGTCCATTTAAACACTGATCTTCTACAGACAGTGCCCTGCCTTCAATCAGTCTCTGAATGAATCTAAAGGCAGGAATTTAAGGCAGGAAGAAACCTACCCATTTGGACTTAACCAGTGACCAAGATGAAGAAGATCAGGCAGACCTTAGTTAGTTCTTGTATCTCACCAAAAAGTCCCTGGGGCTCCCCCCTTGGGGGACTAGCCCTAGTTACCCAGACCAAGAAGTCAACTGGAAATGCCCCCTTGGCCCTACAGGGCACTGACTTATCTGATTTATTGTTGACACAAGCAAGAAGAGTCTCAGTAACAGAATCTATTAGTGATCACTGGGTTCCTATGGAATTGAGGGTTCCCCCTCAGCAGGCATTTCTTTATTCTTCACACTTCTGGGTGTTTTACCTTCTGACTTGAGTACTTTAAGTGTCATAAAATGCATTGTATTTTCAGTAGTCTGCTAAAGAAATCCCTGTTGTTCTTGGGGGCTGATGTCAAATGAGGAGGTCAGGTCCGAGGTGGTGATAGTCACATTATTGCATTTATTTGCAACCTGACTGATGGGTTAGCCTGGGGCAGTTGATAACTTCACACTTGGACTTAGCAAGAGAAGATGCTTTGGAAGGGTGTGATTTGAAGGAAAACAGACCCTGGTGGGGACAGTCAAGGTTGTGGAGCAGAGGGACGTCCATTTGTTCTAAGACAGCATAGCATAGAAGGTGAGGTTTTAATAGAAGTGGCATGTGAAGAGGTGTGTGTATTTTTCAAGCCAGTAGAGGTTGGTGTTGATTTATTATCAGAAAGTACCTCAAAGTTTTACTAACGATGATCACCATACCTTAAAACAGGTTGGGTCCATTTCTATTGCCAAGGGTTTTTGTTTGTTTGTTTGTTTTTTTAATGTTTATTTATTTTGAGAGAGAGCTCACACATGCCCAAGCAGGGGAGGGGCTGAGAGAGAATCCCAAGCAGGCTCTGCAGCATCAGCACAAAGCCCGATGTGGGGCTCGATCCCACAAACCATAAGATCATGACCCGAAATCAAGAGTCAGATGCTTCACCAACTGAGCTACCCAATCGCCCCTCTACTGCCGAGTCTTGAACAATGTAGCTTCTCTAATACCCTTCACTAGCAAGTTCCTTCTAAAGCATGTAATGGAAAATGGTGTAATGTCTTATGACTCACTAGAATATAAACTAGAACAGCTTTTGGAGATACTCGTGTCAAAATGTAGAGTGATTTCAGTTTTCCAAATTAGCGCCTTTTTTTTTTTTTAATCTGAGATGTTAGTCTCCTGAATGTCTAGACTTCCCCACTATGAAATGTTGCATGCTAATAAATGGTGGAAATGCCGGTCGCCTCATGTCATTACATGAACTGTTTCCTGGTTGTTTGCAGGAACTGAGAGAAATACATAATAAGCAACAACTCCAGAAACAAAAGTCCATAGAGGCCGAACGTCTGAAACAGAAAGAACAAGAGCGAAAGATCATAGAATTAGAAAAACAAAAAGAAGAAGCCCAAAGGTAAGTCTTCTCGTGGATTGTGTGGCCATCGGGAAGAAACGTTGAGTATTTATTCTTCCTTGCGGGGCTTTTGCAAGTATTTACTGACTTTGAAAGAGCCTTCAGTCTTTAGTGTGTGTGTGTGTGTGTGTGTGTGTGTGTGTGTGTGTGTGCGCGCACACGCACAAGCACAAATAAATACGTGTATATATAAATCTTTGCATATGTAAGTACCCCCTGAAGTTTTTGGTGAGTTTCCAGAGCTCTCCCAAGCTACTACTATGTAGATAAATGGAATTATACAAGGAAATGAGGACACTTGGTATGCTCATTTGCATGCCAATGACCAAAATACATTTCCAGTTCACAGCCTTTTTATAACAGTGGCTGTCCTGAGCGCTGGGTTTGAAATCAAAGCCCCTGAGTGGTCGCCACGCAGGCTTTCTCCAGCAGGACTGACCGCGTGCTACTCTGACTTCTTTCTTCTTTTCTTCAACTGCAAATTAAACTTGAGTACAAGAGGAGAAAATTTGCTGCTGCTGCTAAAGATACAGACACATTTTTTTGTTTGTTTTTGTTTGAATATTTGTGTTTGTGGTTTGTTATTATTACTTGTAACTTTCTATAGTAAGTTGTAGAAACATATTTGTTCACTTGCGGGGTGTCTGATTTCGTTCCTGGATATTTGCATCTTAAATTTCAATTAATTTTTTACTCTAAGAAACAAAAATGACCAAGTATTTCAATGACACAGTATACGTTGTAAAAATTGGTTATTGAAATTAGAATAAAAAGATGAAGAAACATACGTTAGGCAAGTCATTGACCTCAGTGAGCTGAGCTCAGTTTAACTACCCAGAGGGTGCACACTTTGTTGTGGGTGTCTGTAGTTCAGTTAACCCTTGAACAACAAGGAGGTTAGGGGCGCAGACCCCTGCTCAGTTGGAAATCTGAGTATAACTTTTGACTCCGCCCAAAACTTAGCTACTAATAACCTACTGTTGATTGGAAGGAAGCCTATAACTAACACATATTTTGTTGTGTTGTATATATTATATACTATGTTCTTACAATAAGGTAAGCTAGACAAATAAAATGTTAAAATCATAAGAAAGAGAAAATACATTTACAGCACTGTAGTGTGAAATATCCCCATTTAAGTGGACCCACATAGTTTACCAGTGGATAGGTGGGTAGGGTCTCTAACCAGTTTAGAGGATTGTTTTATGGTTTTCTTGGGGCTTGATTCAAGGATTCATTTCTTGGATGTGCTGATTAACTCTAACTCCATCCTTTTCTTATCTTCAAAGTTGATAAGATGCTTTGATTATTCACATTAAACTGCACTAAACTTTCATATTTCTGCAGAGGAGAAATCAATACAAAATATCATAATACAAAAAGGGTAGATTTTCTGCTTACAATCATATAAATAAAACCAAAAATTAAGTTCAGAAGTTACATGATGTCTTTTATTAGTAGAAAATATTAAGTACATTTTTATTGTGGTTTTGTTGTTGTTGTTATGAATGACAACAATTTTTTTGTGCTTTCTTAAAAGATGTTTTGAAAAACTTAAGTAAAATGTTAGAGATTTAAGCTAAGAATTTTACTGCACCGAATTTTCACATTCATACAGCGTAGAAATAAATATAATATTTTTTAAATGGAGAATACAAGTTTTATTTGCTTATATTATGTTCTTTTGGCAGTGTCCTAATTCCGGGAGATGACCTTTGTGCTTTGGCCATGTCACAGGACAGTGGTTCAGTATGTGGAGCCTAGAACCAGGCTGCCTGGGATTGAGCCCCAGGCAGGTGTGGCCATGTGGCTTCAGACAAGCCACTTATGTGTAAAATGGGGACAATAATAGGACCTCCCCACCTGGTGTGAAGACTAATGGAGTTAATGTAGGAGGAGGACTAGTTATTACTATCATCATATTGTTGAGTTTGGCACATGAGTTTCATTTAAAGTGTTTTCTGATTTCATAGACTGTATGGGGTGAGAGAAAAACCACCCCTAGTTGTCTCCTGTGGGTTTCAGGATGAGGTCTTCTTATATGTCAGGGCCTAGATTTAATTACACTTTTCGCATCAGCTGTTTTGACAAACAGAAGGTTAGTTGTCAAATTCAGGAAGATGCATAGAGACTATTCAGTAATGGGTGGCCGCTGCCTCGAGGGTTCCAACTCATCTGTTGCTTTCACCTTCAGTTTTTGGGGGACCTACATGCGTGTTCATCTGGCTGTGGTCCCTCATCACGGATGTTTGTTCCTGTGCGTGTTAGGGGTTTTGGTGGTGAAATACCAGTCTTCTCATCGAGAAGTATCTTTGTTATTCTTCTAACTACTTCACAAAATACATCAGAAATCTTCTTTCTGTGTTTTTCTGAGTCGTGTGGTTTCATTGCACTCAGAATCAGAGCCCTGAGAGCCTTTGTTTCATGGACTCAGACTGCCCCATCTGAGGAACAGTATCCCCTCCGTGTTTAGCATTCCATTGACTAGACGGAGCTTTTTTGTGAAGAGACCACAGCAGTGGTAAACTGGAATTGCTTCCTCGCAGTAATCAAGCTTTTTGTTGACAGACGAGCTCAGGAGAGGGACAAGCTGTGGACTGAGCACACGCAGCCGGACAATGAGCAGCAGCGGCCAAGGAAGATTCACGATGAAGAGAAACTCCGAAGGGAGGAGAGTGTCAAGAAGAAGGACGGCGAGGAGAAGGGCAAACCGGACACACAGGACAAGATGAGTCGGCTTTTCCATCAGCATCAAGAACCCGCCAAGCCAGCTGTCCAGGCACCCTGGTCCACCACAGGTATTAGGGGCCAAAAGTCATTCTGGCAAATGAGTTTTCTCTCCCAGATCTTCCTGAGAAATATCCATGTCTAACAGGCCCTGTCTTGGCTCCTTCCATAGAGGTGAGAATGCCAGTGTCCTTTTCTCGGACCGTGCAGGTGTTCATTCTCTAGGATCACGAGATGCCTGTTTAATCTTCCACCACCGTGCCAACCTTTGGTCCCTAGTACACTGGCGTCCAGAGTCTTTTGTAGACAAAAGTGGCATGAGTTTTCCTTTCCAAGCCCCATGCATAAACCTGTGTTCCAAATTTGGAAAGAACCTGTTGCTTCTCCACTTGGCTATTTTCTCTGGGAATTTCTGAGCTGTTTCAGCCCCAGGAAATGACACCTTTTCCCCCTTCAGTCTGTCTTCAGTCTGCACTGCATAAAGCCGTGTCCTTTACCTTTTGAAAACTGTGACTTTTGTTTTGCCCTTTGATCATAAGTTGCCTCTTTAAATTCTGGTAAATGAAAGACTTTGAAATTGCTAGAAAACATGAACTCTTACATGAGATGCAACCTAGAATGTATTTTCGAGATTCTTGTGTGGCTGTATAATATTGTACAGCTCTGCAGATTAATACTCAGCTGAAGAAAGTGATTGCTTTTTCCTTTGCATGGTAAATTATATTGATTTTGTTTGATTATCAGTGTGCTTTTTATTGATATACAGAAAGAAAAGAAAGCAGCACACTGTTCCGTAGGGTTTGCTTCCTGTTTACTGTGGGCAGGAATGGGAGTGGGGTTCAGAACTGGGTCTCACACCCTCCCTGCCTGCAGTTTAGGAGAACTGATGGCAAGCTTATTTATGTTTTAATGCTTTCTTTGATATGAAAATAATTTCCAGTACTCGATCTTAGGCAATTAGTTTTAAGTTCCTTATCTTGCCTCCTAGTATAAAATGAGGATTGAGGCCCCTGGGTGGCTCAATCAGTTAAGCGTCCGACTTCAGCTCAGGTCATGATCTGGCAGTTCATGAGTTCCAGCCCCATGTTGGGCTCGGAGCCTGGAGCCTGCTTTGGATTCTGTGTCTCCCTCTCTCTCTGCCCCTCCTCCACTCATGCTCTGTCTCTCTCTCTCTCTCTCTCTCTCTCAAAAATAAGTATTAAAAAAAAATTTTTTTTTAATGAGGATTTCTTTTTTTATATAACTTTTTTAAAAGTTTATTTATTTTGAGAAACAGAGCTTGTAAGCGGGGAGGGGCAGAGAGTGAGGGAGAGAGAGAGGATCCCAAGCAGGCTCCACACTGCCAGAACAGAACCCGATGTGGGGCTCGAACCCGCGCACTATGAGATCATGACCTGAGCCAAAATCAAGAGTTGGACGCTTAACCAACTGAGCCACCCAGGTGCCCCTAAAATGAGGATTTCTATTTCCTTTGGTCAGTGAGATACACTGCACATCATCCAGCTGAAGACTGCATGAAGATAATACCTTCCCTTCACTGCTTTTCAGAGAAAATAGATGTGTGTCTAAATACTTGCAGCTCTAGGGTATAAAGTTCTGAGGGCTGTGGTTAGGTATTGTTAAGTTTTAGCCAGAAGCCAAAATGTCTTCTGCTTGCATGCGTTTTTGAAAACTTTTACTTGAAATCTAAATTATTTTCATACAAGTTCTGTCTTTTGGCTCACTTCCCCTCCCCTGGGAAATGTAGAGGAAGACTTACTTCACCAGGGATTATCAATAATAATTGTTCTTGGTGAAATCGGCACTTACATTTTATATGATTGCTTTAGGGACCTAAAACATCGACATTTCCATGTCTCTTAGTATGGAGAGTTGTGCTGCTTTACTTTCTGCCAAAGGAGTTTTCTTCTTGGCTGATTCAGTTCGGGGGTCACATTCTAGCTGCTGCATTGTACTCGGCACCCTGGGTGGAGAAGAGGGGGATTGATGCTTTACAGATGTGCACTGCTGGAGCCTGAGCCGGGAGGCTGTTCTACAGGGACCTAACACAGCCTCACTGCATTTGGCGTTGGGATGGCCTTTGTTCAGGGAGCGTCGGCCAGTGGACTCTGATGGGTTTGAGTTGCTGACATCAGATTTGGCTCTCCTTAGGCACTAAGTATGTGCTTCAGAAATTTCTTGAATAGATGGAAATTGTTCAGATGGTAAGGGCCGCAGTAGAGCAGAGGTCCTTCATTTGGCTTGTTGTCATGCATATGTGTTCCGTGTAATGTTTTATTTTTGTTCCCTTCTCCCCACTGTTTTGGAAATAGAAAAAGGCCCACTTACAATTTCCGCACAGGAGAATGTAAAGGTGGTGTATTACCGAGCGCTCTATCCCTTTGAATCCAGAAGTCATGATGAGATCACGATCCAGCCCGGAGATATAGTAATGGTAAGAAAGACTCCCGTCAAAGTGTGATTTCTGTCAATGATTAGCACCTGTCCTCCTCCTGCACTTTATTTGACAGCGTGAAATTGTCACCGAGTATGAAATCCAGTAATCCAGCATCTGGACTTTTGAAGTATGGGCTCAGTCTTCCTTCCCTATCAGATTGAAAGATGGTATTTAGAAATGTATCCTAACATCACTTTAAAATAGAGGTGTTAGAGAAAATGGGTTGTTATCACAGCCTGGGCATGTTTTAAAATCTATAAAGGTCTGGTAATTTCAGAGTTTAGATTACCACTTACATATTATGAATAGTCCTTAAGACATAGTTTTCAGTGCAAAATGCTTTATCATCATTTTCGTAATTGCCAATGATAACTTCTATATTTTCGGATCAGTGCATCTTTTTTCCCCTTTGTGTGATCGTTGAATTGTGTGAAGAGCCATGAATTACATACAGTGAATCTGCCTTCTTATTCTGCAAATGAGCAGATAAAAGAGTTTGGAATTTTGCTTCGTCAAAGTTTATTTTATTTAATTACGGTAATAGTTAAATATAATCTTATGAGTGTAACTAAAACTATAGTAACCAGTTTAAGAAGGAATGAAGCAATGTGGTTGACCGAAATCACTTTCTAAAGAGAACAGTAGTTCCTGCACCTAGTTAATAACTTAAGAATAAGAGTCTTAGAAATGGTCATAGTTTACATCACTTACTGTTGGGCATTTTTTGTTTGTTTAAAGATGGGGATGGTTCCGAATTTTAAAAGAACTATGAAAGTCAAAGATTGAGATAAGCATGCTTCTCATACTGGTATTACATGTCTTTGGACTAAAAATGTTGTAGAGGTCATTGCACCCTTACTTACATGTTCCTCTCGCACGTATACATCAGATCTCTGGGTGGAGAAAACACGATCTTTAGTGAACCAAAATATGTAGAAAGAACAGTGTGTTTGGTATTCAGAGATATCAATCATTTCTCCCTTTTTTTCTGATAGTTTTTTTCTCTACCTGTCATGGGCTAGAAATAAGAGAATCAAGACCAAATATCCAGATTCTTCACAAGTCAGAATCTCTGTAACAATCACAAACCCTCTTCAAATATAGTCCAGCCTCCATTCAGCAAACTATTTGAATGCCTGGGTGCCAGCCTTACTCACTCTTTGCAGGAAGAGCCTCTCTTTCTCTTTGGCGGAGGCACCGCACTCATACACATGAACAGTGATTCAAGGCTGCCCCATCACCACTGACTCTTTCCTGTGCTGTGTTTGCTAGGCCTGAAGCAGCTTTATTCATGCAGCCTCGTCTTTGAACTATTGTGGCTTTTAAAGCATTTGAATTGTTAAAATATATAAAATATGACACCAGGAATCTAAAACTTGTGAGAGCACAAGGTGACTTCAGATAGGGCCTCATAACAAAGCGTGTTTTTTTTGTTTTTTTTACACTGGAAAAAAAAAAAAGAGCCTGATGTTTTGAAACTGGATTTTGTTGCAACACCAGGTACAGAAAAGTAGTGTTCTCTTGTTGAGATAAGGAAGTGTTACAAAATGTTACAATGAAGAAGTGTTACAGATGATCTATACTGAGAAAATATTGGTATTCTTTGGAAACATAGTCTTGTTACAATGATACTTTTCCTCAAATTGGCTAGTTAACCACCCTCTTGACTAGATGAATAGAGTTTAGATATACTGTAAAAATAAAACATTTCATTAAACATATTTTGCCTTGCTTTCAAACCTTTGCTTTCCTGGTGGAGGTTAAAGGGGAATGGGTAAGTCTATGTAACTGTCAGGAAGTCTACATCTCATTAAGTGTTTTCTTCTTTTAAGTCACTTTGATTCTGTGTAAGTACACATACCTTTGGGTGTTATCGTGGAAGTAGAAACATGTTTTCAGTTTGTACAGTAGGTTGTGCTTAAAAAAGAAAACAGAGAAAAAAGAGGTATAAAGGTATGTGTACCAGATTTCTCTGTGCTAGATTCCATTTAAGGACTAACTTGAAGGCTGTGTACTTGGCAATTATAAGGTCAAGTCTCTGTCTCAGAGTACAGACAAAAATTGTTCCAGGTAGTTTAAGCTTAGAAAATAAAATTCTTAATTTTTTTAAAGGAGAGTATTGGAATAATTTCCTGGCAAAGAAATACCTTTCTGAGCTAAAACCAGAAGCCATAAATGATAAAAATGGACAGATTTGACAATGTAAAATAATTTATACTTGTATATTGCAAAATACATCCATAATAAAGACGCCAAAAAGTTAATATGAAAGAAACCCACAAATTATAAAAGTTGTCCAAGGATATGAGGAGATAGTAAAAAGAAGAAAAGCAAATGATTTTAAAAATATATAAAAAGAGGCTTTATCTCATTGGCGATCAGGAAATGCAGGTTAAGAAAAAAACAGCATTTTTCATTTCTCAACTGAGCAAATTTAAAAGTTTGGTAATATTCCGCTTTGTCAAAAGTGTAGGAAAGCAGTTGTAATATACACTGTCAGCACGATTGTATGAATTGGCTAAGCTATTTGAGAAGCAATTCGACAATGCCTATTCAAATTTCAAATTCTTATTCCCCTTGACCCAGAAATTCTGTTATTCTCCCTCTGTTAGACTGTTTTTTGGCATTTGCACAAATATATGTGCATGTGGATCTTCACTGCAGCATTGTTGGTAAAAGCAAAAAAGGAACATCCCAGTATAGCAAGGGAGTAGTTTGTATAAACTATGATATGGCTAAACAGTATGATCAAGATGTTTTTAAAAAATCGTATAGATCTACATATACAGATAAGCTCACCAGTAAAAAAAAAAAAAAAAAAAAAAACAAGCAGAAACAATATGCACAGTGTAATTGTATTTTGGTTAAATAAAATATTGTGTGTGTGTGTGTGTGTGTACATGTGAATGTTTTTGTGTATGTAGTTCAATTCCTGAAATACAGACATGAAACCATTAACATTGGTTCCTGCTGAGCAGTAAAGAGGGGTTTTCATGTTTAATTTTTTTGTACTTTTGTATTATTTTCATATTTACAAATGTATCAACATTTGTAATTTTTAAATGAAACACTGAAATTAATCCAACTTTGACAAGTATAACAGAGAATGTCCACCCAGTACTGGAATGGTGTTTGCTTTATCTATCTCAGACATCCCAAATATACAATGAAATGTGGAATGTGTACTGCTAGGCATAATTTACTGGCTTGCTGAAGGGACAGCAGCAGTGTCTTCATTTTATAGCACACAATGTAACATGACACCCCAAATGACACTCAACTAGATTATCTTCCTGAGGTTAACAGTCAGTGCAAAAACTACAGAAATTGGCATGGGATAGTAACAGATTTTTTATTCCCTACAGTTTGAGGTCAAGAAACATGGTCATGAAAATAGGTAGTGGAACATTACTATCAATCTCTTAGTTGAATAATCAGGAGTTCACTTATTTTTGTGGGCGCAGTAATCATAAGATTCTCAGATTTCTCAAACTTCCTTAAAAAATAGCTGACTATACTGGTTAGATTAAAAAAACCTAACATATCCTTTTTTTAGCATAGGCAGTCTTGGAGGGAGCTCTAAAAAGTATTCTGTTCTTGAAAAAACTTGGTGTCCAGTTTTCTCCAAAAAAAAATTTTCATGGTTAACAAAAATTAAAGTGCTGTCATATATCATCCTATTCTAAATATTGTTCATAATATAAAGAAATACAAGAGGATGTCTGCCATTGATGTTTCAAATCTTTTTAGAAAGGTAGGAAGAAACACATGAAAAAGCCAATGCCTGATGAAGTTCTCAGGGAATTCTTACTAACTCTGCTAGGAACTTAAGAGGAAAGGAATCAGAATGAACCGATATGCTCAGGGAAGAACTTCTTAATGGAAGCTTCTTAAATGAGTTTGACCTTGATAGCTAGGGCTTAGATACTGTGAACATTGATATGGCCTATCTCTGATCTGAAGGTCCCAGTATTTGGAGGATGACTAAATCACATTTGACATCCATAATGCATTGGAATAGCATAAGAAATTAGAAGACCTTTCTTTGCTCACTGCCATTTTGTTGAAGTTTGTCTTAAGAGCACAGGCTGATCATCTAACTCAGCAGGTCCAGGTGGTGTAGGACTGAGTACATCAGAACGGCTCAGGAGTTTTAAAAAAAATAACCCATTCCAGGGCTCACCCCCAGAGACTCTGGGAACTTTATTCCAAATACAGGATTCAAAATCTTCTCCAAGTGGTTCGTTCTGTTAGGCAGTCACTAACAGGAACCACTGATCTAACCTAATGCCTTTTTCCTGTCAAGACTAATCCTAAATCATTTCTGGAAAATACCGTCTTAGAAATAGCTTTAAAAAAAAAAAAAAAGACACTCTTCAGTGGTTGTCAGCCCTCAACCAGTTCAGTTCATTCTGAAGATTGTTTATCGTCTTACATTCATTGTTTTTCTTTTTTTTTTCTCTTGATGGAGTTTTTTGTTTTTTTTTTTTTTAATATAGTCAATACCTTTCCTTTCCTGCCTTCCTTCGATTTCTGAGGGTGACTTGTTTAGGAACAATTGGTCATAGTATCCTTACTTTTTTGAGGAACCAGTACATTACGATTCCAGCAGTGGCCCACATGTGGCCCACTGCCTGTTTTGTAATAAAGTTTTATTGGAACACAGACTTATTCATTTGTGTATTGCCTACAGCTGCTTTTGTGCTGCAAGGGCAGGGTTGAATAGTTACAACAGAGGAAGAATTTCCTGGATTAGAGCTTTAAAATCTATTTTAATATTCTAACCCAAAAGTTTGGGGGGAAACATTCTGTTTCCAGGCTGGCAAATGCATGAAACACGTGTTACCCCCCCATACTCCTTACCACATCCCAGACAGCCACACTGGCTGGTCTGAGTCTGTACACAGTTTAAGTCTCTTTGCCGTCCTTGTTCTGTGTCATTGTGAGGGGAGAGGGAATTTCTATTTCCCTTCTTTGTGACAAGGTAAGAGGTTTTAGAAATATTTGGGCTACCAAATGAATTTAGCAGACATGAAGCATAGAAGCCTTGAGAGAAGAGATGTAATGGTATCGGGCTTCAGCCATGTGTCCTTGACCCTGACAGCTGCTATGAGCATTTGACTGTTGCATCCAAGCCCTACAGCATACAGTGTATGTTAACATTTTGTATGCTAGATCTGTGACATTCCAGATGGGTGTGAACTATCTGGGGTTTGCGTTTCCCACTTTGATAAGGTTCTACTAGATTGACTGCAAATGCTTTGAGGTGTTGCAGTGGGGCTGGTTAAGTGAAATTGTATTAAGACCAACACTGTTAAGATTTCAGAACCCCCTGACTTTTAGCCACCAATAAATGAATTTACTTTATATATGTTAAAGTCCACATTATAGCCAGCCATGTCACAAAGTTTGTGTGCCTAACTGTTCTCGTTCTATTCTAATCTTACGTACTGTCTTTCCACAACTGGATTGGCATTTGGGCTAAAGTTTCCCAAATCCAGGAGGAACTATTTCTCCCTTTCCTATGAAACCTTTGTGCTTTTTCTAAGTGGTTAATTTAATGTTAAGAGTGAATTTTTATTATATCCTCTGAATCTTAAAAAATTAAGTCATTCATTAAAATTAATGGATTCCTATTAGAACAAATCAGGCTAATTGAGACTATTGTTTGGTCAAAGTTGACCAGTGAATTTCCTTGGTTAAAAGGGAACAGCTGATTTCACTACTACCCTGAGTGATGGAGAAACTCTTGTTTGACCAGATAAGAGGCTGATGTGGCATCTTCTCCCCTTCTTAAGTATATGAAACTCCTTTCAGCAGTGAAGCGTACTTTCTGTAGTGTGCTTTCTGTTCTTATCAGGAGAAGGGGGCTGGGTGCGATCAGCTAACTAGGGTACAAGCTAGACCTGCCCACAGGGCAGGACATTTCGTTGGGGCTTCGGGTCCAGTTCTAGATGTCAACACCAAAAGTCTTGTTAACCAGGTAAGACCCTGTGTCTCGAAGGAATGACAGTAAATTATAGGACATAATCGAGTAAAGCAGCTGACATTTGAGGACGTCCTGCCTGGACAGACCAGTTGAAGTTTCCGACAGGCCATGGTCCAGGATTGAACTCCAGCCCCTAGAGGATTACTGCTGGCAAGAAAGCAAACCCTACAGGTCCCAGGCAGGTTCCTAGAACAGAGAACGCCCCATACCGAGAACTGGAGAGTGTTACCTAAAGTGAGGGTAAGGACCAGGACAAAAGCCCAAATGAGAGAACTTCAGTACAGAGTCAGAGCTGGACAACAGGAAAGATGGCTTTTAAAAGTCTATCATTAAACACTTCTCATATGCCAGGCAGGGTTTTAACTATTTAACAATCCTCATAGCCACCCTAGTAAGGCGGGTACTATTATTATCCCCATTTCAGACAAACAAGCTGAGGCACTAGGAGATGAAGGTTGCCCAGTCCCAGTTAATAAATCGTAGAACTAGTATTTAAAGGGGGGCAGTCTAATTGCAGTGCCCTACTCCTGATCATGATGACACCTTGCTGTCTTGAGGCTAAGTGACTGTGTCAGGCTCAAGTTAGTGAGTTAGGCTCACCTTTGGTCCTAGAATGAGTGGAGGGGGATGGGAGCTTGACTGTTGAACTTGCTGAGGAGTTGGGGAGCCCCTGGCACCATCTGGCCTAGAAACGGCTGTTTCCAGTGCAAAGCTGTGGCAATATTGAAATGTGTCATAATCACTAATAAATATAAATGAAGAAAGAAAGGCATTTCTAGTCATTTGAGTTTAGCATAAAATCCAAGTGGAAGAAAATGTCATCTTAAATCCTCGTCTAGGGAAAGAGTGGGGCTGCCCAGAAAAAGGAACGTAAGGACAAAACAGTGTGGGGGAGTTGAATGAAAAGCGACTAATGTGTTCACATCTGACGTAAGTGTTAGCAAGAATATCAGAACTATAAAGCAAAAAATAAAACCTCTGAAGCAGTGTGGCTGTTTATCTCGGGGAACTCCTTTTTGGAGAATTCGCAGTTTTAAAAATTGCTTTTGCCCCTGACATTAAGGGTTCCCTGAGGTGGAGCAGAGTACAAGGATCATCCACCTACTGAATATTTTGTAAATCAGATGTATAGTTAAGTAGTAAGCCCTATCTACTTTTTCCACCCCACCCCAAGCAGTTTTAAAATTCAAGTATGCTAACAAACATTACGTTTACTCTGCACTGAATACAGATAGTAGATGTTTGGTTCCATAATTTGGGACTTGATTTATTTTTATTTTTTTATTTTTATTTTTTTTTACTGTATATTTGAATGAACTAGAAAACTGGTATTTTTGCCCATATTTGCAAAGTCATTGTTAACTCATTTCTGTGATCTCTAAAGAACAACATTAATGTCTGATGCAGTGTTCAGTGTTTTACCTCCTCAGGCAGTAATATTAAGAAATAAAAATAAGAGGAGGTCTCTGATAGGCCTTCATTTGATATAGTAGTGAAATTGGTTTTCTAATAGTGAATGTAATTTTCCTCCAAAGTCATTCTCATGTGGCTCATAAAATTGTGAGGGTAACTCATAAAGATTGGTAGAACCATTCTGGTGGTTTTGAATGATCTTTTTAAATCTGAATTAAAATGCAAACACTAAAAGCACTTGATGTAATAAATAGCCTCTGTGAGAGTTTTAAACAGCAGCTTTCTGTATTCTCATGTGCACTTTTAGGACATTGAAGTTAAATTTATATAAAGAAAACTATGGGACCTTATTAATAAAATTCAGTGTTGCTGTGAATAACCACTTTCTGGATTTTCTCATCATGTGTCTACGGAGCTTTTAAATGGCTTAAGGTCAGCTTTGGTTCCCAAGGAAACTAAGACTGTGTTTGTATCGTTCTTATCTGTGTGCTGAACAAACACTGCTTAGTTATTAGAGATATTTAAAGGTTTTTTTTAAATTTATTATTATTTTTTTAATTTGAGAGAGTGGGAGGAGGGGGGTGGAGAGAGAGAGAAAGAGAGAGAGAGAGAGAGAGAGAGAGAGAGAGAATGAATCCCAGGCAGGCTCCATACTCAGCACGGAGCCTGACTTGGGACCCGAACCCATGACCCTGGGGTCATGACCTGAGCCAAAATCAAGAGTCAGACGCTCAACCGACTGAGCCCACCCAGGCGCCCCATTAGAGATTTTTAGAATACTGATTACTGTTGATTACATCCTTTGCTTTCCATTTTAAATAATAAACCCTAGTTAAATTATTTTTTAATAACTGCATGACTTCCTGAGTGATGAATGCTATCAGATCACTTTCCAATTCCAGGGAACTTTAAAAATTTAAACCATGAGCCTGAGGACTTTAGTCACTTTATCTTAACCACCACTGCTAGAAAAAGAAACAAAAAAGCTTTAAAAAAGCACAAAGAAAGAACTTCAATTACAACACGTACTGTTTTTTTAGAGTTAATGTTTAGAGACCGTTTTTCCAGACACCGAGACTAGCATAGGGTGAAGAAATGTCTGTGCAGCGTGCGACAGGGTCAGAGACTTGGGGCTTTGTCCTGGTGGAGAGCGTGGTGTCTTTCCGGGGGTTGATTTAGCTCCACTTGTGTTAAACTTTGTGACTTTCCTGCAGGTGGATGAAAGCCAAACTGGAGAACCGGGCTGGCTTGGAGGAGAATTAAAAGGAAAGACAGGATGGTTCCCTGCAAACTATGCAGAGAAAATCCCAGAAAACGAGGTTCCTGCTCCAGTCAAACCTGGGCCCGACACGACCTCTACCCCTGCACCCAAACTGGCCGTGCGTGAGACCCCCGCTCCTGTGGCTGTGACCGCTCCAGAGCCCTCCACGACCCCCAACAACTGGGCTGATTTCAGCTCCACGTATGTATAGACACACTGTTCCTGAGGACTTTTGAACTCCTCACTTAGTAATCTTTTTAAAGTATTCTTAGAGCTTTGGGCTGTACCTCTGTGTAAAGGAGCAGGCTGATTTTCGTTACCTCTCTCCCTGACCACTCTACTGGCAAATTGTGGATTATGCTGTCTGAACTCAATTTAATTATTTCATTGCTCAGCAGTGGTATGCCCTGGGACAAAATAAAGCCTGTTATCTCGTTGCGTTCAGTAATTTGTATCTTTCATTCTTGTAGAAGAAATGGAGAAATACCATTTCCTAATAATCTGTTTGACATCCAGGGCAGTCAGCAAATAGAGTCATTTCCTGCATGTAAACAGCACTTTTTTGCTGGTCAGAAACAGAAATTGAATTCAGTCATGTGGTTCTGAATAAGATAGAAAGCTGTTTCCTTTAAAGCTTGCCTCTGTCATCAGTCTTGTGCACACGTACCTGTGAGCAAAGATATGTGTGCTCTTGGCCATTGTGAGTGCCACGCCCTTGGGCATCAGGAAATAGCATTAAAAACTGTGTAAGCAGAGGTTTGAAATGATAAAGGAAGCTGCTGTCCACACTTGTAGTTACAGGACCATGATCTACACATACAGTTGTCTAAAAATATTTTCTGCAAGCATCCAGTTAAGAGTGATAAGTAATTTCACTCTTGTAATTTCTTTTTCAAGCCTAATCATCTTTCAGAAAAATCAAATGGAAGGTAAGGAGTCAAGTCCTGCTAGAGACAGATCAGATGGCTCACACAGAGCAGAGAAAGAAACATGGTGACCAACAGCAGAGGAAGTGGAAGGAAGGATGTAAGACAAAGCAAGTTTTTCCTGCTCCGATTTTCATGTAAAAGGTTGAAGGTGCTAAGAAAGGTCCTCCCTGTCTAGTTTCTGCTTAGAAGTCACCTTCCTTTAGCATGGTTCCAAGTTGAAACTCCATTCCTCTCTTGATCTCATTAAAAAGTTCGGACTTTTTAAAACTGAAGCTTAGGCTAACATAGAAGATAAATACCGTGTTTTCCAGGATTTTGTTCTGCTGTGATCCGGTCATTGTGACAGTCTTCCTCGATAAACGTGTGCTGTGCGGTTCTCCAGCTGTCATTAGGGGGCATCTTATTTTCTAAACCCAGAATCAGGATGTGCAGTCCAACAAAGGAATTATTTTGATTTTCAAATGTGTTTATGTCTTACAAAGATGTAAAAAGTAAATTACATGTGGATCTGCAGTCACACAGATGCATATAGTTAACATTAAAAAATTCACAAAATCAAAGCTGCCCCTGAGACCCAGCACAACTGGTCACTGTCAGGATTCCACCTGCAGTTACCCTGGTGGCTCGACATAGGCCTGGTGCTTGCAGCGGGATGGACAGGACAGACAAACGGAGTTAAGCACCAGCTGCCAGACTGGCACGTGTTCGAATGTGGTGTGTAACTTCTTTTTTGCTGATTGCACTGTTGTTGCTACAAATGACCGTGATCATTGTGTGAGGATGCTTCTCTGGTGCTTTAGAGTTGCAAAGAGACGCTATCCCATATTTCATGTGACCCTCACCACTAACCAAAGTGGCAGAATGTTGTTCCCATTTTATCAATGAGAAGTGAAGATTCAGAGAAACTCTCATAATTTGCCTGAGGTTCATCGCTAGTGAAGCTCAGATTCAAACCCAAGTCTAAGGCTCTTTCCTCCCCATCATGTTCTTGAACCTTTTTTTTTTTTAAGAATATTTATTTATTCAATTGTTTGTTTATTTTAGAGAGAGTGTGTGAGTAAGCGAGGTACAGAGAGTGAGACTGAAAGAATCCCACAAGGTGCAGAGAGACAGAGAGAGACAGGGAGAGTGCGGAGCCCAGACTGGGGCTCGAGCTCACCCAAAGCAGGACTCAAACTCACGAACTGTGAGATCATAACCCGAGCGGAAGTCAGATGCTTAACTGACTAAGCCACCCAGGCACCCCTATTTATTTTTTATGTGTTTGCTTATTTTTGAGAGAGGGCGAGAATGTAGGGGAGCAGGTGAGGGGCAGAGAGAGAGGGGGACAGAGGATCTAAAGCAGCCTGTGTGCTGACGGCCGAGACAGCCCGATGCCAGGCTCGAACTCACACACTCTGAGATCGTCACCTGAGCCAAAGTCTGACACTTAGCCGACTCGGCCACCCAGGTGCCCCAGATGTTTCTGAACTTTAGAAAGCCCCATAAATGTACTGGGTCTGCGTCTGCATCTGCTGCAGGTGAAAAGCTGGCACCTCAGGAAGTACTTCTCACGGAGGCCTACTTTTCCTTCCAGGTGGCCCACCAGCACGAATGAGAAGCCAGAAACCGACAACTGGGATGCGTGGGCAGCCCAGCCCTCACTCACCGTCCCAAGTGCAGGCCAGCTACGGCAGAGGTCAGCCTTCACTCCAGCCACGGCCACGGGCTCGTCTCCATCCCCTGTGTTAGGCCAGGTGAGAGCAGTCAGTGGGTGTGCGTGTGTATACATGCTGTATACAGTGGCGGCACATTTGGCAAGTGCTTATTGGCCGGGTTGTTTGTATGCACGTGGGGCAGTTGGCAGTGCGGGATTCGGTTCACATTTTCCCGACAGCATCGAGGGGCCTGAAGAGTTCAGAGGAGGGTGATCTCCCGCACAGGTTGACCAGGGAAGCTTCACTGGGGAAGTGGCATTTGAGTGGCATCTTACAGTGGGTCAATTTTAGTAGGAAGTGGAGCCGGCCGGCCCAGCAGCCAGCAGAGTCTGTGAGGAGGCGCTTTAAAGTAGGAGAGGAGAGTGTTTGGCGAAAAGCACGGACCAGTCAATTTGGGGAGACCACTGAGTATCAGAAAACACATTGACTGACTATATGTCAATGGGAAGCTCTTAAATGCTCAGCTAAGAAAGTGTTTCTGAAAGGATAAAGTAGTTGTTCTGAATATTGCTACCCAATACAATAAAGCAGTATTTTACTTACTACGATAAAGCTAAAGCAATGAAATGTCTATAAATAACCAAACCAAACAGAGCAAATGCCCATCTGGCAGGCAGTCAGGGGTCAGGGTCAGGGTCAGGGTCAGGGTTAGGGTTAGGGTTAGGGTTAGGGGGGAGGTTCGAGCTGAGGGCGTCGAGCTGTCAGCAGCCAAGGACGGAGACACGCGCCCGTTGGAGCCAAAGGAGAGGAACGCGGTCCAGATCGAGAAAAGGATTTGGCCTCAAAGACAAGCAAGGAGGGCACAGAGGGAGGTTTTTAGTTGGCGGGAGGAGTTGGGTGGGTTTTAGGCATGTTAAGTTGAAGATGAAAATGGGGCACCAGGTGGTCCCGTCTGACAGGCAGTTGGAACATAGGTCGGCTCCGAGGAAATGCGCGAGATCGTCAAAAAAGAGAGAACAGAGCAAGTAAATGGAAAATACGCGGAGCGTGTGTGTTCTCCGATCTGGGAGAGGAGCAGGAGCCCGCGGCTGGACACGCTCCTTCCCTGTGCTTCTGTTGTTTGCAGAAAGGGGGGTGGTGAGGATCAGGGCAGAGAGCGTTCCGCGAGAGGAGTGTACTTGTGGCCTGGGAAGGAGTAGGGTAAACCAGTGGGGCTGGGGGAGTGGAGGGGGAGCAAGTAGGAGCTCTGTGGCAGGGAGGGAGGGCACCGCGGAGAGAGCGAAGCACTAGAGACGAGCGCCAGGAGCGAAATGGTGTGTGATGGAAATGACATTCAAGCTGCAGAAGGAAGACGGGATCCTTCTTCTGGGGGGGGGGGGGGGGGAGGGCCGAGAGAGAGAAAGGAGGTCAGGTGGCCGCATCCTTGGGAGGGGACCCTGAGGGCCGGCAGAGTGCACACAGTTGGAAGTGAGCGAAGAGCAAAGGTTTGCTTGGCTGGATGGAACCTGAATCTGTAACTGGTCGTGTCTGCACTTTGTCTCCACTTTCTGCGACGATGCTTACTTCACAGTTTGGGACCAGAAATAGCGATAGTAATAGAAGCTGCTACTATTGCAATTATTACTGTCACAGCAACACTAGGGATACATTTATTAAACTCTCTTAAGCCAAAGTGTCTCTGTTTTATAATGTGGAAACTGAGGCCTAGGGAGATTAAACAGTTGTCCCAAGTCACAAACTTGGTAAGTGACATGCTTGGGGTTCCAGCCGGACCGAGTCCATGCTGTGTTCGGCCCCAGGCTGGTTATTAGGACATTTCCACGTGGAAAAGTTGACAAGGCAGGGACGGGGAAGACGTTTCAGGAGGAGAGTGTATGAAATTCCAGGGAGGGCCCATCCAGCCGAAATGGCTGACCCTGGGGTGTCTTCTTGGCCCAGACATGAGTGGAGGCTGGAGGGATTCAGCAGCAAAGAGAGCCGCGGGCTGCCAGGCCGTTAGGGTCGGGGTGGGGGGGGTTCCTGCGAGCCCCAGAGAGGAGAATGGGAGGTGGGGAACATAAGGGCTTTGAAGGAGTGCACAGTTGAGATGGAAAGGGGTAGGGATGTCATCAGTTTAAGATCATGAGGACCCAGGAAGACGAGGATATAGAAGTCGTAAACATGGACACCCGGGCTGTTCGACCTGGCATAAATACTCTGTATGTAATCCCAATGCAGTGTTGAGAGGAAAGTGTCCTCTAGAGGCAAGTACAGGTTGGTTCTGAATGAACTGTCTTTGGGCGTTGTCCTTATTTCTGTCCATTTTCATGGGTGATTGAATGTTGACGTCTTTTTTTTTTTTTTTGTATTATCTTACGATATCGTGATGGTTTTATGTTACAGTTTTTAAAAAGATAATAAATGCCTCACCCTGCCTTTCCAGCCTCACCTCCTCCTCCACCCCTCCATGAAACTAGGCCGCACGCACCCCGGAATGGTGCTCCACTTCCTGGACCCTTGGCCGTGTACCACCTTGAGGCCTCTGCCCGTGCTGTGCCCTCGGCCCAGAGCGCTCTTCCTCCGAAGCCCTAGCCCGCAAAATCCTTGTCGTCCTGCAGGGCCCGACTCCAGTGCTGCCTCCTCTGTGAAATGTTCCCTGTTGCCCTCAGGCACAAGCCATTCCTCTTTTCTCTCTGTTCCCACAGCGAATAGCTGGAGCCTCTTTGTAGTCGATTTCATTCTGACAGGTGGTACACGTCCCTGTGTGTATCTCTCTCTCTTTCCCGTTAATTGTGACGTCTTTGCTAATAATACCATACTGACCTTTTAGTGTAGTGCTTTACTGTTAATAAAGTCTTTTACCCTAAATTATTTTGAGGAGGCAGAGGTGGCACTTTATTCATCTTTGTAACCCCACGTGGCCTTTGCGTGTAGATGTTTGTGATGGATTACCGTCGATCTATGCCAGCCAAACCGCTGTGTCTCTAAAAAGGAGCTAAAACAAGCACAGTCCAACGCAGGGCATCTTTTCCTGTGCCCACCCAGACGAAGATATCAGCTAATTATCCTTTGAGACTCTGTAAGATTTCTGCTCCAGTATTGATTAATCTTTCACCAAACATTGGAAATGGGGGAGGGGGGCCCTGGGCAACTTGGGGGGTTAAAATAGAACCAAATGTAAAAGGCACACAGCCAGGTGCCACGAAACAAATACGACCTCCTGGCTTGTTCAGTTAGGGGGCTCTGGATGGCCACACAATGGCTTGGGGATAGGTTGGCAGGTTTTTGCCTCTCCTTTTGAAACTAAGTGATCACTAAGAGACGGTGAAGCATCCAGCCCCCATCGCGGCACTGAAGCAGGGTCCTTTGTGGCTGTGTGTGTGCTGTGCCCATGTACACCTCCTGGAAAGGAGTGTTCGTGCCAGTGTTCATGTGCCCTGAATTGCTAACAGATCGCAGAGTAATGAGAGGTCCTTTATGTATTTCCACACAAGGGTGAGAAGGTGGAGGGGCTACAAGCGCAAGCCCTGTATCCTTGGAGAGCCAAAAAAGACAACCACTTAAATTTTAACAAAAATGATGTCATCACCGTCCTGGAACAGCAAGACATGTGGTGGTTTGGAGAAGTTCAAGGTCAGAAGGGTTGGTTCCCCAAGTCTTACGTGAAACTCATTTCAGGGCCCATAAGGAAATCTACAAGGTATTTGTGTATTTATCTGCTTCTATTAGATGAAAACAATGTTAGGCATTAAGTTACTGCTTGCATTAGTTAAGATTCACAGATAGGGCTGCGGGATTATTTTGTCTTCTGGGTCTTTTAACTGCAAAAGTTAAGAGTACGCAGCCACAGAAGGCAGCCTCTTGACAGATAAATGTCAGTTTTTTCTTCCCTTGTGGAAGCCTGTATGTCTCGTTTTTCATTGACTTCTGTAAGAGGGAATTCTACGCCAAGACCTTGAACATTCTTGCGGATTTGTTGGCAGATAATGCCTCTCTTCATGCTTAGTACCCAGTCCTGGGCCAGGTACACGTGAATACCCACAGGCCCAAAGCATTTGGGGAAACAGTGGAAAAAATGAACTATCTTTTTTTGTTAGGAACCTTATGGCATGGACCCTTTAACATAAAGAGTGTTTAATTATTGCGTTCATGTAGGTGTTCAAAGCAAATTATGAGCTTTAAGAAGATTTTAAAAAATAGCAAAAATATTGGACAAGCATCTATCATTCAGGCTTTGAAATAGACCAGTATACCCTGACTGTGCACCCAGCCTTGCAAGTGCTGAAACACAAGAATGTGAGCCTAGAATCATGCCTTGTGCACCTTGTGTATTTTAACTTAGCCCAAGAACAACTGTCTCAGCTGTAGATTGCTCAAAGTTTAAACGTTAAACAGCTTAAAAAGAAAAATAAAAAGGAAAATCAATGTCATTTGTATGATTTTCTTTGAAGATAAAAATTAAACTCCTTTCTCCCCCAACCTCTTTCAGCATCGATTCTGGTTCTTCAGAAAGTCCCGCTAGTCTAAAGAGAGTAGCGTCTCCAGCAGCCAAGCCAGCCGTTTCAGGAGAAGGTGAGAACCTGAGTCCAATTATGTTCTTTAGAAGGGTCGAGGGGATCACATAATATAAACTGTAAATGTTTGAAAGAGACTGGATTTCACTTTAAAATAGATCGCATTAATTTATGTTCAGTGTATTCAACTCCGAGGTAAAATGAAAGGTGAAGATCTTTACAAAAGCAAAGGACTTTCAAAATAGTATCAGATATATTAATCATAAAAACTGAATCTTCTAATTCTATTTGATTCTGAGCCCTTTGACTTTTGAAAGAGGCCCATCAGCATGACTAGGGATCAAGTTTTGTGAGCATCTCTGTCGCTGAATTGTGGTCATTGCTGCCCTTGATAGAGTCTGTTCCTCCCTGACTCGTAGATAAATGTTTTGTTTTAAAACTGTAATTACACAGTCAAGAAAAGCTGTCTGTCACAGCAACCTCAAAGCCATCTTCTACTACCTCAAATGCAAGTGAGAAGTTCAATTTTTCTGTTCCTTGTAAATATCCACACCAGATGATTTAGGCCTAAAAAAATCATCTTGAGTGCTTATTACACTATTAATTAGTTGCTTTATTTCCTGGTCTTTACCCCATGAAATAATTCTAAGGATTGTATATGCCGATATATGGGATGGATTTTAAAATGCACAAAACCCACATGATCCAGGCTCTAATGGTAAAAATCTTACGTCTTTTCTACATTCAGTGTAGCCATTATCGTAGTCTTCATTGAAGAATGCTGCCCACACTTCACACGCTTTCCACCACAAGTCTGAACAGTGTTGGTAGCTAGCAGATGTCTGCCCAGTTGTGTACTAATTTTTCATGGGTTCCTCGAGTAAGTTATATGAAGATAGAGTGTTCTCTCTAGTTTGTTTGCCATCATGAGATTGTTGCATTCCTTAGAAAGCTTGCCTTGTGAAAAAGAGTTATTAAAACAATTTTTTCAGCGGAGGCAGCAAGGAATAAGGTTTAGTGGTATTTCAGACTCACGGTAACACGATTACTTTTTCAAAGGGAATTTTCGAAGCAAAAATGTTTATAAGTTTCTAGGTATAGCGGTAAAACCTCATTACTACTGAATAAATCCAACATTTTGTTACATCCATTTGTTGCTATCTCCACCAAAACAATCATTGGCATAGTTCTATCCGTATACATTCTTATCAGTCATCTTAATGAGTTTTTTATCCGCTGTGAGCAGAACAAGGCAAAAAAAAAGCTCTTTTTTAAACATAGCATGTACATCAGTATTGTATAAAGCAAATCATGATTCCACCCAAATTCAGTGTGTTATATCTAGTTAAGTCTCATCAGAAGGCCAAAGTTGATACCCTGGCTCTTCACCTAGTAGCCATGTAACTTTGGTCCTGCCTCCACTTCCTCATCTGTAAAGTGGGCGTAAGGACCGCCCCTTCAGGTAGGAAACCATTACAGGATAAGGAGATAATTTGTGTAAAGCATTTAGGAGAAAGGTCAGTAGGTATCTGCTACTGTTACTTCCTGTTTGCTTCAGTCTCTGGATGGTCAACACAGAGTCCCTTAATGCAGCAAGCATGCTCATGTACGAGCAGTGTTGATGAATGCTGATTTGTTTTGAAACCTGTGCAGAGGCCTCATCCCTTGAGGCCCCACTATATAGGTCACAGGTGAGCCAACACATTGTTTAAAGTTGAGTAACAGAAGAGAAATTCTAATCTTAGGTGACAATGACTACATCCCTTGTGAGGTGACTTAGGTGCATTAGGAAATGCTAGGAGAGACTGAGGGCATTCAGGAGCCATGCGGGAGCACTTGGCATTTGAAGTTCTGAGAAAAGCTATTTACATATAATAATGGGCCCCTTATTAATACTGAACTAAAGGTAATCCCATTTCAAGTAAACCATAAACCAGGTTAGATTGTCCATTGGCACAGCTCTTAGAATATACCGGCATGGGAACGGCCAGTGCCCTGTGTTAAAACGTCTCTAGAGGAGGGTCTGAGGGCCACTGTGTGGCCACCGTCCTGGCTCCCAGCTCTCATGGAGCCCTGCGGGAGCCTCAGATTCCTGGGTACGCAGCAGGGCAAGCAGTGCCACAGTCTTTGCAGTCTCCTTGGTATCCCGTAGTGCAGCAGCAAGTTCAGCCAGAGTTCATGCTTCTGAAGTTTCTTAAACATTTTGCAAGTTACTTCAAAATGCAGATCTGTTTTTGAGCAAGTGACTTTTCAGTGCAAGAATCACTGGGGAAAGTCTGGATTTGCCAGGGATCCTATCTTACATGGCCAAACACGAGCAAAGGAGCAAGGAACAGAGCAAAATGAAAAGGGAAAGGTCAGAATATTGAGAAACCAGAAAAAGGAATATATTAGTGAGAAAAAGAATGTCCTTAGCAAAACTGCCAGACTTTGATTTCCGTGTGTGGGAAATCATTTTTCCACGTTTTCATTGTGGAGGTGGGTGTTAGCAGCACTGGAGGACTAAAGACAGAGAGTCTTCTGTTCTCCCTCGCACATTTGGATGACCTTGTGTCTGCCGTGGGGTCCGTGCTCGCCAGCAGTCGCAGGTCAGCACTGCTGAATTTGAGGCCGCCCTTGGAGGGCTCTCCCACGTTGTAGAGCTGCCCATGTTAGCACACGCATTAGGGTGTTTGTGTTTTTTTTGTGTTTGTTATAGCTTTCATTAGTACCTCCCGCAGAGGCCCTTATAATTAGCCAAAAGGATTCCTCCATACTGAATTTCTGCCTAGTAATTAACAGTAGGCTGTGAATGTAAGGGCTCCACGTGAAGGTTTAGTGAGAAACCTGCATCATCCATCATAAAAATGAACTTTCTGGGTGAAAGGTGATTTAAAAAAAAAAAAGCCTTTAAAAACATACACAAAAGGCCTAGGATACGATGAAGAAAAAGTAGAAGCGAGAAACTTAGGTCTGTCTTTCTATAAATCTTACTCTGTTCCTAGTGTAGTGTCTAGAATGTTGCGCCTAGTGATCTTTCGGAGAGTGTGATTCGGTTTCTAAGCCTTAGTAAAACCAACTGTTTGTCCTCCAAAAAGAAAAATTTCCTTTGGAATGCACACCCTTCACATTCAAGGGGGTAAAGAACATTGACTCTTATTTTTGTAAGACTTGAATAATAAAATGTAAGAAACTGAGATTTATTTTCAGCTCGTTCAGAAAGGCTTGCCTGTTTTCTGGGATTGAGTAGACATTACTTTCACCGTCCGTCCGCTACCTGTTTATGCACTTGAATGACAAGTAGGTGCCCATTTTTAACTAAATAGTATACATCTTTTGTGTTTTAACAGCTTCCTACCATCTGTGTGTATGGCACAAAAGGGCATAAGTTTTCACTCGGGCACTTGAATAATGAAAAGAACTGTGTCTAATTTACATGCAGGATATACTGTATCTAAAAATTTTCCAAAATTGTGACTTGATACCCTCAAAATGGAAGTACAGACATTTGATGTGTGTACAAGATCCTGTGTGCTGGTGCATCTAAACCAGCACTCAGCACAACACGGGTACTCAGTAAATGTTAAAAGTAAATGTGAAAACCATTTTCACTCAAAATCATGACATCAAATGGTAGCTCACTCTTGGTACTCAGTGTCGGTAAACATGCGGTCGGCTCTTTGGTTCCCGTGGCTGGGTCTTCCCAGGAATTGTCTCCCTGTCTACAGTTAACTGAATTTTTATGTGCAACTTGGGAATTTAGAGCCCAGGGTGTTCTGCAACTCTGTTTTATCTGTGACTAGCCTTTCTCTTGAATGGATCTTACCCTAACTTCCTTATTCATAAACTTGCATTTGCAAAGCTGTCTGGGATTTCTGTAAACAATCAAGCTCTCTCCGTATCTCAATATTTCTCCCCACCAGAATTTATTGCCATGTACACTTACGAGAGTTCTGAGCAAGGCGATTTAACCTTTCAGCAAGGGGATGTGATTTTGGTTACCAAGAAAGATGGTGACTGGTGGACAGGAACAGTGGGCGACAAGTCTGGAGTCTTCCCTTCTAACTATGTGAGGCTTAAAGATTCAGAGGTAAACCCACATTCACTGTTTCCTCCCCCTTTCGGTGCGGTGATTCTCTTTGCAGGGAGTCACAATATTGGACGGTGGAACACTTTGATGGGTTTTGCTAAAGTTCTGGGACGTTGACAGCAAATACAGTGACCTGTAATTGTTTCAACTTGTCATTTGGTGCTGCAGGGTTCCCACAAGCAGAAGAACCCCCTGGGACTAAGTGGAGATTGCATATAAGGAGGCTGGTCTGCGTCACCTTGGTTAATGTTCAGTATTCATCTCTGTTCCTACATGTGACTGACTTAGGATTTGGAGTAAACATTCTTGATCAGGTCTTCAAGAGCACTGATCTGGGGTACCCGAAGGAAAACAACACAGCAGTATTTTGCCCATGTCAACAAAAGAATGTGGGTGATACTGGCCCTAGAACATTGGGCAGTAGAGAGATTCCAAAATTTATATTTTGCCTACACATTAGGGAGACACAAGATCTAAGAGATCGATACACTTTTGGCTAAGCCTTAAGGTCTCAGACCCATTGATCAGGGCCTGAATATGTTCTAAATGCTGTTGTCCTTAGAAATGGCTGCCATTGTTGTTACATGGGGCCCTAAAAATTCAGTTGCATAACAAGTGGTCTTGAAGTGGTGCGAGTTTAACGGAATGGGGTGGGCCTCCAGAGTACTGGAAGCCTAGCTTTGTAGGGGCCAATGTCAAGTTAGAGGAGAATTTCAGGGTAAACCAGTGTACTCATTTAACAGAGAGCCATTGCACATAAATCAACCAACAAGAACTGGCTTTCCCCTACCCCACCCCCTGCCCCCACCCCCACACCTGCTTTCTCAGGTGTAAGCCAGTGGACCGAGTTCCTCTCTCATTTGAATGCCAGTCTCAGGGTGTAAAATTGGGCTTGGTCCACAGGCCCCGTGTGTGCAACTGCTTTGGAAGCCAGGAGCCTGGCCCCACACTGCAGCCTGTTCATGGGCCTTCTTCCCTGCAGTTCCCAGGAGCACTTTGTATTTTGCTCGAGTTTTGTTTTTTCAGGGAGTGTCATTTTTGCTGTTTGGGGTTTTTTGTTTTTGTTTTGTTTTTTCTTGCTGTGGTCTTGAAAGCAGCTTATTGAAACACCCAGGAGGGGTTTGCAGGCATTTGCCTACCCCTGGAGAATATGGCAGAAGCCAGGTAGACAGTACTTCTGTCCAAGAGGACAGCCAGCGAATTGTCCTCCTCAGACCTGGAGAGGGGAGAATTAGGCTTTTCTCCAGGCTTCCAGTTGGATCCAGTAAGAATCCTACAGATGGTATTTCAGGGGCACAGGGGAAAAAGTACAACTAAACTCAGTTTCTGTTACTAGGCATGAAGACTTTTCAAGTGACTACCTGTTGGTTCAATTAAAAGACAAAAGCCACTACTTATATTTTACTTTAGTAAATTATAGTCTTCTATTAAAAAAAAAAAAAAACATCTGAAATCAATAAGTGAAAGAAAAAAAAAACCTGACATTTTTAAAGGTAAGCTGAGTCGTAAGGTGCTTTTTAACCACAGTCTTAAATTATGAGCCACAGAAGAACTAACAGCGCTAAAGATTTTGGACAAACATTGAGTGAGCTACATTATTTCATAATGATGAAAACATCGAAAAAGTCAGCTCTTTCAGTTTCCTTGGACACGGAGTTCAGTGTATAAGGAAAATTTCCTGCTAAAACCAGACCCAGCCTCCGATACCAGAATTGCCCTCTGGGCATGGGAGTGTCTGTCCTATCCTGGCTTTTCCCTTCTCTGTAAGGGCAGGGCTGGGGCACATGGCCTGGGGCGGCTTTTCTCCTGCATTCTTGAGGGGCGCCAGGACAGAACCTGATCTCCTGAGTTGTCTTAGCTTCTGTGCGGCTGTCATGTTAAACAAGGAGCGCACTGGGGCTCCCGTGGCTGGCTCAGTGGATAGAGCAAGTGGCTCTTGATCTTGGGGTCGTGAGTTCAAGCCCCATGGGTGGAGAGCCTACTTTAAAAAAAAGTGGGGGAGCACACTCAAGCTACTTGGACTCTATCATTGGGTGTTGCCAATTGCAATGTTCCTTTTATGGACTATGGAGAGCGTATTACAAGCCTGTACTGGGAAAGTAACTGGTCATTTGGAATCTTATTTCATTAATATTCCTTTATTTTGATACGCAGCGTATAAAAATAGGAAAGGAGATTGGTATTATACATCTTGATAATACAGAAATCATAATCAGTGTGAAACTTGTAACTCAAACTTTCCCCGGTAAATGGTTATTAAATTTCAATGACCCAAATAAAGAGACTATGATATGTTAGATAAATGACATGTTTTTATTCTTACAGTAACTGTCATTTACTTTATTAAGCCTTTTGTTTTGTTTTGTTTTGTTTTTTGTTTTGTTTTGATTGGAAAACTTAATTTACTGGCAGATAGGGACTCGAGGACGAAAATCAATTCAGAATAAAGCACTTTGTAATGACAGATTACAGTCTGGCCCCTGTCCTGACTCGAGGTCTCTGTTGGCTTGTTCAGCTGGTTTAAAATTCCATGAGTATCCATAAAGGAATTCAACCCCAGAGCACTTTTGGAACAATTAGTAGTTGCAAAAAAAAAAAAAAAAAAAAAAAGTATGGTCTGTTTCTATGGATTGTACATCCAGCATTGATAGAGGAATTTCAGTGTTAAGCAGTGTAAGATTTGAGCGGAAGGGATACACAGGAAAGGGGCTGCCTCTTTGGATAAAGATGTCAGTGGGATGGGGGAAGGTGTGTTTGAATTGCCACTGTACTGTTTCCGTTGTTAAAAAAAGAAACCTCTAAAAAATGTGGCTAAATATTAATATTTTATGTAGCAAATCTGGATTTCGGGCTCCTAGATGTTCACAGCCCGTATAGTTTTTGTGTGTGAAATATTGAATGATCATTTGAATATAAGCAGGAGCTCAGTGTTTAGGACACAGACTAACAGTCTTCCTCGCCTGGCACCCCCTGTTTGGTTTGACCCAGGGACAGTATGCTATATACAGACAGAACTTGAGCCCGCTGGGATCCTACAGTGCCACATACTTTGCTCCCTTTTCCCTAAAGAAGAGGCTAAAAGCTGTGTGTTTTAAAGTACTTATTTTGTCCCATGGTTTCCTGGTACCCATCTGAAGTCAGGAGATATACAGTGCTGCTGTGTTTCCCCAGACTGAACAGGGGGCTTTAGGGGCTCGAGCGGGCTTGTGTCATCATTGATCGTTTTTTAAGTTGCATGACCAAAACTCTGCAGTATGCAAATGAGACCTTTTGCTCTGTTTTAAGGGCTCTGGAACTGCTGGGAAAACAGGGAGTTTAGGAAAAAAACCTGGTAAGTTACAAACCCTGATGCTTCTTTTTCAATGTTTTGAATGTAATTGACAGTTGCTCCTGAATCTTTGTTCATTAGAGGCCAGAAGCCTAAAAAGAAAGACAGAAGGACCTTTCAAAGGAGTGGTTGGGGTAGATCCTTTTCGTGAAATCCGTTAATAACGTATACACGGTTATGCAGTATGGCTATTGCTTCACACATGGGGAGCAGGGACATTGCTAGACAGAACGTTCTTGGGTTGTGAAGAAGTAAGTCAGGCAGTGTGGTGGCAAGTTGTAATTCATGGAGCTGTACGATTTGGGCTCAGCCGCTGCTTCATCACCCTCTTGGTAGGTCCAGGACACTCTTTTCCTCTCCTGACAGCACAATCCGTCCCACGACGTAAGTAGTGGAGAAGAGTCAAAGAGCAGCAAAACACAGGTCCCTTTAATTTGGAAGCCCATGGGTTGCTTTGCCTCAGGTACACATTGAAGGCACAAAATTATAGCCATCCCTCCGAATTCAGGACTTTAGTTTATGTAAACAAACTCACATGTGCTACAAAGAGCACCCTGAAAGAGAGGAGAAAGAAACAGATGTGAAATAACACGGTTTGTATGGCACGCCTTCCTCACTTAGGTCATCTGGGCGTTTTTGTCGTGAGGTTCTGTAGGAAACGGTGGGTTGAAGAGTTCCTGCCAGGCTGAGGGGATCTGGTGCTTCTGCGTGTCGTGGTCTGCCCCAGACAGGTTTACCCAGAAAAGTGGGCTCTCAAGTTGCCGTAGGGTTTTAGTCAGACTCCAGATACTGGAACACCCGAGTCAAATCTGTGTTTTCACTGTGAGTGTTTTAGCTTTTGGATTGCCGTTCCAAAGGGTCCAGATGGGCTTAACGTTATCCTAAAACCAACGAGCTGCTCAGGGACACAAAAGACAGAAAAGAATGCTGGGGCAGATTGCTGGCTGTGCATGCCAGGTCCTTTGAGGAGCGGGAAAATCCGAGGCCAAATAGGACACTAATTGGGACTCTCTCCAAACCAGAAACTCTTGGAATCTAGAGCTAGTCCTTGGTGAGTTACAGGAGAATTCTTCCCCCAGCACAGATTTCCCAGAGAGGGCTGGGGCCAAGGTGTGTAAGCTGGCCTCCGTCCTGCTTCCCCTGATCTCCCTGAAGCATCTGGCAGGGCCAGACCTGCCCCCTGACAGCCTGGCGCTCCCAGCATGGTGGCCGGAGGCTGGTGGCAGAACAGGGTCATGGGGGGCTTGTGGCTACTGTGCCTTTTAGAGAAGGGGGAAATACCTGTCAGAGGGGGAGCCTTTTTACCTCTTGCCTTTCTTTCTGTCGTCTTTCTTTACCTCATTCCTTCTTTCTGTCAAGATCTGTTTTGACGGGGAGAGAGCACGGAGGAATAGAACAGTTTGTTCCTCACTGCTTCGAGAAGTTCCGAAAGCAGTCGCTGTGGATACGCCAGAATTTAGTCAGAGAAGGATTTTGTCTTTTCGTACTCGACCTCCTGTGCCAGTAGAAATGTACTCTTCAGAGCCTGGTCTGTGGTGCTGCTGGAATTTTCCCCATGAGATTTTTAACATTCAGGGAAAGTACAGAACTGTTTACGTTTTTTGTTTTTTTTTTCCGTGCTGAACTGTTTATTCATAAAATTCCCCTCTTAACGCCAGATCGTTTTTTTTTTTTTTAACTCGAAATAAAAAGAAATAAACGCGCATTGACATGATTCCTACCTGATATTCAGGGATCACCCTCAAAATGTGAGCCACAAAGAAAATGGTCACGTGGGTGGGGCTGAGCTTCTAAAGCCACAACATGTAAATCAGCTAGTGCCACACTCCCAAAAGTTTCTGGAGAAAATAGGATTTCTCTGTTTACTTACTTGGCCGGTGGGAAAGCTCCACGTGAGTTCCTTCATTCACTTAACCCTCGAGTGAACCCTCGAATGAAGGAACCCTCGAGTTCCTTCATTCACTTGACCCTCGAGTGCTGCGGGGTGGAAGGCGGGCTGGGGAGGAAGGAGGCCCAGCTGCTGGCGACAGGGCGTTCGCAGTAATTGTGGGCGGGGCTGGGACAGAAGGTGCCAGAATTGGGCACAGGAGTGGGGTTCGCGGAGGGAAGTTGGTCAGTGAGTTCTGAGAGATGATGAGGAAGTCCTACAGCAGCACCAAAAGGCCACCCGAGTCCTGGATTGCTGCCTTTGGATTGGAGGTCATGGAATGGGGGGTGACTGAGTGGGCCATCTTCATTTAGTAGAAAGCCAGCCCAGTGCAGTGGCTTTGATGACGTTAATCTGTGAACCCGGGAGGTGACTGTGTCTTCCTAGGAGCTCTTCTTCTGACCATAACGCTGCGCTGCGCTGTTTGGTCTTGTTTTCCAGAAATCGCACAGGTGATTGCCTGCTACACTGCCACGGGTCCCGAGCAGCTCACCCTGGCCCCTGGTCAGCTGATTTTGATCCGAAAAAAGAACCCAGGTGGATGGTGGGAAGGAGAGCTGCAAGTTAGTGTCTTTTCCTTGTGTTTAAAATCCTCCATCCAAAGTTGAATGTGCAAAATCTCAAAGGGATACAATTTCATCGCAAAGGACAGCTAACCCCGCACCGCCTCGTCCTGCGTGTGGATGTCGGGAGAGTGCACACCATCGGAACCTATGTGTTTGTTTTCTGAGCTTCGGACAGCCAGTGGCAGAGTTGTGAGAGCTAAGGATTCATTGAAAGACTTATCCAAATTTGTTTTCACCCCTGAGTTCAGATAGTGAGGGTTGATAGCATGAGAAATCATGATGAGGGACACCTGCAGTGACATCTCAAGTGTCATGGCATTGTAGAAGCAGAGCTCATCATCGGTAGCAGTATGTGTGATACGAAAGCCACATCTGTACAACACAACGTATTTAGACCCGTGTGTGTGTGTGCGTGTGCCTGTGTCTTCAATTCACCGTTTTGTCAAGGCCAAGGAGGGCATGGTCTGTATATTGTGGTGAGCTGTGCATATGGGGCAGCAAGTTAAGAAATCAAGTGCCAGCAGAGTGCGGGGTGAGCCAGAGGACTAGAGAAACGTGTCTTGGGTGGAATGAAAAGCTTGCCTGGAGTAGAGCCAGAGGTTAAACTCGTCTCGGGCAGCTGGCTGGTGGGCAGCCATAAAACCCGTCCAGCAGGGCTGACCACACTGACCTTACAGGCTCAGGAATCTGACCTTGACCTCTGGGGTCTTGGGACCCACTCCTCTTTGTACTGTTGTGCTCGTGTCGCCTCAGGCTGCCCCCAGGTGCTCCTCTTCCCTTCTCAGCTGCCCCCCTATTCATCTTCCCAACCATCGGCGACATCTCCGTTCCAGCCCCATTTCATTTGGTGGTTTGCTCTCTTGAAAACAGGTGACTCCCCTAGACTCTCTTAGCCTCACTGAGAGTAACGTGCCCCACCCGTGGTTGTCTCCCAGCCCTCCCCCAACCCGCCAGAGCTGGCCATATCCCACCTCCCCCAGAAGCTTTGTGGCCATCCCACCAGCAGCAACCTCTTCTTCCCCTGAATGATGGTGGGGTCCCGATGCCCGCACCACTCTTGGTATTTAATACTGATGTTGATGTCATTACTTAGCTTTTCACACACATTTCTCACGTCTGCATGTAGGTTATCAGCTTTCTGAAAGCAGTAACCATAGTTTTTCATCCTCACATTCCTTGCACCTTGCTCAGAAGAGAGTTTTGAACCGTTTTGGCAATCCACAGGAAAGTGGGTGAATTGCCGTGCACGGAGGGCTTCTGGCACTTTCACTGGGTACACACATGAAGAAATTGCCAGTGAGCTTTGTGTTCCGTCCTTGTGAAGCTGCAGGGGCATGGCAGAGTCGTTGCAAGCCATGTGGCGGGTACTGGACAGATGAACACGTGGGGGCTTGCAAATGAGAGGCTGCCGTCGTGGGCGGATTCCTTGTAAAAATAAAAGCTTTAGCCCTTCAGCCAAGGGCATGAAGTCTATCAGAGCACAAGGAAAGGGAAATTTGATCTGCGTGCTACAAGTAACCCAGATGTTTCCCTCTTAATAAGTTGGCAGGTGGAAGGGCAGAGTTAAGGTAGAGGAAGCTTTCTTATCTCTTAGCTTCATTTTCTTATTTTGGGAATAGGTAATATATTCACATGGCTGAAAATTCAAAAGTGAGGGGCGCCCGGCCGGCTCAGTCAGTGGAGCGTGTGACTCGATCTCGGGGTTGTGGGTTTGAGCCCCAAGGTAGGCGTAGAGATTACTTAAAAATAAAATGTTGAAAAAGTAATAAAAAATAAGTAAAATGCAGCAGTGAGCCAAAGGGGATGCAAAATGTCTCCCACCCACCCCATCCTCAAACGCAACCGCTCTTTTTTTTTTAATGTTTATTTATTTTTGAGAGAGAGCGTGAGCAGGGGAGAGGCAGAGAGAGGGAGACACAGAATGCAAAGCAGGCCCCAGGTTCTGAGCTGTCAGCACAGAGTCCGATGCGGGGCTCGAACCCACGGACTATGAGATCATGATCTGAGTTGAAGTCGGGCACTTAACTGACTGAGCCGCCCACGTGCTCCAAAAGCAACTGCTTTTACCAGAGTCTTGCTTCTAGAGATACAGCGTGTGTGTGCATGCACGTGTGCACACGGGTAAACCAGTTTGAGTTCTCTGTTGCCATTGGTGTAGTTGTGTGGTCATAGCGCTGCTCAAGATTCTCAACTAGACTCTTCCATCTCACAGAGTGAGTCAAAAATTGCAGGTCTCAGCTCACCACCTTTATTATCCGTTCCTCCATGTCATAGGCTATCCCTTTCCGACAACACCCAGCATGTAAACACTCAGTAAACGGGTCTTGTGTTGAATCAGATGGGAGCGAAGGAGAAAAGAATGGCACTGGAAATGGCTGTAGCCGTCATGGAGGCCTGATGGTCTTTGAAAACAATGTCAAGTTGAGACTCTTTATGTCCTGTAAATATTACAGTATGTTATCTTGTATCGTCCAGAAGAATGAGGCGTGAGGGTAAATAGGGACTTACCACTAACTAGCTTATAACGCCAAAACTCACTTAACTTTTCTGGGCCTCACTTTCTTTATCTGGGAAATGGGAGAAATAATAGGATTCTCCCTTCCGGCATTGTGCAGATACATACATGTAACCTGCTCAGTGCAGGACGTGACTCATCAAAAGCACCAGTAAGTGTGGCCTGCTGTGATTAGTAGTATTTTATGATGGTTACTACTTTCATTCCTGTGAAATCCGTATGTCATGTTGGCATTTGCCATAATCTCTACATTACCTGAAATTAACACATCAGAGCCGGCGCTGCCCGAGCAAGGGTTCTAGCTAGGACATACCACATCACACGGAATTGTGATCCACACAGCCCAGCCTGTGCAGAAACACTCCAGGCTTTGCTGACCAATGACTGCCACGATTTGAATTTCAGCTACGGGGTTTTCGTTGCATAATCTAGTAAGTAAGTGAGAGATTCTACTGTGTTAATGCCACTTGGTTTGCAGTTTTCTATAAACTGTACGAGTGCTCTGTTGCATAGCAAAAACTTCATCACGAAGGATCATGAGCCTCTTAAACATTTTGATGTAATTATTTTCTTACTAGGCACGTGGGAAAAAGCGCCAGATAGGCTGGTTCCCCGCTAATTATGTAAAACTTTTAAGCCCCGGGACGAGCAAAATCACTCCAACGGAGCCACCGAAGCCGACGGCGTTACCGGCAGGTAGGTGGTTTACGATCTCTATTTGGAAGACGGCCTGCAGGTCACGTTGGTCTTTCCAGTCGGTTTTCTCCCGAAGTATCTTAGATTGTTTCTCACATCTGCTGTAAGCACTTCCTGTGCTTGCCGGGACTGATACCCAACTAATGTGATCTGGAATATGTTTTTCAAAAGGACCAAGTATCTAAGCAGCTTTGCTGTTCTGGGTACAACAGGGCCCTTGTTGGAACCCTCTTCCTAAAGCAGCCATGAATGCTGCGGCATTAAAGCCAGATTTTTCTCTTGATTTCCTTCCAGCTATTTAATTTGGGATTTGGGCGAGGGGGTGAGGGGACAAAAGGGAGCTCCTAAACATAAATGGCTGGGGTCTAAATAGGTCAGGAGATAGAGCTGGAGGCCACGGGGTTCTGTTGGTTGCAATATGCTGTTCACTGAAGACTAAAATAACTCCCCTGTGACATTTCCTGTGAACAGAGGGGCTTCGCTTACTGGGCAGGATGTTGCACACACTCTCCTAAAGGACTCAAAAGAACAGAGGGCACTGCGGCTGAGCCGGTTGGCTATTTTCTGCCCGGAGAGACCAAATTAGATGCTTTGGTAATATTTGAGGCGGGTGAGGTCAGGGGAGCAGGATTCTGCCTTAGGTCTTTAAAGCTACCAGTTCTTGGGTGGCATCTGTGGAAAATGCAGAATTTTCGTTCGTGTCCTTGCCATACATCCCAGTGAAATCAGATTCACACTTGGCAGCCTTTGCAAGAAACGAAAGGATTGGCAAACCGGGACTGTGCCCAGCCCCAGCTGGGCCTCTCTGCCTGAGCTGTGGCCTCGTGTGGGCGGAGGGGTGTGGTGCCAGCTGGATCCCCCCACCCTCCCCGCCTTGGGGGGATGCCTGGCAGTGTCCCTGTCATCAGGTTGGTTGAAACGCACAGAAAGGATTTGCTGAAGTGAGTCAGTTAGCTGGAGAATTTGAAAAACCTACACCCATATACAGGTTGGTTAAGAAAGAGTAATTAGGGGCACGACCTCACTGTATGGTCTTATCTAAAGTGTGACAATGCCAGGAAACGAAGGCAGTTTAACCTCCCATAGGTTCGAGGGAAAAAGAGACAAGAAAAACTATTCTTGAATGTGGAAATTTCTCCTCTGAGACAAAAGTTTGAGACACAAAGATAGAGCAGAATAAAACACGGATTTTCACTGTTCAGGAAGATTTGGGTTTGTGGGGAGATCAGATGATAATTACCTTCCACCTTAAAAAGACAAAAGGAGAAGCAAGAAAGGAAGCAGAGAACTGTAGCAAAGTCCCCGGGATGCACGGGATGCACGGCTGACCCGGCTTCCAGAGTCAGCATTTTTAAGGAGTTCCCCTCCGCTCAAATAGAAATGATTCCATGAGCATTCAGTCATCAGTGTAAATTTTCTGCTGACAAGTCCACATGAGAAAGAGGAAGGGTTTATGTAAACTAAAGACTCCATGTGAAATTTTGCTGTCGTCTTGGTTTTTAACCCATCTTCCTCTGCTGCCCTCGCTCTGCCCTGTCCCGAAAGAACAGCACTAACACGTGGGCATATCTGATGACCCCAAGTGGCCCCTTCCGCGTGCCTCTCGGCCAGGCAGCTCTCACCTGGCCCTGTGTCTTCCGCAGTGTGCCAGGTGATCGGCATGTACGACTACATCGCCCAGAACGACGATGAACTGGCCTTCAACAAGGGCCAGATCATCAACGTCCTCAACAAGGAGGACCCCGACTGGTGGAAAGGAGAAGTCAATGGACAAGTGGGGCTCTTCCCCTCCAACTACGTGAAGCTGACCACAGACATGGACCCAAGCCAGCAATGTAAGTGCCTGAGCGGCTCCGTTGTCTCTCCTGTCTGGTTCCTTCCGGTAAAACATGCAGCATTGCTCTGATTCTGCCGAGCTTTGTTTGCAGAACGTAAAGCTAGACCATTGCTGCATTCGCAACAGTCTCTTTGAAGACCTTCTGTAATGCAAGACTTTTATCTTGTGGGGTTGTTTTCTTTTCTTTTGTTTTTTTTTTTTTTTTCCTGTTGCATGTCCCCTCCCTCCCCCCCCCCTTTTGTTTTTTTTTTTTTTTTTTTTTGATCATTTTGGCACCATGCTGTTGACATGCCTGACTCATTTTCCTAGCTTGAATTTTGCTCATTGTTTTGTTTTGCTTATGTGTTGTTTTCCTCCTTTTTCTAGGAATCATATGTTGTCCATCCCCCCCTCAGGCTTGAAAGTCCTCAAAGAGACCCACTATCCCATATCACTGCCCAGAGGGATGATGGGAGATGCAGCCTTGATCATGTGACTTCCAGCATGATCACCTACTGCCTTCTGAGTAGAAGAACTCACTGCAGAGCAGTTTACCTCATTTTACCTTAGTTGCACGTGATGACAATGTCGAGTTATGACTTGCAGAGATAGAAGCAAACCTTACAAAATTACACAGGGTAGTGGGTCCTTTTGTGGCTTTCCTAGTGACTCGAATTGACTTCCCCCCCACCTTTGCACAGGTGCTTTCGATAGTTTTAAAAGTGTTTTTAAAAATATATTTTAGCCTTTTAATAAAAATCAATAAATTACTCCTTTGCCATTTTGGTTTTGCAAAAAGACCCACTATCAAGGAATTCTGCGTGTGCTATGGAAAAAAAAAAAAAAATGTTCCAAATGTCCATAAATCTGAGACTTGATGTATTTTCTTTGTTCATTTTGTCCAGTGTTACCAACGACATTGTGTAGTTTGGGTTTCCCCCGCCCCCTGCTGTGGAAGCAGAGGAATTCAGTGTATCTGTTTTAAAGCCGTGTAGAACGACCCCAATTAAACGGAAGGTGTTTGGCGCTTGTTCGTGTGTATCAGATGTACCCTGCCGAGCATGTAATAATACATCCTGTACATAAGAACTTAGTTCTTCCCATGGCGAAAGCTACCACCTTGTACGATGCTCTAATCATATTGCGTTAATCTGATTTTGCACAGTGACCTTGTAGCCACAGGAGAAAGCACCTGTGTTTTTTTGTTCGGTCTCAGATTTATCTGGTTGAGTTGGTGTTTTCTGTTTGGGGTTTTTAATCTTGCGTGTTTTCATACCGTAAAATCAGTAGACGACGCCGCTGAGGTTGTCACGATCAACAGTATCTACAATCTCTCCTTAGTCTCTGTTACATGAAGTTTTTATTCCAGTTACTTTTCACGGAATGACCGATTTTGAACACGTAATTTTCTTGACAAGAAAGAATGTATAGAAGTCTCCCTGCAATTAATTTCCAATGTTTACATTTTTTTAAACTAGACTGTGGGATTTCTGCAGATTAATACGAAATGGAGCTCATGGTCCGTGTATGTGTTAGATGTGTTGTAGCTGAAGCCATGTTGTGTCTTTTAAACACTAGTTGGAAGCTCTCAATAAAAATGCCCGCTGCTGACAGCACAGGACACCGGGTGGGGGGAGCCTCAGCACAGTCTCGCGGTTCCACTAATGCCTTTGTAACCTGAAGTCACCTTCTGTTTTCACGCCTCCCTCGGGGGCGTCTGTGCAGAGCCCCTCCCGCACTCACACGGCGCGGAGAATGGGGGCTGCTTCCCCTCGTTCCCTTGCGCTCCAGTATTTTCATGGATATGAATGTAAGATATATAAATACATAAACCTGCGGCTTTAACAACTGTAATACCACCTTTTGGATTAGTTACGTGTATAGATAATTAAATTCTTCATACAAAAGTTAGACGGAAATGTCTCTGTGTTTTGATGTTGGAACCTGGCAGTGGTGATGGGGAACCAGACAGACTAGATGGCAGCCGGGGCCAGCTGCCCATGTGTCCATGGGGACGCTTGGGCTTTGAGATACAGACGCCATCCGCTCCTCACGGAGTCTTCTTTGACCCCCCCACCCCACCCCCACCTTGCTATCCGCTCCTCCCTGATCAAGGAGTAGAGGATGGCCCCTTATAAGACGGGTTTTGAAGACTAGAACTACCGCGCAGCTGAGCGGTTAACTGTCTCTTTGGGCTTTTGGTGCGCGTCCTTGATACATTGACAGGTGTGTGACTGGACTCAGGGTACAAAACATTTCTCTGAAAGATGTATCGTAATAAGTGTCTGATGAACATCCAGAGAACGTGTGGGTGGAGATGGAGACTTTCACGGCTTCCATACTGCTCCCCGCCATCCGTTTCTGCCTCGCACACGCCAGTCTTGTCGCCTTTGCAGAAATAAACCAGTGTATGTGTTGAAGAAACTTTGCTCTGATGACCATGCACTTGCTTCCGATCATGAACTTCACTTAGCGACCCTCCTCTGCCCTTCATTTGAACAATGGGTTCTATTTGGGGGGGGGGGGGCCCTCATCCATCACGTGTCTGGCATCCTATGGGACTCCGGGGAGAGTGTGCTGCTCAGTCACTACTGGAGACAGGGTCCCTGTCCTCATGGAGTCTGTGTTCTAATGGGAAGAACCAGCAGAAAACCAAACTACCGCAGTACATGTAAATATATATGGGCTGTGTGTGATAAGGTGATAAGTCCTGTGCTGGAAGTATGGTTGCAAGGCACCACTGAGCAGGACATCCAGTTGGGGCAGGCAGGGTGGCAGCAGGGAGAGGGTCAGAGAACCCTCCCAGCAGGAAGTGATATTTAACTTGAGACCTGAAAGAACTAGGGGCCAGATGAAGCCGGAAGGAGAAGTGGCTGTTCTAGGCACAGATGTCAGGACGTGCAAAGGCCAGGAGGTGGGTGGAGAGATCTCTGTCCCCAACCTCCTCCCTGCCCCCCAATTGTGGAGCAAGGATCAAGACAGCAAGCCCCATCTCTTGCCCAGGAGCCCTTCCCCCATATAAGCCAATGTTTCTTCTCCAGCCTTGAGTTTGGTTGAAATGACACATTGTCAAGGTGGGTACTGCTGTGCACTCTGTAACTCTCTCTACAATCCCCTCTCTATAGATCATTCCTCCAGGCTTCCTTCTGGTCTGTGAACGGACACAGGTTGTTCCCCAGGACATGCTCTTTCCTCCTCAAACCATGTGGTTTGCATTTGATTATAGAGTGTCCATCTGATCCACTTCTTCTCAACCAGGGGGAATGCTACCGGCATCTAGTGGGTGCAGACCAGGGATGCTGTGAACTGCACTGCAGGGCACAGGACCACCCCCACCACGGAGAATTATCTGGACTCAGATGTCACCAGTACCAAGGTTGAGAAACCCGTCCCACCCACTGGCCACTGTGGTTAATGTTCACCTGGTTGTTCACGGCTAACATAGGTGCCTTGCTGGTAGTCTCTGCTTTTGTTCCGTAACTACTGTTGAGTAAACTTAATCATGTAATAAGTTCATGCTCTGTATCTGTGGCGTAAAAAGTGTCCCAGAATCTTGGTTCTATATTTTAGACTTGATCGTACTCTTCTTGGCTATTCCCCATTGTATGCAGTTTGGTACTAAAGTACTTTTAGTCCTGTTCTCAGAAAATCTGCTTAACAGGAAGTTGAATAAAGGAGAGAAAAAGCATCTTTTAATTAAGTTAGCAAAGTGATGCTAGGTATCTCCTTTGGCCCCAGAGTTTAAAGATGTTAGATTTTTTTTTTAGTCGTTTAACAAGAACAGCTGGTCATTAAATCATTTAATGTCATAATTGGTGCCGATTTGTCACGTGAATGTATCTGCAACTGATCTGTGGGTACAGCGCCATATGGACAAGACGTGTCCAAATGAGATCACCCTCCTTTTGCAGTTTTGAGTTGCCTTCCTAAGGTCAGCTGCCTCTCTGCACTGCAGAGCAGGGCCCAGAGAGCTGCAGAGCGGGAACAGAGTGGCGGCCAGCGGGCCAGAGCCTGGACTGCCTCTGCGTAAAAAGGGTGCCCTGGAGAAGCTGATGTAAAGGAAGGATTCTTCCCTTTGTAAAGTAAAAAATATTACACCATTACACATATGGCAGAAACTGGTGTTTGCCCTGTTTCTGGAAGGGAACTGGGCAGATCCAGACTCCCACAAGCAGATGACAACTGGGCTCTCTCTCTATGCCTTCTTTGATCCCATCCGAAGAAAACCCTGGTAATACCAGCTTAAGAAAACCCTCTCAGTAGTAGGTTAAAACATGGAATCACCAATATTCCCACCTCTCACCTATAAAACCGCAATTTCTGTTGCTCAATATGCTATATGCGCACCTTGGCATATAGTAGGTTCAGTACTCAGAAATGCCTGTTTGAACGAGTGGGTTGAGCAATTAATACACGAGGAAGAGGCACTGGGGGTTCCATTCCAGGCACACCACATCACCCCCCCAAGAGGATACCGAGGTACATTTGCAGGCCCCTTTCCTTTAGCTGTGAGTTTCCCAACAGCAACTGTGTTCTTGGGAGGGGCTGCTCCTGGGGTCTGTTGCTCATCTGGTCCGTGAAGGAGGCCAAGGACCAGAGATGCCAGGGTGTGGCAACCTTCCTCTGGGCCAGGTCTACCCCTGGCACGGGGTCAGGGAGGCAACCACCCAGATCACAGTTGGGGAACGGGCCCAACAAATCACAGCCCTGCTTCCTGGCAAATTGAAAATTAATTCCTGAGAGTGAATATTCATTTTTTTCTTCTAGCAAAAGTATACGTTAATCCTATTCATTCCTTTTAGTTCCAAAACACCCAAGAGAATTTTTATGAAAAACTACATTGACTGCCAGTGGTCCCAAAATGCACAGGAAAAAAAAAAAAAAAAAAAAAAAAAACAACCCAAGTCTTCAAAATGTCTGATATTTTGGATCTGGTGGGATAGGGGAACACAATAAGGTCAAAGATCACGATAGCTGTATGTGAATATTTCACTATTTCACTTCGGCCAGAATTCTCTTGGGCTTTTCTTTAAGAAAATTCCACACACAAAAAGCCAGGTTTCCAGAATGTTTCCTGGTGTGTAGTTATTCCATCTCAAAGGGTTCCATTGCCACTTGGGGGGAAGTTGTTTTTTGTTTTGGGGGTTTTTTTTTTTTACTATCTTTTAAAGTTTATTTTGAGAGAAAGAGAGTGCATGGGAAGGACAGAGAGAGGGATAGAGAATCCCAAGCAGGCTCTGCACTGTCAGTGTGGAGCCCAGTATGGGGCTCGAGCTAACTGAGATCATGACCTGAGCTGAAATCAAGAGTCAGATTCTTAACTGACTGTGCCAACCAGGCGCCCCAAGGAAGTTCTTTAAAAACTCCCTGGACATTTTAATTTTTATTATTTTTTAAATGTTTATTTATTTTGAGAGAGAAAGATCACAAACAGGGGAGGAGCAGGGAGAGAGAGAGAGAGGGAGAGAGAAAATCCCGAGAAGGATCTACACTGTCAGGGCTTGGGGCTCCATCTCAAGAGCCGGGAGACCGTGACCTGGCTTGAAATCAAGAGCCCCATGTTTAACTGAGCCACCCAGACGCCCCTCCCCGGTCATTTTTAAATGATAGGATTTGATTCACAAAAAAAATTAAAAGGTTTTGTTTGTCAAAAGTGAAAATCAGCTACAAAATTATACCAGGGCAACTTGCTGTTAAACACACACTACCTCTCAGAAAATACCAGGTTATTGTTTTATGTTGTCAACAGGCTGGGTGTGTGTGTGTGTGTGTGTGTGTGTGTGTGTGTGTGCACGCGCGTGCACGCCTCCGTCTTTAGCTTGGTAATATTGGGTGGGGTGGTGAAAACAGACCCATCACGCTATAGAAGATTCTGGCTGAGGCGGACCGCTGCGGTTCCCACATCTGCCCTGCACCTGAGATCAGGGTGATGTTGCAAGCCTCGAAAGAGGAAGTGTCCCCTTGACTCTGCCCGTCGTTTTTTAAAGTTGGGCAGATCCTCCTCTTCGTGCAGTTGCTCCCGAGTGACCTACAAGGGGCAAAAGCACTTTATCTAACGTTTTTCATCAAGGAGCCTGTTTTCACTCCGTTGAACGACTTGATTCCCCTGGTTTCTTCCCCTTCCCCGTCCTGTGCTGCCCCCTCCCTTCTTGGTCCCCTGTCACACACACTCGAGCTCAAGGGGTCCACCCGCCACACTCCAGGCCCCACCAGGAAAGTGGGGGGAGGTCTAGGGGCGGGAGGGGTGGGCGCACGCGCGCATGTGCATGCAGAGAGATGCCATCCACCTACCCACCCCCATCCCTCCCCCCTTCCCCCCTCCCCCCGCTCCCGGATGGGTCCACGGAATCCAAATCAGGGAGAGCCAGCCGTGCGCACTAGCCCTGCGCTGTGAGCTGAGAGCGTGACGTTCTCAGAGGCCCCTCCCCCTCTCCCTGGCTAGTCCTTTGACCTTGTGCCACGTGAGAACAGCAGCACCTCAGCACCAGCCGCCTCCCATAACCACGACTGTCTGTGTGGAAAGGTGGAGACCATTCCGTGTGTGGTTCACTCATAGCTGGAGGGTGGAGGAGCTGTTGCCCGATGCCTGCACCTTGTGGCACCTTCTCAGTGCTCAGGCTCAGGACGCAGCCGCCTCCTCAACCCTTCTAGTCCGGCTCACCCCCACTGCAGGATCTTCCAAAGACACAGGCTTGCCAGAGACGCCCGTGCTCAGTGCCACCCCGAGAACGGTTGCCTTAGCGTCTCCGTTTCCATGGCTGGCCTCTGCCAGAAAAACATGGCGCCGAAGATACTAACACGGCCTGTCTACAAGTTCAGGGTAATATTTCATTCCATTTCTCTTAAAGTTTTGGAGTATTTTATTTTCCTGTAGGCAGATAGTGGCGATGGAGGAGTCTGACGTAACGGTACCCTGGGCTTTTATAGAGGCCAGGAAGGGATACAGGGTGGTGGTTCGGGACATGGGTTCAAATCCCAGCTCTCCCACTTCCTAATTGTGTGATTGTGGCCAAGTGACTTAACCCCTTTGTGCTATAGTTTCCTCATTTACATATGGAGGGATAATAATTGTACCCAGCAGGTAGTAAGCCCCCCCCCCCCCCAATAGCCTTCTTGTCATTCTTACAGGAGAGAAAAGGCATTTGCACCTGGTCCTGGGCGTGAAGGAATCCATTTAACTGGCTTCCTCCTTTCTTGCAATAAACCGAGACAGAAGGTTGTGTGCATTTTAAGACTTTACAGAAAGCAGTGCTTTTGTAGATAAGGGATTTTGCAGAGAAAAGATTGGACAGCTTCCTTAAAACCTTCAGCCATCTCATTCATTTGTGCACAGATCGGGGTCCCCTTTTCTCCAGTAGTGGGAGGCCCACCTGTGTTGGAGTAAGCACCTTCCTCACGCTCCCTCAATGTGCGGTGACACCCAGCCCCGTCAGCGGATGCTTGGCAAATGGGAGAAGTTGCCCTGTGTTTCAACGCGGCTGGCGTCAGGGAGGCCGACAGAGCAAATGGAATGTGCGAGGCTTCTAAATGTCACGTCCGTGGACCCGGTTGGCAGGCCCATGCAGCGCCCCACAATAAACCTGTCACACATGCATTGAGTCACTGGATCCCTTATTTCTCATCTCTGCATTCTGTGGCCTTGTGTTCTCTCGCCAGCAAAGAAAGACTGGAATGTTTGGCCCCCAGACGTGCCAGGAGCTCGTTCTTTTGTGTTTTGTTTTTAAGCAACCGTACAGCTTGGATAAGGGACATGTGTCACAAGGGTGGGGGGCACCCCAAAGCGCCGTCTCCAGCACACTTAAAGACTGGGAGATGAGTTCTCTCCTGCCCCGTCGCGGACACCCGGACATGCCTCTCAGCATCCACGGCTTTGGGTCTGGGATGCGTCTGGTCTGTTTGCCAAGCCTCCGGCAGAGTTTGAACCCCATGATCTGTCCCAGCAGAGAAGTGGAAGCCAGGATGACCCTCTCCTCTGTGGGGCATTACCTTGTCCTTCTGAGGCCGCTGTGGGAAGACCCCCACATCTGAGTCCTCAGTACGACCCTCCAGTGTCACGGGCTCCCTCGTGGTAGGAACCCTCACCCCATCCTCAAGGGGCAGAAGTAATCTGCCAGTCCGCTCCCCTCCCTCCCCTGCCCCTCCCCTCCACCCTGCTGTGTCAACAGCTCCTGGGAGACCAGGAGGGGTCCAGTCTGCCTGCATTTCCTGGCAAGCACCTCCTCTCCTGCACTCCCGGAGAGGAGAGTCGTGGCCAAGGAACACGGGGCCAGGTGACAGGGCTGTGCTCAGTGAGACACAGACCGGGCACCTGCTCTCATGGAGCTTGTAGGAGCCAGAGGAGAACACCAGCTCACAAATAAGTCATTTCAGCTGCTGCTGGATGAAATGGGCCAGGATGTGACTGAGGGCCAGGGCTATCGCAGATGGGATGGCCCAGGAAGGCCTCTGTGGAGAGGTGGAGGTCTGACTGCAGAGGAGTTGGCAGGCAAAGGTCAGGGAGAAACGTGTTTCAAGCCTGAGGGATAGCAAGCGCAAAGGCCCTGAGGGTGACCAAGTTTCTCCAGCCCTTGCATAAAGACCGTAGCCTTTTTTTTTTTTTAAGTTTATTTATTTATTTTGGGGGGGTGGGGGGAAGGTTGGGGCAGAGAGAGAGAATCCCACACCATTAGCACGGAGCCCGATGCAAGGCTTGAACCCACAAACCGTGAGATCATGACCTGAGCCGAAACCAAGAGTCAGTCGCTTAACCGACTGAGCCATCCAGGCGCCCCAGGACCATCAGCCTTTTAACCCGTCCCTGCTCCAGTCTCACTGTTTTCCAGCCTCTTCTCCACCCCGTGGGCAGAGAGCTATTTTAAAAATGGAAGTTGCAATCTGCTAACAATCATCCAGGGCTTCCCAGTGATAATGGCCCAAATCTCGCAGTTGGGCCTCAAGGCCCTGCCTGATCTGCTCCCGGCTGGACCCCTCTCTTCCCTGCTCCTCATTGAGAGCTCATTGTGCTTCGTCTTTAGCGTAGCTCAGTCGTCGCTTGCTCAGGGAAGCCTTCCCTGATCGGCGCCTTCCTTTCTGAGTTGCTGGTGGAACCCGTAGACGGCTGCCGTCATCCAAACACCTTCCAGCTTTCTAACACCAAAAGGTGTGGCAGGTGCAGGGGACATGGGCCTCCAGCTTGCAGGAGGGGACCCTGACGCTCGAAGAAGGGAAGCCCTGGGCTGAGCCCCTTCCAGAGCTAGTTGCTACCATCCCGATCTCACATTCTCTCTGCCCCTTTTTGAGTAACCGTGAGGACCCTCCACAGCGGTCCAGGCTTCTGTTGCTGCAGTGGGTTTCCAAGACGCCCTCTTGCAAACCCTCTCCTCTGACCTCCAAACCGCTTGATGGAAATGCCCACCTGCATCACTGGTCCGCGCATGCTGGGTGTGAACTGGGGAGGGAATGAGCAGTGTGGACAGCGTGGACACGGGGCCTTTCGCCACCTAGAGATCCCATCACTCAACCTGCTAGAGTGTCATCGGTCTGGGGTCCGTGGACACCCGTTGTCCGGCCCCACTCTTGCTTGTCTCGTCCTACCCGACCTGCACCTCCCTGCTATCATCACAGTCTCCTCCCCGCCTTACAGCCCGCCCCCCCACCTCACCCCCCACCGCCTCCCTGTCTTCTCTACCTTGGTCCTCCCATCTTCCCCCTCCTCCTCTCCTTGCTGCCCAGCCCAGCTCCACCGACTCGCCGTGACTCAGCTCTTTGCTGAGCTGCTAGTAACTCATCATACATGAAGATGAGTGGATTTTAAGACTCAGACACATGCACAGACACACAGATACTCATCTCCCGCCCAAGACTGTGAGCTCCCTGGGGGGCAAGGCCGGATCCCACAAAGACCCACACAGGAACAGCACTTACAAGTAGCGATGGTACCCCCCCTTGTACGATTGATCGTTGTGCGACGCCCCATCTCCCCGGTAGCTTATGAACCAGAGGACAGCGCCTACCTTGCACCCTTGCATGTCGTGACCGCCCATGGCGGTCGTTCAGGAGCCCTGTGTGGACGGTCTCGCTCCTTCCTCCCCATCTAGGCTGCAAGGAAAGGACACATCGGTGCTCAGTCTCTGCGCTGCATGTGACCTCGAACCCTGCACAAAGCTGTGTTTGGGAAGCCACCATGGCTTAAAAGATAAATTCACGTGAGAAGACCCTGGGACTGGAAATGAGCTTAGTAGTCAAAAGAATTGTCATTCATCATTCTTATAACCGCCCTAACTACCATATATTTATGCGTGTATTTGGTTTTCTGTCTCCCCCACTAGAATGGAAGCTCCATGAAAGCAGGGACCTGAGCGCAGCTATGCAGTTGCTGGAAATGAGCAGGAAATGTCCCGGGCTCAGGTTGTCTCTTGTGTCCCACCGGGGTCAGTTTGCCAAGTTAGGAGAGACCGCAGGGGACCGGGCTATGCTTAGACCCTCGAGAAGAAAGTTCCACTGGGACGAGGAGGATGCCTGCCCCGCTGGACCGCCAGAGCTGGGTCCCGGGACCGGCCAGCCAAGGGTCACTGTCAGAGGAGACACAGCCGCCTTGACCCAGCCTGGCTACCGCCGGCCCAACAGCCTCGGGTGCCACGGACCAGACCATCCTCACAGCCAGGTCTCTCGGGAACGTGTCGGGAGAGGAACGGGGACCGGCCACCCTCGGGCCCACTCTTTGGTTTTCTTGTGGGTCTCCATCTCCCAAGACAGCAAGAGCGGAGGGCTTATTCCTGATAGCAGAAGTCACCATGCACCTGTGGACTCCACTGTCCCATCGATTCAAGGAGGCCGATGAGCAGAGTGACCTTTTTGAGCTCTAGGCCTAGCATTGGGGGTCAGGTGGTGGCAGTGTGACCTCCAGGGACACAGCGTCAGAGGCTTGTCTGAGCTCCAGGCCATGGATGGAGGGACGGCATTCTGGGTTACAACCATAGTTCCCTTTGGACACGTCGCTTGAGGGACCCACCTGGGTCTGGAATCGGTTCAACAATTGTGACGCTCTCGTGCTACGTGAGCCTGGACAGATCTGGGTTCTGAATTTTGCTCCCTTTTCGCACCAGGTGTCTTGATTTCGGGGCTCCCTCTGATGGAGTGGTCCTCACTCTGGGCTGCACGTGGGAGCCTCCTGGAAGCCTCCACATGTTACAGAGGCCCGGGCGGAACCCCGGCCAGGTGGATTTGATTGGTCCGGGCTACCGCAGGGACATCGGGCCTTCTAAATCTTCTTGTGTGATTCCAAACATGCCGCCATTCTCAGGGGCCACAGCCCTCCCCCAGCCTCCATGAAGCTGCCACCGCGATCCTTCCGAAACACGGCCCGGACCTTTCCCAGCTCTGCAACCAAGACAAAAATGTAGACGTCTCACTCTGCTGTTCAAACTCCTTGACTGTACCTCCCCCCCCACGGGCCGAACTGTGTCCCCCTCCCCCACCAGATTGAAACGTTGAAGCCCTTCCCCCCAGTACCTCAGAATATGACTGTTTCTGGAGCTGGGACCTTAAAGAGGTCATTAAGTTAAGATGAGGCCATTAGGGTGGACCCTACCTCCAATGTGAAGAGGACATTTGGACGCAAAGAGTCACCAGCAATGATTTTGTAACAGAAGAAAGGCCATGTGAGCATGCAGGGACAAGACGGCCACCTGCCCACTGAGGAGAGAGACCTTAGAAGAAATCAGACCTGCTGGTACCTTGATCTTGGACTTGCTGCCTCCGGCGCTGTGAGACTCCATTTCTCACGTGTGAGCCCCGTGGTCTGTGGGACGTGGTTACAGCAGCGTTAGCTGACTAATACGTCACCTTCCCAGCAAGGCAGGAGGCATGGTGGTTCAGAACAGTAACTCCGGGGTAGGACCCCCTCTGCCATTGATTAACTGAGGCTTTGGCAAGTCACTTAACTTCTCTGTGCCTCAGTTTCCCTGTCTGTTCAATGGGAGAATAGGCGTAGTAGCTGCCACACAGGATTGTCGGTGAGGACTCTGTGAGTTCACATACATACGGCGCCTGGAACCGTGTGGCTCACGCGAGCATGCAGTGTTGCCTCTCTTTACTCCCTGTTACCCCAGCATCTGCTTTCTCTCTATTCCCCTTTTCTCCAACCGCTTCCTCTACTTGGATCCCTCGCTACTTCCCCACCCGAAACTGCCATGTGCCTGATGGAGTCCAAGCCACATCCCTGCTTCTCTGGAAGATATTCCCAGGTCCCTCTAGTCAAACCTACTGCCTCTCATTCCAATAAACATGTGTCTGTACTTCTAACACCCCAGCCTGCTTTGTGTACCCGAAGGATTTACTTGCGGCCGCTGCTGAGGGTCCCTGAGATACCGCAGGGTGGTGGGCATCGAAAGCAGAGGCTCAGCAAGAAAGGAAAGCAAAGGTGGTAACATCAGTGGGGCCAGGAATGAGCGAACGAGTGCACACCGTGGGATGCCCGAGGCCGCACCAGGGACCCCAGCATCCGTTATAAAGCCATGAACGCCATGCCTTTAGTTAAAAGTGACCTATGGCAAATTAAGAGAGATCTATCCCTGAGAGTAATTTGATTTTTGCAAATTCTCAACAGTCATTAAACTGCCTGGCACCCCACGTAGACTGGATTCCCCTTCTTAGAAGAATTGTTATTCTTCTGGAAGCCACCTTGACCCTTTGAAGCTACGGGGTTAATGCTGAGTGTGGCTGAATGGAAGCCCCCAGAGGGACCCAGCCTAATGGGTCTAGCGAGTTCCCCCAGACAGGCTGGAGAGGGCTGCCTGGGTTCGGCTGGACATAAGGCATCGGGGGGGTCTTTGGTGCCATCAGGTGACATTCCCCCTCCCCCTGCTACAGGTCCCCATGCCCACCCAGCTCCTCTAAACCCCCATAAGAATCCAGTCTTAAGGACTTCAACGCTGAGGTCTCAGGGACGGGCGGCTTGCAGTGATGCCCTTTGTGAGTTTCCTGTGCTTTGGCCAGAACCAGAGTCTAGGTGGGATGCCCGAGCCTCCGGCAGACCAGGGCTCCCCAAGGACAAGGACCCAGCCCGCCGCATTCACCACCAATTCCCAGCTCCAAGCACAGCGGCACAGGGGGAGCGCACGAGCTCACAGCTTAGAGAATGGGATTGGGGGGGGGGGGGGGGGGGGGGGGGGGAGTGCTCTGGCCGGAGAACCTCCTTTCTGTCGTATCCATTGCAGCCTTTCCTACATGACAAGCCATCCCACATGTGCCATTGTGTCCAGGAGGCTGAAGGCAACGCAATCAGACTCATTTTCCCAGAAAAATCCAGTGTAGCCTGGCAGGGGCCACGAGAGCCACGAGGCCCCTGTTCCCCCCCATTGAGGCCCGCCCCGGAGAAGGCTTCGGTGTAGACAGGAGCTCCAGCTCCAGCAGGTATCCTGGTGGCCGAGGCCATTTAGCCGGAGAATTTGGGCAGAATGTCCCCCCACACACTGGTATATCCTTTCTCTTAAAGGTGAAAAACCATTGCCTGGGTTTCCGTATTGTGGGATTTCTCGCCTGGCCCCTCTGGCATTATGCCTTCTGTGATGTCATGTACTGCCCACCTTATTGCCTTCCCGCTTCCCACCTTATCTCCCATAGTGTCCCTGCACCTACTTGGCATGCCGGCCCCACACCCCCAACATAATGGCCCCATCCTCCCTGATGCAGAACCACCCCCCCCCCCCCCCCCCCACACACACAAGTAGGACCTCCTCGCAGAGCCTTCCTCCCTCGGGACAAGGAGCATGTACTTCTGAGCCCTGCAGACTCTACTATCCTCGCAGACCTGCCGGAACGTTCTCCGCTGCTTGCTATTTCAAATTTAATTTCCATGTTCGCGTCTCCCTCCCAGCTGTGAGTTTCCTTGAGGACAAGGGCATTATCTTGCTCATTCCTGTGTCTCTTGGGCTTCGTAGGAACTTCATAAATATTTATTGACCATCTTAGAGTATATTTTGGCCCTTTCATAACAGGAACAAGGCCTGTTTATTTGGTCTGTCCAGTGGCCGGCTTGCTGTGGGGGCTGGTTTGGTTTTTAAAATCATGGACCTTGTTGAGAACGGAAGGAGAAGGGTTGGGAATGAGAGGGGCGATGCCCTGGTTGTACCCTAAGTCCTTCTGTATGCTTTGAACTGTTTACATCGAGCATGTGTTCATGTACTACTGTTGGAATAAAGCAATTTATTTAGATTATGCTGTTCCTATGAACATTGTCCCATTGAGGTGACAAGATGACCTTTTTGGGTAAGATTTTCCCACATTCTCTCCAGTGCCCCAGACTCAACTACTCTCAAAGGGGTCTCACGGCTACTCTCCACTTTGTGAATGTGTCTAACTACACACAATTACAAGGGACGGCACATAGATTGGGAATTTTATGTGGGCTGTAATTAGGGATCGGTTTTAAGTGCCCGGAATCGCTTGCAATATTATTTCAGCTGTGAGTGGATTATAGTTAGTTGTAAGAATCCCTTCATCACACCGAGATGTCCGTGAAAAGTTATTTGCTCTGCTGTATTCTCTCATTTTGCCCCGGGAAAGGGAGCCAGAAAATCATGTTTATCCTGGTTCCCAAAGGAGAGAAGAACCACGTCCCTCCACCCTTAAAGAAAACTCTCTTATTTGAAATGTCTTTTCCATTTACCCTGCTCTGAATAATGGAGTTTTTAAACTCGTTTGTTTTTCTAAATATTAAATTTTCAAAGGAAGGATATTTTTTAGCTCAAAGTACCTATTTCCAGCCTGTAATGGTCTTCTTGGTCTGGCATCCAGCAGCAAGAACTTTTAAAACAGCATCCTGTGGGTCGGTTCAGTAGCTAAAAAGACCATTCAAAGCCAACGCTGTTGGCATACAATGCTGAGACGAATCTCCCCACAAAATCTTTGCTTTTTGTTGTACGCTGGGGCCTGGAGAGGCCATCTGAGCCAGCCGCCTGCCTCCAGACAGGCTGGTAGGTGGACGGCGTGGGGTGGAATTTGTGGCGGCAAGCAGCCCAGAGTCACATGGCACCTGTCAGCTGGGTCAGCTCTGACATGGGTCCTCTGGGTGGATGGACGCGAATGCTGGAGCTGCCCGGAGCAGGAGGCCGTGCAACCTCCTCGTGCCCCCCCCTTCCATGTGCAACAGACCCCCAATTCACCCCAAACTGGCCCGGCACCAGGGATTCTTGGACTAATAGTCCACTCTAGACCTTTTGCTGTTGTTCGGGCTCTGGGCTTCTTCAAAGCCGTACCACGTAGGGGAGCCAGGGGGCTCAGTCGGTTAAGAGTCGGGACCTTGACTTCAGCTCAGGTCATGATCTCACAGTTCGTGAGTTCGAGCCCCGCGTGAGGCTTTGTACTGACAACGCGGAGCCTGCTTGGGATTCTCTCTCTCGCCTCCTCTCTCTGCCCCTCCCCGACTTGCGCGCTCGCTCGCTCTCTCTCAAAATAAATAAATAAACTTAAAACAGCAACAACAACAACGATACCATGTGAAACTTGACTCAGAACTTCTGAAATCCAAAGCAAGCCATTTCCCGTTAATGTTTCCTCCCGGGTCCTTGTTTCCGACTCCTCAGTCGTTCTAAGCAAATCTGCGGGTCACTTGCACCATCCTTGCTTCAGAGCTGTCAACCTGGCCGGGCTTTCAGTTTCCAGTAATGTCAGTGTTTCTCGGCGGGGGGGGGGGGGGG
>NW_024412403.1:11493774-11533830 GCF_014898765.1 Herpailurus yagouaroundi | reverse complement strand
GGGGGGCCACACAAGCCTCAGCTTGGTGGGGGTTAGTATCCCTTCGGCCTGTGGGAACTAATACCACCCCCAGCCGAGGTCTGTATGCTCTGGAGGCAGACATTTCTCCTCTTTCATTGTGAATCCTCAGCACCCAGCAGTTGGTGCCAGACTCATGACAGGACGTCGGTAAACACGTGTCCAATGAATGAATGAATGAATGAATGAGATCCACGAACAAGCTTCAAGAGGGCCTGTGAACCCTATAAAAGTGTGTGCAAAATATGTGTGTGTGTGTGTGTGTGTGTGTGTGTTGTACATGTGAGTTTTCTGGGGCCAGAGTTCATAGCATCCATCATGTTCTCCAAGGGAAATTGTGACTGAAAGGGATGTTCAGAGGATGGGGGCAACCAGTGTCCCCCTGATGTCCTAGCCCGATGTTTGTATCGCTGCAAACACCAGTGCACGGTGTGGGATGCGTCTAACAACTGCAGCTCTAAACAATATCCTAATATCCCCCCAGCGAGGAAGGTCCTGGGCACCTGGGTGGCTCGGGTTAAGCATCCGAATTCGGCTCAGGTCACGATCTCACGGTTCATGGGTTCGAGCCCTGCGTCGGGCTCTGGGCTGACGGCTCGGAGCCCGGAGCCTGCTTCGGATGCCGTGTCTCCCTCTCTCTCTGCCCCACCCCTGCTCGCGTTCTGTCTCTCTTGCTCAAAAGTAAACACACATTAAAAATTTTTTTTTTTTAAAAGAAAGGAATGTCCTGAAAATTCTAGGGGAGACCCTGCTCTGTGAGAGTTCCAACAAGTCCCTGTAATGCAAGGGCTGCGTTCTGCTCTGTAATAAGAACAAGCCTTCCTCTCTCCTGGGCTCTTTGACTCATTGACAGGACAGTTTGGTGAGAATAGGTGACAAGTGAGATGTTTCCTCCCAAACTGAAGAGTGTTTCCCAGGTGGCTTTCTTAATGAAAGCCCAAGAACTTGGTGGTGTCACTCCACCACTCAAAAGCCGAAGCTCCCGCAGGGGCTCGGCAGAGGCGGGCAGAACTGAACAGAGCGAGCCATCAGGACTTGCTTCCTTCCTGAGAGCTCGCTGAGGGAGCAGTTGTTCTAATGAAGCACAGCCAACGCCCCAACCCGCAAAGAACAGCTGGACCAAGCTGGTGGCTGAGTGGAGGGCCCAAGTTCCAGATTCATCTGCAGACCTGCATGGTGGTTTGTGCCCAGCTCACAGATCTGTGGATTTATAGTTTGGCCACATTGCAGTGGCTTTGAATGAGGTCATGGGGATGGGCATGGAGAATATTAACATAAGGATGGCTCGTCCCTGATGCTTTCCCAGCTCCCACCTGCCTGCCCATCCTCAAATTGTCCTGTTCCAGGAAGAGAATCTAAAGCATTCTAGAAAGGGCATTTGGCCAGGGGAGGGTACAAGACTGAGGACTAGAAGGACCCAGATGTGGAGCTCATCTCTGGCACAGGAAAACATTTGCTAAGAAGTCAGTGATATCATTCACCTCAGAGGGATCATCCTATTTGCAGAATCTTCCAGCATATAGACTAGGTCATGAGCCCCAGTCTAGGGGGAAGACTTTCTGTGGGGAAGATGGAAACTCTGAGGAATTCCTTGATAGTCCAGAGCAAGCTTCTCAAACTTTAATTTGCCTTAAAAAAAAAGACACCTGGAGAGCTTGTTAAATCAGATTCCTGGGCTCCAAATCCAGGTAGTCTATTCCGCAGGGGCCTGGTAATTTGCACTTCTAACAAGTTCCCTGGTGTGGCTCATGCTGCTGGTCCCGGGACCACACTTTGAGAACCACTGGCGGCTGGCAGATGTTTCATATTGTGCTCCATCGCGCCCCCTTGTGGGGGGAAATGGTATGAGAAAAGCAACGGAATGGGACCCCTGCCCGCATTCCCGCCTACATCCAGGACACCTTTCAGTCTATTTTACAAATCTGGTTTTGTGTGTGTGTGTGTGTGTGTGTGTGTGTGTGTGTGATAAATGAAGAACCCCTCATAAAAAGGAGAGGAGAGACCATGGGCCTGGAACAGGTGGGCCCAGGCCTGTATGAAAGGCACCCCCAAGAAAGGGGGCTTCCCACCCCACCCCGTTCCAGCGTGCCGTGTCATGAGGCAGCCTCCGCTGATAAGCGGAGAACGTTCAAAGCCAACAAAACCCTAAATAGCCAACCAGGTGAGCAGAGGCAAGGGCAGGCACCAGCTTCCGTGTGTGTCCCATCTCAGGTCAACCGAGCCCGTTCCCTCGGGCACCTGGGGCCCCGGATGTGCCCAGCTGTCTGCAGCCGGGGCAGTTTCCCTGTCTGTCTTCGGGCTTAATGCCTCTCCAGGCACACGGCAGCAGCCTGGCTCATGGACTTTACCTGGCACTGTCTGAACGCTCTCCACATCTCTCTGCCCTGTGCCCAGGCCCAGCAGGAGCCTCAGCACAGCCACCTGAGCCTCCGAGAGCCAACCTCAGGACAAGCTGATGCCCTCCTGTAGCTGGGACCCAACAACAGTAGCCGTCTGGGGTAGAGCCCAGGTTCTGGTGTCAAAGCGTGAGGCTCGAGTCTCGGCCACTGCAAAGCTAAGAGATTTGGGGTGAGGCAACCCGTCAGAAGCTCCGTTTCCTTGTCTGTGAAATGGTGACGCTTCCGGAGCCTCTGTGGGCTTTGAGCAGACCTGCCAGCATAGAGCTCCTTGTGGAGCACCTGGCGTGGGGTGAGCCCTCAGGAAATACCGGCCAATTACTCCTTAGTCTTCTCTGGACATCATCGTGTCAGCGGTTTGGACGAAGTTCGGTTGGCTAGGCTGCCGCAACAAAGGCCACACAGGGGGTGGCTCAAAACAACAGAAATTTATTTTCTCACAGTTTTGGAGAAAAGTCCAAAAGCAAAGTGTTGGTAGAGACATGTCCCTCTGGAGGCCTTGGGGGAGATTTTTTCCGTGCCTTCCTCTTCGCTTCCGATGGCGGCTGGCAATCCTTGGCGTTCCTTGGCTTGCACCTGCCTCTGTCCTTGCCTCTGTTGTCACATGACCTTCTTTCTGACCGTCTCTGTATGTCTTCCCATAAGGACACCAGTCACATGGGATTAGAGCCCACCCTAATTGAGTATGACTTCATCTCAATTTGGCTCTATCTCCAGAAGCCTGATTTCTGGTCACAGTCACAGTCACAGGAACCAAGGTCATAGGTATAGGTCACAGGAACCAAGGGTTCCGAGGAACAGGAACCAAGTCACAGGAACCTAAGGTCACAGCCACAGGAACCAAGAGTTAGAACTGGAATGTGAGGGCGTCTGGGTGGCTCAGTCTGTTGAGCGTCCGATTTCGGCTCAGGTCATGATCTCGCGGTTTGTGAGTTCGAGCCCTGCATCGGGCTCTGTGCTAATGGCTCAGAGCCTGGAGCCTGCTTCGGATTCTGTGTCTCCTTCTCTCTCTGCCCCTCTCCTGCCCGTGCTCTGTCTCTTTCTCTCTCTCTCTCTCAAAAATAAACATTAAAAAAATTATATATATAAAAAAAAGAACTTGAATGCGTATTATTAGGGAACGTGATCGAACCCGTAACACTGCCCAACTCCAGTGAGGCCACAGGGACCAGCAGGCACGAGGCCCCAGGTTCTTCGCTGTGAGGCTGTATGAGCTTCCCTAGACTTGCACTAAAATGTCCCAATGGTTGTGTCTTCCAGGGTGTTCAGACTTACACCTCTTGGATATGCTGACCCCCACTGAAAGAAAGCGGCAAGGATACATCCATGAGCTCATTGTGACAGAGGAGAACTATGTGAATGACCTCCAGCTGGTCACAGAGGTAACGGCAGCTATGGGTGCTGGTGGGGGCCGGGGATACTGGCAGAGGTTGGGGAGAAGGGGGACCTCTGTTAAGGAGGGCTGCACCCTGATTCTCAGCCTGAGAGGTTTTCTGATGCGTGGGGAGCATCTGGATGGTAAATCACACAGGAGATTTCTACCCAAGAGAAGATGGTCGAACTCTTATCCGTGGCCCTCTGAGTCATCCCCGTAGAGGGATCACTCATGTCAGGGGATGAATGAGTCCGTGAGGAGGTGTGTGGAAGGAGACACGTGGGCTGGGGACTGGGAGTCTAGACGCTCCTCGGAGAAGTGGGTGCTTAGCCACCAACTAGTTAATGCCATAGAGCAGGCCATGTAGTGTCCCAGGCCTCAGGGTTGGCATCTGAAAATGGCAGCCATGCAGCCAATATCTCGAGTCATTCCTGGTGGTACATTTTACCTCTGAGGAAAATCTGTTGCTGAGAATGAAGATGTTTTCTCCCAGGGCCCCGTGCACTGCCCTGTCCCAGAGGATGCCCCGTTTTGTCTCTCCTCCTGGGTGGCTATTGAAAGGCCTGGGCCACTTGGTCCAGAAGGATGAGGAGAGGCAGAGTTGGGAACCCCTGCTTTTCAAGAAGTCTTTTGTTTTTGCTCACGGGAAGTTGCCATGTTAGCAACAGGGGTTTACAAAGCTGAATGGCAAGATCACTCTACAGTTTGAAAAACATTGTAATAGTTTTGAAACTCCTGCTCCCCCGCTGCCCCTCACCTAACAGTTGTGCAACTATCTCCTTGGACAGCCTTAACCAGGAACGTCACCACCCGCTGCCCAGTGTTGAATGGGTACAGGAGGCGGGATGGGTTACTGGTCCAGGAGGCACATTCATGCATAGGAAGGCATGGTGCATACTTAGGAAAAGGGCCCCTTCCTCAAGACACTTGACTGTCACTAAATATGCAATCTAGGATGTCTAGGATGTGAATGTCACCCCCTTAGATGTGGCACTTTTGTGCAGTGGTCTGGTACATGCTGGGTTCAATGTCAGCTCAAGGACTCATGAAGAATAGGGCTCCCAGGGAACAGCCTGAGCCCAGCCACATTTATTTCAAAGATGGGACAGGCTGTCCCATCTCTAAAGACCTTTCAGAAGAGCGCCCTGCCTCCAGTAGGAGACGATGACCTCTTTGCAGGCAGGGGTTCGCCACGTGGGGCTGGGCGGAGAGCTGCGATTTACCCTGAGTCACCCAACCACGCAGAGCTTGGATCCTGGGCAGGCTCATTTCTTTCCTGGAGCCGCAGCCGGCCCCTGTACCAGCCCGGCCCAGGCCAAGGGCCCAGCGGCAGAAGACATCACCCAGGCTGCTGGTTAGAGTCCCTGCTTCCTTGGGCGGCTCCCCTCCGGGTGCCCGAGGCTTGTCTATGCAGCAGACGCTGCAGGGGAGCCTGAAGGAGCCGCCCACACCCACGTGCATCCTGAAGCCCCCCACTTTTCCCACCATGCCCACCCCCCACTGTGGGCAGGTAAGAGTGTGCGTGACTTTCGACAGGCCTCCGGGCTTTATCCTGGTGGAGTTAAGGCCCGTCCTCTAGAGTTCAGCCACCCTTCCCTGTAAAACAGTGCAGAGACCTGATGGGGAACCGCCCCCGCCAACCGCTCGGGTAGAGTGGGGGAGGGGCGTCTGCTGCAGAAGCTGCGGGAAGCTTCTGGGGCTCCCCACAAAGCTGCAGACGGCCCGGTCCTCTCCATGCTCTGCACAGACCTGCGTGCGTGTGTTTCAGGTGTAACGCTAACGGTTTGCTTTCTGAACTGCTTCGTTTTCTGCACCTGTAGATCTTTCAGAAACCCCTGATGGAGTCTGAGCTGCTGACAGAGAAAGAGGGTGCTATGATTTTTGTTAACTGGAAGGAGCTGATTATGTGTAATATCAAACTACTGAAGTAAGCCTCTCTCCCCTAACCCCGGCCTTGCTTCGTCCCCTCGGCTCTCACACACTAGCACCTCCGCGTGGCTTTGTCCGTGTGTCCCCCGTGCATGCCGCCCAGTGTTTCTTTCTGCCTCTTTTGCTCATTTCCACCCATAAGCACCATGATTCCTTTTCGCCCCCCCCCCCACCATGCTTCCCGCACACACACCGCCAGTTTGTCATCGCACAGAGTAAATTGCCCACTTCCTGCTTTCACTGTGGGTCTAGAGTTTCCAGAGCGAGGCCAGTCCTGGCTGCCGATCGCTGACCGGCTCCCTCCCGGGGCATGGGGTGGCTCCCCACATGCCTGCCCGCAGATCCGGGTCCCGTGGGCGAATACTGTTCTCTTGGGACATTCTTGGCTCCTGGGGGCGGAGAATGGTGGGTACCATTTGCTGCCCGTGGTCAGCATTTCCTCAGGTTAACGCTCTGAGAAGCTAGCCTGGAACCCGTTACATTTTATTCCCATTTTGGTTTTTCAGAGGCAGCTTCAGGGCCAGGGAGGAAGCGCTGGGTCAAGAGACCTGTCAAGGTCTTGACCAAGTCAAGAGACCTGGGTTTGGAGCCCAACTCACTGCCCAGCCTCTTTGAGCCTCGGGTTCCCCATCTGTAAACTGAGGGGGTTGGATTATGTCATCACAAAGATCCCTTCTAAAAAGACCCCACCCCACCCCACCCCGAGGGGCCTGGGTGGCTCAGTCAGTTGAGTGACGTCGGCTCAGGTCACAGTCTCGCAGTTTGTGAGTTTGAGTCCCACATCAGGCTCCGTGCTGTCCACAGGAATCCCCCTTTGGATGCTCTGTCCCCCTCTCTCTGCCCCTCCTCCTGTCTCTGCTCTCTCTCTCTTTCTCAAAAATAAATAAATATTTAAGATAATAATAATAATAACAACAATAATAAAAGAATACCCCAAATCTGTGCCCTGCGGGCCGTGCTTTGGAACAACACTTGCTAAGAACACAGAGTAGGCCTGTGGCGATCCAGCGGGCTGGGGGGGGGGAAGGGCCGCCCCCCACAGGGGCCCCAGGTTGAAGTGCAGCCCCGGGAACCCGGAATCCATTCCCAATCTTCATGTTCCCGTAACTGGGAAGCGGCTAGTTCCTAAATGTGATCCCTCGTTCTTGTAAAGTAATTCCAGGCCCCTCCCCCCCCCCCCACTTTCTTGAGTGTGTGTTTGGGAGTGGTGGGGGATGGGGAGAGAAGTGGGTAGAAATAAAAACATGACATGTGCTCTCTCTGTGCTCTGGAAAACAAATAATCAGAGATGACCCCCAGGGGTGCTTTGAGAAACTGTTTCCATTATTCTCCTTGAGGAGGGTGCTGTAGAAGTTTCTGAATGTAGGTACGGGGCGGATGCTTAGGCCTACATCTTGTTCTTGCTCTACTGGCTGTGTCTTTGGGCAAGTCGCTTACATTCTCTTGGCCTCGGTGTCCTCATCTGTAAAATGGGGATAATAATGGTACCTACCACTAGGGTGGCTATTAGGGGGTCTTTAAAATTTTTTTTTTCAACGTTTATTTATTTTTGGGACAGAGAGAGACAGAGCATGAACGGGGGAGGGGCAGAGAGAGAGAGGGAGACACAGAATCGGAAACAGGCTCCAGGCTCTGAGCCATCAGCCCAGAGCCTGACGCGGGGCTCGAACTCACGGACCACGAGATCGTGACCTGGCTGAAGTCGGACGCTTAACCGACTGCGCCACCCAGGCGCCCCTAGGGGGTCTTTAGATGAAAGTGCCTGCCTGTCTTCAGTGTTGGGCTCAGCCCCCTTGCCTTGGAGCCAATGGGGCTAGTTAACCCCTGAACCTACAGGAACTGAACCTGAAGGGTTGGAGACAAGTTGTTTCAAAATAGCCACAAGTTTTCTGTTGAAAATATACCTACAAGTTATTTTTATTTAAGTTTACTTATTTATTTTAGACAGAGACAGAGAGACAGAGAACAAGCAGGGGAGGGGCAGAGAGAAAGGGTGAGAGAACCCCAAGCAGGGTCCACGCAGAGCCTGATGTGGGGCTCGAACTCATGAACCATGAGATCCTGACCTGAGCCAAATTCAAGAGTTGGATGCTCACCCGACTGAGCCACCCAGGCGCCCTTGAAAACATACCTACAAGTTAAAACCTCTTTCCTTGGGCAGCAATCAGTGGGTGGTGGGGAGGTGGGAGATGCATCTCACGTCCCCAAGGGCCCTTGCCCCCCATGTCACCCTCCCTCCTGTCCTGTCAGGGAAACAGCAGCCCCTTCCTTGAGCTCTGTCACGGCCAGCCCCTTCCTCCCGTTAGCGCTGACGTGCTCCCCAGCCCCGGAGGTGGGAATTGAGAGTGCTTACAGCTGGGAAAGCCAGGCTCAGAGAGGTCCAGTGACTTGAAGTCACACAGAAGGCAAGCCTGTGTCCCAGGCTGCTCTGTGGATGACCTGCTGGAGGTTCCACCCCATCCTGCAACCGATGGAAAGAACGTGGAGCCAGGAGGTGAATGTCCTAAGTTTGTGTCTGGCCCCCAGCACCTTCTAACCTGTTCTGGGCAGTTTCCTTGGGCAGATCCCTCTCGGACCCCTTGTCTTGGGACCTGTCAACTTGTAGGTGTGGTGCCTGCCTGGTCGGGCATGCAGGGTTATCCTGAGGAGCGAGGAGGTGAGCCGTACCCCTGGCACACTGTCAATCATGTCAAACATGCCTGCACAGCACCGTCTTCCTGCCATCACAGTGTCCCTGTGCTCTGTCCCCTTCCTCCGATGACCCGATCAGTTAGCTTGGGTGAACTAATGTTTTTATATCCTAGATGAAATATTTAATAGGAGCCTTCTGGGGATCTGATTTCTTTCTTTTTTTTTTCCCTTTTCTATGTCACTATGAAAAATTTTAAACAGAAAAATGAAAAGAAGTATAAGGTGAACGCCCATATTGTGGATTGTGTAGTGAACATCTTGCTACATTCCTTTGCTGCATAGACTTGATTTCTCCTGCAAAGGATTAACCCCAATGATGGGGGGATTTGGGGGCCCCTGCAGGCTAGAAGAGGAAGGCTTTTTTTGGATAAAGAGATGTAAGGCAGCAATCCCTGCAAGGCCATATATCTGCCACTCCCGATCCAAGGGCCAGTGACTCCTTGAACTTGGGGTGGGAGGGGGAAGGACATGGGATTTAGGAGACAGATAAATAAGAAACAAATACAATGAAAATAAAGGGGTGCTAACTGGGACATAGGACTTCCTACTAATGATGCCTCTGGTTGGGGTCAGAGCGGATGGTTTGTTCTCTTGCTGGTGAGTGGAGAGCTGTGAAATTTGCTTTTAAGAAACAGAGTAGGACAGAAAGATCTAGAACGTTTTTATGTTAAGAGTGGGCACAGGCCCCTGAGTATAGCTGTCAGAAGTGATAGAAGGGACACAGAAGTGACATAGGGCTGTGCAAACCAGGTGTTAGGGACTGTTTTTTGTGTATTTTTAAAAATTTTGTAAAGTTTATTTCTTTTGAGAGAGACAGAGAGACTGCGAATGGGGGACAGGTAGAGACAGAGAGAGGGAGAGAGAATCCCAAGCAGGCTCCGCCTGGAGGGAGGGACCTTGGGGCTGGGGGCGGGGCATGGAGGAGAGGCCGGAAGCAGAGACAGGGAGAGAAGCAGAGGGCTGTGGAAGGAGAGAAGTGGAGAGAAACCTGGCCGGAGGGCAGGAGCTGCTTCCGGAGGAAGGGCGGGGCCTGCGCAGAGCAGCTCGGGAGTGGAGGCGGGTCTGGACGCTGTGTCTGTTGGCTCACGCTCAGTGCTCAGGGACCTGGAGCTCCGGGGTCACAGGTCACACCTCCTGGGTTCAAGGGCTGCTCCCGTCAGTATTAGCTGTGTGAGTTTGGTCAGGTCTCTCGGTTTCCCTAGGCCTCAGGTGTGCCAACAGCCAATAGGGAGAGTTAGCAGTACACATGAGAGTGTTTGTTTGATACGTAAAGGACGTATTAATAAATGCAAGCTCTGTTGACCATGTGCTTGCTCTGCGGACCTCAGAGGGTCGGGAGTGCTAATTCATCCAGCAAACACCGAGCGCTCTTTGAAATGTCCATTAGCTGATTGCTTATCAGCCGTTCACGGCCTCCACCCAGTAAACCTTTAGATGAGATTACAAACCAGCTCACCAAAGGGCAGAGCTGTGGCAGTTGAGTCACGTGACCCGGGAGCCTGGTGACACCCTCTGTTCAAACCCATTCAGGCCCAGTCCTGCCTGTGCGGTAGAACATCCCAGAAGGAGACCCACGAGTGAACCTAACAGGTGCCTGGTCCATAGTACGAGCCTGGTTTTAGGCCTGGCCCCTAGGTGGACAGCTCGAGTCTGCAAGTGTGGGGTTCCAGAACCCAGGCGTTGGTTTAACCTCTTCACGACAATGCCCATCTTTCTTCTTTTCTCCTTTCCTTGTCTCCTCCATTGTTATTTTTTTAAGGGGGTGGGGGAGAGGGTGGTACTTTTATTCTCTTAGTGAAAGATTCTTTTGCTCCTCCTCATAGGAAAATGATGGAATGATGGAATTTCTTCCACTGTCCATGCATAACCAGTTTGTAACATGGTTATTCAGGGCTCTGGTCCCCCAGAACTGGGGGTGACATCATCCCCAATTGAGCAAGTTGAGGAAATTTCTACACGTTGGGAGATATTCCATACCAACCCCCTCAATGAGCAATGGCCATTTGGCTATTTTGAGGGTATCAGGCTGCCACCCCTCTCCCCCCAAGCTGCCAGTGTTGATAGGCATCTCTCCCTACAAGGGCATCTGCAGAGAGAGAATTACTAATTGTTCAGACCACATAATTTATTTTCCCTAAAATTTCTCTCCCTGACTTGTTTGCCCAGTCCAAGGATTATTCCTTTAGCCAAAAATGTAGGAGAAAGAAAATAATGTGATGTGAAGTTTTTAAGGCCTAATGCTAATATTGCAAAGCTTCCTTGGAATCCTATAGCTTTATCCTTACCTCAGGGCTTCTCTAACATGACCATGAAAGCAGCCAAAGGTTATGTGAAAATCATATATTGTACCATTCCGTTTCATCCATCCATCCATCCATCCATCCACCCATTCACCCATCCATCCATCCATCCATCCATCCACCCATTCATCCATCCATCCATCCATCCATTCATCCATCCATCCACCCATTCATCCATCCATCCATCCATCCATCCATCTATCCATCATCATTGGGGTAGGCAGAACACATTCATGCCTCATGTTGTGGTCCTGCCGTCAGGGTGCATTGCTATCCTTGCTGGCTAGAAGCCCAGTGATATGTCCTCTAGAGGCTGGTGTTAGGAGTTCTCATATTGGAGTTGGAAGGTTGGGATGCACAGTCTTGGCTCTCATGGCCCTGAACACTCAGGCTGCCGCTGGACCCAGAACAAACCTTTCCCAGTCCCATCAGTCTCTCCTCAGCCTCCAGGATGTGAATTGTGTGGGTTCATTGGTCCATTATCATATAAACAGGCTTCTCTTTTCAGAACCCCGTAATCCAGTCAATTTCAAATTCGCCACAGCAATGAAGCAGTGAATGACACAGATAGTCCAGACAATCATTTGTACCTGGCTTTGGTGACATAATGGGATTATTTTTCTGTGGCAGTTGATTTTTACCATCTTAATTATGTTATGTTCAGTCTGAAAATGAGCCTTCATGTCCCTTGGCAACAGTAGCCTCCCTTGGGTGGCACTGGTCCGGAATCAGACTCAGTGCTGGGGCCACAGTGGCCTGGGACTTTGACCACAGATCGTCTATGAAGTGAGACATCAACACAGAGATCCTGTCTGAGTTACTAAATAACTGATTCCGTATTTCTCCATGAGAAAAATACTATTTTTCATGCTGACTCGTTCAGCAAAGATTTCTTTGAAAAGTTTTTATTCCTAAGAACCAGCCAACAGCCATCATGCCAGAGAAAAATGGCCCGGTGATACCTCTCTGTAGCACTAGACTCATTTCTTTTCTGTTCCTTGTCTCCCCAGTAGATCCTTTAGTGGCCCTGGGTCTGTGCCCCTCACACACATTCTGTTTCTGTACAACCTAGAAGTGCACCATGTCACCGTTGGCTGAGGGTAAAGGCAGGGGGCTCACTTCTCACGTTCCCGTGCAGAGCGCTGAGAGTCCGCAAGAAGATGTCTGGGGAGAAGATGCCTGTGAAGATGGTCGGCGACATCCTGACCGCCCAGCTGCCGCACATGCAGCCCTACATCCGCTTCTGCAGCTGTCAGCTCAATGGGGCTGCCCTGATCCAGCAGAAGACGGACGAGGCCCCGGACTTCAAGGAGTTTGTCAAAGTAAGGAGCCCAGGCTGAGCCGAGCCCCGGCCCCTGAGTGGTTGTCGCAGGACAGCTGGGGGTGCGAGGAGCGAAGTCAAGCCTGCAAGCTCATTCCTGCTAAAAGCCAACAGGACTCAGGTCTTGGCTGAGCAACAGGGGTGATGTGAGCTGGCAGGTGTGGCCGTGACCCAAGGGGTGGACGTGGAGAGGAGGGGCCAGCCCTGCGCCCTGCAGCTCTGATCTGTGGTCCAGGAGTGTTAGTGGTGTTGTTTGGATGCAGGTTTTAATCTTCTGTCTCATTTGTCAGGCCCAGCACAGCTGGCGCCCCTCAGGTTTCCTATTCTGTTTGGCCTGAGCACCCCAGTTCTTTGCTGCAGAGGGAATGGCCAGGAATCCCAGTGGACCCTTTGTTCCTTTTCCAGTTTGTTCTTGTTGATGGCCTCAAACCCTAAGAAGCCTGTGGGGGTGACTGTGGGATGCAGGACGTCTACCTTGGGGTAGGGGGATGTCGAGAGCCATGTGTCCACCAAGGGACGTCTGGGGAGGTGGGCCCCATGCTGCTGGAGGCTCCGGGCCCTGGGACTTGGCATTGACTGGGGTAGGTCCCTGCTGGCCCCACTGGCCCATTCAAACAGCCCCCACGTCTCCCAGAGAAAAAACCATAGGAAGAGAATCAAATAATTTCTGCTAAACAGTTACATTTTAGGGAATAGACCAGTAACACTAATGGCAGGCTTATCTTTGTACCTTGTGCATTTGGGGGCAGACCATTCCCTCTGGCCCAATAATCGTGTTTGTGGAATCATCACTGTGAGGTACAAGGGTGTTCCCTCCTTGACCATTGCATCATATGATGCTTGTTCTTTCTTGTTCCCCTGGTGTTTCTCAACATGAAATGCTTTGATTTGCTCTCCAGTGAATCCGGACATTCTAAAGTCATTCAAAGGGGAGAAATTTCGGTAAGAAGTAGGCCCAGGGTGGCCTAGAGACTGGAGAGCAGATGCTCGGCCACCTGGGGTTTCAGCCAAGGGCCAGTCCTCCCTGGGCACAAGGCAGGATGAATTCATCACTGGATGCACTTGAACTTGAGGGAAATGCTGACACCACCCAGGGCAGGGGGCTTATTTCCGTTCCCTGATCACCTCCCCTCACCCCATCCCTGAGGGGTTTTGATGTGCCCTTGCCAGGTGTGAGGTGTTCCTGCAGTGATGATGTCCACGTCTGGGAGCAGATTCAGACACTGACAGTTGGGGCCCAGGTCACGGCAGCCGCCTGTTTCTAAGGCTTTGTTAAACCTGACCAATGCCTTTGAAAGCTGAGTCACCATGTTATCCCTGTGACTTATGGATGGGATCATCTTTTGGGGGTAAAAGGACTCTTTCCCCCAGTTGAGTTGAAAAAAGGGACAGGTGGTCTAGGGTGGGGACAACTTTCAGGACTTGAGATTGCAGTCCTCACCCCTCATGTCTCAGCTCCGCTGTCCTTGCCTGCCTGGGGCTCCCACAGGGATGTGCAGGCTGCATTTGAACCAGACAATGAGATCCAGCCCTCGTGCCATCTCTGGGACTTAAGGGGGATTTTTATTCTAATTCTACAGTCTTGTGTCTCTTCTTATTCCTGGGACTGTTATAAAGCTCTGGCAGATATCCAGAAGAAATATTCTCTGTAAAGTCAGAATCTCATCTCTGTAAGGGAGGAATTGTATGTCCCAGGGAGGGTGTGCTGACTCTGGAGACCAGGACTTAACCCTGGTGGCTGAGTCACATCCACTGGTGTCCAGTGTCCATCTGGAACGCGCCTCATCCTGGACCAGGATAATGAGTCAGGCCCTTCCAACTCCAGGCTCCTCAGTTCTGGTCCAGATAAATGAGACAACGTGATGGGTGGGGAGTCCTCAATAACATCAGTGTTGATGTCACTGACTCGGTTTTGCAGATTTCTTAAGTGCATTTAAAACATCTCTCATTTCAGAGACTGGCAATGGACCCTCGATGTAAAGGGATGCCACTCTCTAGTTTTATACTGAAGCCTATGCAACGGGTAACAAGATACCCACTGATCATTAAAAATGTAAGTAGCCATCTCACCTTTTCAAGCAGAAGAATGCTTGCTCAGCATTTCAGGGATCCGGGGTCACGGGCAAGTTCCCCAGCCAATGCACCTGGTATCTGTTGTATCGAATCATACACCAATGGGATGTTGGAAGCATCTGCTTGGTAACTCAGAAAGAAAAGCTGTTTATTGTGAAAAGAGCTAATGATATACAGTCTTCAGCTGTGATACCAAGTGGCTTTTACCCTATAAGTTGGAAAAAGGGAGCTCAGTTCTTGGTTCTTTTCCTAATAGAGGTGTAATGCCTTCGTGCCTCATTTTCCTACCAAGAAAAAGAAAGAAACGTAATGCCGGCCACCCATCCTCAGAAAGCCATTGTGAAGCCATCTCACAATGTCTCCATCTGCAATATGAGGGAGCAGACTCCGACATCCTCTGAGCCTGTGATTATATAACCACAGGGGGGCTAGCTCCTGGAGACGGGCTTTAGATTTGGTTCCGTTTAGTGGAGACTTTAGACGCCCTGATCTGGGCACTGGTGTGCTCATTGCGATTGGGGTGTTATTGCCATTTGAGTCTCTCAGTGGTAGAGTCAGGAAATATATGTATGTATTATATTCATACACACATACTCACATATATGTAAGTGTACACACATACATTTATATTTATGTCTAGATCAATCCATGTATATAAAAATGCATATTAAAACCTATGAGTTGACACTGATACCTCCTGTTATAATCTTTAGCCACAGAATTTATTCTAACCTTCCTCCTTTCTATACTTATAACTTTTCTATGAGAAACCTGCCTCTCATTATCCTCAGTATGTTTAGTAATTTTCTCAAACTCTTTATAGTAACACATCTCCCTCCAGTCTCCTCAGTTCAACCCCAGCTTGAGGCCACAAAATATACTCTGGCCACCTTGGCTGAATTAAATGATTAGATTGGAAGCAGGCCTTCGACCTACTATCTCCTCTCTTCCAACTTGACTGTTACTATTTAACTAGCTCAGTACTTCTGTTTACTTCCCCCAATATTTAATTGCACATTGGAGTTGGAAACAGGCTTTTCAAATAGGTGTTTTAGATCTAGCCAGTGAGGAAAGGGGGACAAAAACAAGAAAAGAACTGAGAGTCATACATATTAAAGAGGAAAAAACAAATTATAGTTATTTGCAGAAACATGCTTGCTGCCCTTTCAAGGACCTGAGAATGAACTGAAAAATAGTGGAGCTAAGAAGAGATTTTTAAAAGGTAGCCAGTTATAATACATATGAAAAACCGTCAAATTACTAAGATGAACTATTTTTTATGAGACTGAGGTGGAGAAATTCTTAGCATGGCACTAAGAAAAGAAAGGTAAAGGATTTAGAGTTGTAGCAACTTAAAAAAATATTTTAGTCTGGATGTTCATTAAGTAGAGCAAATAAATTGTGATAGATCTGTACTATGAAAATATTTTTAAAAATAGAGACTTTTATGAATTAGCATGGAATGACATCCAGAAAATGCTATTAAGTTAAAAAAAAAAGGGCGGGGGGAGGGGGACACCTGGGTGACCGACTCTTGATTTCAACTCAGACCTTGGTCTCAGGGTTGTGAGTTCAAGCTCCGCATTGGGCTCCACACTGGGCATTAAGCCTACTTAAAACAAAACAAAGCAAAACAAAACAACACCTTTCATGAGTAATCCTACAGTGTGGTTCATTCTGCAAAACAGAGGACAAGCTCTATGTGTGATTATTAAATATGTGCAGAGCATCCAAAAGTAGTTAAAGGGATGCCCTTCAGTCTGTTATCTCTTGGGTAGGATAGTGAAAGGCAACTTTCACTTTTGCTCTGTGTACTTCTGTATTGTTTGAATCTTGCATATCAAGAATGTGTCAATATATTATTTGTAACAATGTTTTTCCTAAAAGTTTTCTGTGTGACAAAATATAATGAACAACATCAGAAGACAAATGACAGATGGAACCTGGGTAAATATATTTCAGACTGTATGTAAGTGGGTGCTGAAATATACATAGATGACCTACCTGTATCTCTGTATTTATCTATGTGTCTACCTATCCTCTAAGTAAGGCAACTTACAGCTCAAAAGGAAAAAGATAAATACTCCAGAGGGAAAATAGGTAAAATATACAGCTAGATATTTCTGGGAGGCAGTGCAGAATAGCAGTAAGGAACACAGTCAGGAGACAGGCTGCTTGGGTTTGAATCTCAGTCCCCACTGCTGTATACCCTTGGGTTAAGTTACTTAACCTCTTTGGGCGTCGGATGCCTTATCTGTAAATTAGGAACACTAATACTACCTACTGCAAAGAGTTGTGAGAATTAACCAAGTTAGTATATGTAAATGTACCAAATTTAAATTAACTAGTAATAAAAGAGACGCATGGCCACACAAGAAAATACCTTGCTTTGGGCTTGCCAGATAGGCATATATTGAAAAGATTGTAGGTCAACAGTGTTGACAAAAATGCTGCTTGAAGGTAAAGTCGTTCAGGCTCTTGGAAGGTGTTGGACAGATCAAACTGCACATTCTCTTTGGCTCAACACTTCCACCTCTAGGAATTTGTCCTAAAAAAAATAATCAGAGAAATATTTAAAAATTAGGAACAACATGAATTTTTATGGGAAGGGAACTATTTAAATGACTTGTAGTTCATCCTTACAACGATGCATCATAGAATCCTTAAAAATGATAGCATAGGTCCACAGGATATGGGCATCAAATGATATTGTGTAACTGCTATTAAGTGGGGGGAAAAACAGTGTGCAAAATGGCATGATTTAATTTTTATTTTCTAAAAAGTTGTGTGCGTGTGTCTGTGTGTGTGTGTGTGTGTGGTGTGTATGTGTAGGCAGAGCATTTAACTAATGTACACACAGAAGTTCTCTCCAGATGGGGAGATTATGGGTGATTTTTTAGGTTCTTTTTTTTTTATTTAAAAAAAATTTAAAAAAGAATTTTAATGTTTATTTACTCTTGAGAGACAGAGCATTAGCAGGGGAGGGGCATCGAGAGAGGGGGACACAGAATCCGAAGCAGGCTCCAGCCCCGAGCTGTCACCACACAGCCTGACGCGGGGCTCGAACTCACGAACTGAGATCATGACCTGAGCCGAAGTTGGACACTTAACCGACTGAGCCATCCAAGCGCCCCTTAAAAAATTTTATTTTACATTTATTTATTTTTGAGAGAGAGAGAGAGACAGAGCACAAGTGGGTGGGGGGGAACAGAGAGAGAGAAGGAGACACAGACTTCAAAGCACGCTGCAGGCTCAGAGCTTTCAGCACAGAGCCCGACTTGGGGCTTGAACTCATAAACTGTGAGATCATGACCTGAACCGAAGTCAGACGCTTAACCAACGGAGCCAACCGGGCACCCCAAGTTCTTTATAACTTGCTGAATTTTCTGAATTCTGAATATTGTACAATATTACAGAAAAATCAATAAGGCCATTTCCATTTTGAAACAAAACAAAGCAAACTATTAGAACTAATAAGTTCAGTGAAGTTGCAGGATACAAAATCAATACACAAAAATCTGTTGCATTTCTATACACTAATAATGAACTACTGGAAAGAGAAATTAAAGAAACAGTCCCATTTACAATTTCATCGACAAGAAGAAAACACCTATGAATAAATTGAACCAAGGAGTTGAAAGATCTGTGTATTGAAAGCTGTAAGACATTAGTGAAAGAAATTATAGAAGACACAAATAAATGGAAAGATATTCCATGCTCATGGATTAGAAGAATTAATGTAGTTAAAATATCCGTTCTGCCCCAAACAGCATACAGATTCAATGAAAGCCCATTCAAAATTCCAACATTTTTCACAGAAATAGAACAATTCTAAAACTTGGAGCCATAAAAGACCCAAATAGCCAAAGCAATCTGGAGGAAGAAAAACAAAGCTGGAGTCATCACACTCCCTGATCGCAAACTATATTACAAAGCTATAATAATTAAAAAAAAAACAGTATGGTACTGGCATTAAAAACAGATACATAGATCAGTGGAACAGAATAGAGAACCCAGAAATAATCCCATGCATATATGGTCAATTAGTTTACAATAAAGGAGCCAAGAATATATAATAGAGAAAGGACAGTCTCCTTAATAAATGGTGTGTGTGTGTGTGGGGGGGGGGATGCACCTGGGTGGCTAGGTCAGTTAAGTGTCTGATTTTGGCTCAGGTCATGATCTCAACAGTTCATGAGTTTGAGCCCCACATCAGGCTCTCTGCTGTCAGTACAGAGCCCGTTTCAGATCCTCTGTCCACCCCACTTTCTCTGCCCCTCCCCTGTGCACAGCCTTCCAAAAAATAAACATTATTAAAAAATTAAATCAATCAATCAATCAATCAATCAATCAATCATGTTGGGAGAACTGGACAGCCACATGCAAAAGAATGAAACTGGACCAATGTCTTACACCGTACACAAAAATTAACTAAAAATGGATTAAAGACTCGGATGTAAGAGCCCAAACCATAAAACTCCCGGAAAAAAACAGGTGGCAATCTCCTTGACAACGCGAATAGGTCTTGGCAATGATTTTTAAAAATCTGACGCCAAAAGCAAAAATAAACAAATGGGACAACAGGAAACGGAAAAGCTTCTGCACAGCAAAGGAAACTGTCAACGAAATGAAAAGGCAACCTACTGAATGGGAGAAAATATTTGCACATCAAAAATCGGATAAGGGGCTAGCATCCAAAGTATATAAAGAACTCATACGACTCATATAATAGCAAAAATAAATAAATAAATAAAAAAACTCCCACGAACAATCCGATTTAAAAATGGGCAGAGGATCTGAATAGGCATTTTTCCAAAGACAACATATAGATGGTCAACGGGTACCTGAACAGATGCTGAACATAATGAATCATCAAGGAAATGCAAATAAAAATCATCTCACACGTGTTGGAATGACGATTATAAAGAAATAGCAAGGGTTGATAAGGATGTGGAGAAAAAGGAACTCTTACCCACTGTTGGTAGGAATGTAAATTGGTGCAGCCACTATGGAAAATAGTAAGGAGGTCCCTTGGAAAATTAAAAATAGAGCTACCGCACAATCCAGGTATTCTACTTCTCAGTATTTACCCGAAGAAAACAAGAACAGTAATTTGCAAAGATAAATGCACCCCTATGTTCATTGCAGCATTATTTATAAGACATGGAAACAACCAACTTGTCCACTGATGGATGAATAGATATATAAATTATGATGTAAATATATTATGTATAACATGTATAATATAATTTATATAATGGAATATTATTTAGCCATTAAAAAGAGTGACGTCTTGCCATTTGCAGCGACGCGGACCTCGAGGGCATTATGCTAAGTGAAATAACTCAGACACAGAAAGACAAATACCATATGATCTTTCTTATATTTGGAATCTGGAAAAAATTAATTAAAAAAGCCTCCCAAGCTCACAGATACAGACAACAGATTGGTGGTGGCTGGAGGCAGGGGTAGGCGGTGGCATAAATGGGTAACCTGTTTTTGTTTTTTTGTTTTGTTTTGTTTTTAGTTCAAATAAATTGAAGAAGAAAAAAAAGGAAAGCAAAACGAAACAAAAAGAAAGACAAATGAATTCACACAAGGCAGCTGTGTGGGCTCCCAGTCTAGCACTGTAATCCTCAGGCTGGGCTGCACGTTAGAATCACCTGGAGAGCTCTAGAAAATTCCTACGCCCCCAGGGATATGGTCAGGGATGACAACAGGAGTTTCCAAAGGGATCCTGACCTCAGCCGGGATTTGGCCTGGAGGGTGGGGCCCTTGGAGATGATCGGTGGCCACGTAGGACCCAGAATGTGCATTTTTCTCAAGTTAGGGGCTTACCTAGGACTTTAAGCCAAAGTGTACCTTTGAGATGAGATATTATTTGAGGTTAGGTCCATGTGAATTATTTGTGTTTGGACAAAGCCTCGGTAGGTACACCCGATGATAATTGTTCCCTTTTACTGAGCACCTTCTAAGGGCCAGGCACTTTGCAAAGTACTTTACTGTATCAAATCACTGAGTCCTCCAATCTTATAAAGGAAGTGCTGTTAAAGTTTTTTTTAATGTTTATTTATTTCTGAGACAGAGAGAGACAGAGCATGAGTCTGGGAGGGGCAGAGAGAGAGGGAGACACAGAATCGGAAGCAGGCTCCAGGCTCCGAGCCGTCAGCACAGAGCCCGACATGGGGCTCGAACTCACGGACTGCGAGATCATGACCTGAGCCGAAGTCGGTCGCTTAACCAACTGAGCCACCCAGGCGCCCCCAAAGGAGGTGCTGTTAGCATCCCTACGTTTCATATGAGGAAATTGTGGTTCAGAACATTTACGGGACTGACCCATAGCATGCCTGGTCAGTCGCAGAGCAGAGATTTTAATGCAGGAGGTGGAGCCCTAGGACTGGCACTCTTAACCGCTGGCCTCGAGGGTTCTGCCCAGAAACAGGCACATTTGCTCAGATGTACCCCTTTGCACACTGGTCCAGAGGTGCGCAGGTTGCTGCAGCTGTGCACGGACCCAGGAAAAGAGCCATTTATTTTCCAGGGAGAAATCCATGTGGGGTGTATAATGCGCTCGCTGCAGCCACTGCCCTCCTCATACCAAAGTATAAATAATGTGGTGTCCCCTGCCTCCCGAGGGGCCCTGGCCAACAAGGAGTGGCCGTCACGCTCGCATCATTGCTGCAGTTGGGTGCTCAGAGCTGCGGTTTCTCATGTGAGCACCCATCAGGAAAGGTCCAGGCCCTCCTGTGCTGGGCCCCCCCAGCACAGGGGACCCCAGGTCCACCTGCACCGCCTGAGGCTGCCGTCTTCTGTCCTCCCGTGTAGATCCTGGAAAACACTCCTGAAAACCACCCTGACCACAGCCACTTGAAGCACGCCCTGGAGAAAGCGGAGGAGCTGTGCTCCCAGGTGAACGAAGGGGTGCGGGAGAAGGAGAACTCCGACCGGCTGGAGTGGATCCAAGGCCACGTGCAGTGTGAAGGCTTGTCCGAGGTAACTGCCTTCGGGCTGGGACCCGGGCCTCCCTCCCGCTGAGCCTCAGCGGCGAGAAAGATCGTGAACCGTCCTCTCCAGACTACAGCCTGTTCTGTCTCCAGCTGCCTCTCCCCTGCTCCTGAACCTGTCCCGCTGACTTTTTAATTTCTGTATTGCTTTCTTCTCCATTTTCGACAGTTCTGTTTGTGTTGTCGGATCTGCTGGTTCCTCTCTTGTGTCTTGTCCTTGCACGTGTGGCCATGCTCTGCGTTTTTCTTCCCCCACCACATTTTAAACATATTCCTGCATATCTCACAGCAGAGAAGCATAGTATCTACAGTTACGGATCTCGTTCCCTTCTGCTGTTTCTGCTAGCTGTCACCGTGCATGCCTGCTTCTCTGTATGTACTGTGATTTTCGATCGTGAGCTCAGTGTCCCTTGGAGCTTTGTCTGTGGGACCTTGGAGCTCTGAAGTTGCATTCCTCCTGAGAGAATTGCTACCAGGATCACCCTAAGTTTCACGTAGAGGGGTTTTTGGATCACACTAGCGTGTGAATTGTAGTTGTGAATGGGTCGGGAGTTGCCCTGTGGCTGCAGATTCTCAGGGGCATTTTTTTTCATTCCACTTACACCAAGGTCAAAAACAAGCAAGTCTTCTTGTTCATCTCTGCTGCGCTTGAGTTCACTCATGGCCTTTCCTCTGTGGGCTTCTTCTGGTGGAGCTCTCCTGTTAGATCCCTCAGCTCAGTGAGCCCTGGAAACATCGCTTGTTTCCTGCGGCCCATATGGCTTTTGAAGTGGACGCTGAAGGTCACCAGATTCAAGGGAGGCTGTCGGGCTGAAGCTGGCTTTGGGGTTTATCTTCTGGGGTTCACATTTTCATTGTTTTCGGCCTCTGCACATTGTTTTAAACTTGTTTTTGTTTTACATTTTTATCATTTTGCTTGCATTTCAAAAGTGAATTTTTATATTCTACTCAGTTTTTTAAAATTTTCACTGGATCGGTCAGTGTAGCCCATCAATACTGGAGCAACAGAAGTCTCGCTTCTAGTATTTAATTATTTCTTGTGCCCTACCTTTCCCTTAGTTTCATTTATTCTTGCTGCCCTTCCCCCCCCTTTCTTTGCCTCTGCATGCATGTGCATGCACGCACACACACACACATGCCTGCACACACGCCATTCACTAGGGTTTACCAAAATGCCCAGGCAGAATGTATCCCCCACACCCCCCTCTTCCTGTGGCTTCCTCCTTCTTACAATGCTTCAAAGGCAGGCACTACCCGAGGAAGTCACCACCACTGGTTCCTTCCCTGCCTCACTTCCTTGTTGGCCTTCAGCACAGGTGTGGGATAAGCCAGCCCGTGGGAGCAGCCCTGTGGAAATCCAGGTGACAAGTGTAGACTCCCATTTTGGAATTTTGTGTCGATAATCAATCCAGGGGCATTCATCCGGCTGGTTGGCTCACTTATGCTTTCATCCATTCATTCATTCAATAAACATTTCTTGAGCACCTGCCCATGTGCCATTGCCTTAGTGTACTAAACACTAAGGACATGAAAATCACAAAGATGTCACCTCTCCCCTCTCTAGGGTTCTGCGGTTCTGGATGAAGTGGAGGGACGAAACCAATGTTTACGATAAAGTATGGGTGGCAAGGCAGAGCCAGCTGCAGGTGCTGTGGGAACACATGATGAAGAGGAAGGGACAGTCATAGGGGGATTCAGGGAAGCATTGGAGAAGGAGACACTGGGCTGGGTGTTGAAAGATGAAGATGTCTATCCAGGTAGGAAACCAGGGGGAGGGCATCTTAGCGGAGGGACGTCCTGAGCCGGGCATCTGTAAGGCGATAGGCGATACGGCTTTATGGCAAGTTGAAGGCAGGGTGAGAATGGCCTGTGTGTCATTCAGAGGAGCTTTAACTTGATCCTGCAGACGGTGGATCTGAACAGCACCCGAATCTGCCAGGCAGAAGTGCCAACATGGCGACATGCACTTTGGAAAGGGGCCCTTCCTTGCGTCTCATGGCTGCCATCGGGTGGACTCAGTGAAGCCTGCCTGGGTCTTCATCTTAAATCATGCAGCATAGGGGCGCCTGGGTGGCGCAGTCGGTTAAGCGTCCGACTTCAACCAGGTCACGATCTCGCGGTCCGTGAGTTCGAGCCCCGCGTCGGGCTCTGGGCTGATGGCTCAGAGCCTGGAGCCTGTTTCCGATTCTGTGTCTCCCTCTCTCTCTGACCCTTGCCCGTTCATGCTCTGTCTCTCTCTGTCGCAAAAATAAATAAACGTTGAAAAAAAAAATTTAAAAAAAAATCATGCAGCATAAAATAAGCTCTTGCATTTGAGTTTCGTGGCTTCTGTGTCCTCTTTGAAACAGACTGTTGTCCTTCCTTATCGGCTGGTCTGACCTAGCTATTGTACAGCAGCTTCCGTCTGTCTGTACAATCATGGAAAGGGGGCACGTTGGCTTCCGTTTCCTGGCCCAGATCTGGGCTCAGACCTATGATTAACTTTCACATAAATGCTGTCTTTGCCACTCTTGTCTTAAGACAGAGAAATGTAGGGGTGGCCTGGGTGGCTTAGTCAGTGAAGCATCCGACTTTGGCTCAGGTCACGATCTCATGGTTCATGGGTTCCAGCCCCGCTTGGGCCCTGTGGTGACAGCTCAGAGCCTGGAGCCTGTTTCAGATTCTGCGTCTTCCTCTCTCTCTGCCTCTCCCTGCTTGCACGCTCTCTCTCTCTCTCTCTTTCAAAAGTAAATAAACATTTAAAAAACTTCTTTTAAAAGATAGAGAAATGTAAATATCATTCCCAATTCATTTATATTCAGTGTTAGCCTGGCCAATTGGAGGCCCCAAACTTGGAGTGTGAATAAATGACATCACCTTTATGTGATCCAGGCTGCCTTCTCTGGATTCGTTGTCTGTCCCCAAGTGTCTTGGACTCTCTTGGCAAGCCAGAAGGGCTGGGTTGATCTCCAGCCTCCTGTTCATAGTGCAAAGGGGTAAAAACTAGGCACTAAAGGCTCCCATTTGGGTGTCATCTTCAGTCTTTTGGGCTCCCTCAGAGCCCCGGTGGCAGATTAGAGACACTTCTCGCTCTTTGTACCCAAGAGTGAGGGGAGTGGTCACTCTTCCTTGATGCCTATAGATCTCCAGTCACAGAGGCACTGCTGATTCCGTCTCCCATGATGGAGGGAGATGAGTGGCCACCAACATCTCTCGGGGGACACATGGTGTGAACCCTGTCACCTCTTCACAAATACTGTCCTCAGGGAGACCTACAGGGCTCATAGGACTGGAGAGCGTTGGCCTTGAAGGCTGCTAGTAGAGCAACCCCTGGGGCCCAAGTGTGGACAGGTGGGGGCCGTGAGAGTCTGACCCTTGCCTGGATCGTACTGCTGCCTGGGCACAGCTGTGCTTTTCCCTCTTTCAGTCTCTCACCCTGCGCCAAAAAAAAAGGGGATCCTAGTGAGGTCATTTTTCTGCCTCGGTCTCCCTCTGCCCCTTTAGAAACTGCTCACGTGAGACGAGAGAGCCCAGAGGGATGATAGAGCCGTGTTTTAGCGGCACTTGGAGCCATCTCCAAGGTTTGGCGAAGTGGCAATGAGAGTGTCCCCTTCACACTTTCCGGACTAGTTGGTGGAGATTTCATGTGAGCCAACACCGTGTCTGCTCTGCTTGGCTTCGAGGCATCACTCAGCGCCCTTGAGTTTTGCACTCACTCACGTGCGAGGGGCCTGGACTCTAGCTGACCTTGGAAAGTAGCATGTGGTCTGTAGAATTGTGCAGGGAGTGGTTGTTGCTTTCCCCAAGTGCAAGGGACCTTTTGAACCCGTGTGGGGTCATCACTGGAGCTGGCTGATGCCCCCTCTGGAGACACAGCCCATACTCATTGAGGTGGGAGAGGGCCGAGAATTTTCTTCCTGTTTCCCATTTCCCAGTAAATAAAAGGGGGGCATCGACACCCTCAGACATTAGTAGGCCCCTCGGGAGAAAGCAGTCAGAAGTATATTCAAGACTCATCTGGACACTTGGAATCCCCAGAACTGTGTCTTTGACTGCCTTTGACTCCTTGGCCCTGAAAGGTACTGCCTGAAGTCTGCAAGGCAGTCTTTGATTGGAGCCTAAGATACAGGCCCGTGGGGGCCCAGCCTCCGATTCTGACGGAGCCTGCGCTTTCAGACGCAGAAACACAAAAATCAAAAAATGACCTCCCTTCACCGTGTCCTCTTTGGGCTTTGTTTTCCTTTCTCAGCAACTTGTGTTCAATTCAGTGACCAACTGCTTGGGGCCACGCAAGTTTCTGCACAGTGGGAAACTCTACAAGGCCAAGAGCAACAAGGAGCTGTATGGCTTCCTCTTCAACGACTTCCTCCTGCTGACCCAAATCATAAAGCCCTTGGGCTCATCTGGCACGGACAAAGTCTTCAGTCCCAAATCGAACCTGCAGTACAAAATGTACAAAACAGTAAGTGTGGTTCTAGATTGTGGTTCTAGATTGCGATTCTAGATTGCAATATCAGGGTTGGTGTTGGCGGGGAAAGGAGAAAGTTTCCAAAAGGAGTCAGAGTATGAGCAGGGTTTGGGGGGGGGGTTGTGGCGTAGAGGAGAAGACGGAGGGATGAGCCAGGGTTTAGGGTAACTAAAGAAGTGCAGTTCCAACATTATCAGAAGAGGAACAGCATTCGACTCGATTGACAAGACATCTATCTATGAGCTTCCAAATGGCCACTGTGGTTCCTCAGACATGAGGAGTGCCCCCTATGCTGGTGGGGCTCACGGTCTAGTGTGACGCAGGAGGCAGGCATGGGACAGCTCAGAAGTTGAGCACTGGTGCCCACCTTGCAAGCATTCCCAGACCCCTCCCCAAACTTCTCAGGATCACTTGAAACATCTGCGCCCCTCACCTTTTCCAGCAAAAGCCAATCTAAACAGTCCATGTGTGGAGAATTTCCCTCTGCTGTTTATTTGGTCTGCTCCTATGTACATAGCTGTGTTTGTGTGTCTTTGTGTCACGGGATACCGTTTTCCTAAATTTGTCTGTGTGGGGGCGTTTTTGCGGAAGAATTTTCTCTGAAGCAGCAGTTAGGGGATTGTGGGGTGATGGTGATTGTGGGGCAAAGAACAATGTACTTATGTAGATTGTCACTAGCAACTTTGTATGAAAATCTTTGGAGGGGATTGGCTGGAGGTTAAGTTGTTGAAGACTGTTTGCTGGTTGGGATATGCAATGGCCAAAACAGACCGGTCAGCTCGTATTGCGAAGGGCTTAAAAAATACCAGCAAAATGGAGGAGGCAAAAATTCTATTTATAGTTTGCAATACATGAAAGTTGATATTAATGCAAAATTATGATTCCAGTAGAGTTTACTGGAAAACACACACACACACACACACACACACACACACACACTCAGTTTAGTTTATTAGAACATGTGCACATAAGCTCACACACACTCATAGTTCATTGAAACACACAGAATCCCGTCTGGTTGTTTAATGCCTGTGCACTCTCTTTCAGCCTATTTTCCTGAATGAGGTTCTAGTAAAATTACCCACTGACCCTTCTGGAGATGAGCCCATCTTCCACATCTCCCACATTGACCGAGTCTACACCCTCCGAGCCGAAAGCATAAATGAAAGGTAAGACCTGCCACCTGCCTGGCACTGGGCACCTGGGTTCCACCAGGCTGGACATATGTAGAACATTTAATTAATCAGCAGGTCCCAACATTTGTTCAGTTGCAATAGCACAACCTCTGGCTGGAGGGGTCTTCATACTTTTCTCCAGAGCCGCTCAAAAGTTTAACACGTGGCGTGACTTTTTCAAAATAAAATGAATTGAAACTGATTTTGCTTGAGAATTTTTTTAAAGGAAATTTCCATCTTTCTTTGAGATCAGTGGAGCATCTCAGGTTTCCCAAGGTTTTCCGGGTGGCAGAAACCAATAGGAAGGTGATCTGGGGATTAATAGGACCACCCAAGCCCGACCCTGTCCTCAGCTGGGCTCGCTTACGCAGACATTCTGGATCTGAGAGCAGTGGGTTGTTTTGTTATTTTGCTTCAATCGTGTATTCAAGGCTCTGCCCTACAGCCAAATGAAATAGATCATTTCTGAAGGGCGAACTTGACCCAAGGCCAACCGACATTTCAAAGGGCATTTGTGCCAAACAAGAAAACTGGCCAAGGCTAGCATACACATGGGTCTCCGAGAAATGAAGGAGAAAGCGTCATGCCAACTACTTTGCTCGGAGTGTGTTTGCTTTTCCCTAGAAAGTGGTTCCCTGTCTGGGAAATGGTTTTGTTCTTCCCTTGGATGGTTTAATAAGAGAGATCCTTCTGGCCTTCTTTGGTTAGGCAAACATGGGGTGCTTTTTAAAAGAATTAATTAATTAATTTTATTCAATTTTTTTTTTTTTAATTTACATCCAAGTTAGTTAGCATATAGTGCAATAATGATTTCAGGAGTAGAATCTAGTGATTCAGTCCCTATATAAAACACCCAGTGTTCATCCCAAGTGCCGCCCTTAATGCCCCTTGCCCATGTAGCCCATCCCTCCACCTGCAACCCCTCCAGCCTCCCTCAGCTTGTTCTCTGTATTTAAGAGTGTCATATGTCTTGTCCCCCTCCCTGTTTTTATATTATTTTTGCCCCCCTTCCCCTATGTGCATCTGTTTTGTAATGGGATGCTTGTCAACAAGGGAGGAGAGAGTTGCATGCCAACATCTCCGGGTCAGCATTTCTCTTCCACAGGGGCACCAAGGCCAAGGCAGGTCTCGAGCATATCAATAAAAATGCCACTCCTCCCTCCTTATTAATGGTAGGAACAATTATTAGCATCATTTGACAGAACACCAGACTTTCTTTCCCAAGCCTTTGTTGTTCAGATCAAATGAACAAAGCAGGTAGGGTCCTGGAGACTGAATTCGAATGGACCTGAGACCTTTTTCCTGAGTTCTGTTTGGCACCTTTCTGTCTTTTTATTTCCAAGGACTGCCTGGGTGCAGAAAATCAAAGCTGCTTCAGAACTCTATATAGAGACTGAGAAAAAGAAGCGGGAGAAGGCGTACCTGGGTATGCATTGCTCAGTGGCATGGACTGTTTCCTGCCGAGCTGGGGCAGAGAAGTTTGGGCTCAGAATCCTTAAAGCTGGAAGATGAGCCTGGAGGCGGAGGGAGGCTGAGAAGGGACGGGAGTGGGGGAGGGGAGAGTGGGGTGCAGGATGAAGGGTGGAGCATCTACCCTGGTGGAACAAGCCAGCCAGAGTCTGAGGGGAGAAGGGGGGGTGGGGCAGCTACATAAAACTGGTCTGAGGCAAACAGGGCTGGGGAAGGCACCAAATGTTTCAGTGAAGCATCTTGTGTTGTTCTTCCCGCTGTCGTAGTCCGTTCCCAAAGGGCAACAGGTATTGGAAGGTTGATGGTGAACGTTGTTGAAGGCATTGAGCTGAAACCCTGTCGGTCACATGGTAAGGACCTCAAATTCCCTCTAGCATGGGTTGTTGGTAGAAGCCTTTTCTCCCTTCCCCCCAGCCAGACTTAAGTCAAATGTGCTGTTTCCATAATCCTAAATTTTCCTTCCAGAATTGGCTTTCCTAACACTTGTTAAAATCTAGAGGTTTTTGTTTTTGTTTTTGTTTTTTTCAATTTAATCCTTCCCACCATTTTGCTTTTCAGAGAGATCCGGGTGGTTGCCGTTTCATAGTAGATGTGATACAGTCTAAGGCTATAGCAAAGAGACGGGAAAGGCTTAATTTTAAAGTCCATTAATCTAATTATTTAAGTGTTATCAATATTTATGTATTAAAACTTAACTGTGATGCTGGATTGTGGGAGTTTTTGCCCAGATGCTCCATTTTATGGCACTTATCGAGTGTGGCAATGGGAGGGGGGTGGTAAAAATGAGGGACATGGAGGGAAATTGCTGCTCATCGTGGCTGTGACCCTGCCATGCCGTGCCCAGAGCCCTGCAGCCAGGTAGGAGTCTAGCAGGCTGTGTCCACTCTAGGAAAGAGTAACCCGTACTGTGAGGTGACCATGGGCTCCCAGTGTCACATCACCAAGACGATCCAGGACACTCTGAATCCCAAATGGAATTCCAACTGCCAGTTCTTCATCAAAGACCTGGAGCAGGAGGTCCTCTGCATCACCGTGTTTGAGAGGGACCAGTTCTCTCCAGACGGTGAGTAGAGAGCGGCCTCGCGAGGTGCCCTTCCTCCTCTGTCATCCAGCTTTCAGGGGTAAATGTTTTCTACCTGGGACTTTGGTGCCCAGGATTTTTTTTTGACCTCCCCCCAGAAAGATGAGGTTGGCGCAAGGCAAGACTCAGCCTCCCCTAGGAAGTGGCCTTCACCGATGCTGGGACATCTCAGAGAAGGTGAACAAAGCACGCTTGGTCTAGAGTGGTCCAGCTGCCCTAGATAGAGAACACAGTCCCATGCTTCCCTACAGCACGCGACTGCAAAAAAGACTGTACCCCAGAGTCTCAGCCCAGTCCTTTAGTTCCGGGCCCAAAGCCACGGTGATAATGGATAAAAGTAGCCCGTTGAGCAAGAAAAGTGTCAGCCCACGACAGGCGTGGCAAGAAGCAATCAATGCACTTTGGGTGACATGTCTGGTTAATCAAAAGGATGAAACTGTGGAACTGGGTTGGATGAATCATTCCTTCAACCCACTTCCTGCTTCTGCTTTGAGCCTGGAAAAGAAGGCACCTGGCCAATGACTCCAAGAAATTCTCTCTCTTTTCCTCAACTGATAAAAACCAGAGAGTAAGTCTGAAGATGGCAGGCTCAATTATATCCAAAGAGTATAGGGAAGTGCTAGGAGTGAGGGGCTTCTGCTAGCTTGGCTTTTGCCTTTTAATACTTTTATATGAATCATCTCATTGTGAGTTAGGTACCTTTGGTTATGGTCTGAAGACAGGCACATAGCTGGCTAAATGTTAGAGAATGCCCAGAACAACTCTCAAGGCTAGGCTCTCGACTACCGTGTTTCATTGCCAGTTTCTATTCTGACGAGTGAAAGTTTAAGACTGGTCATTTTAAATAGTGAAATAACAGGACACAGTGACAACTCCACTAGGGTATAAATTGAAAATCCTAGTGTTGTTCTTATCTAAGAGATTATTCCCACGAAATGAGCATAGGGCAAAATAAATTTGCATCTGTCCACCAGAAAAAAACTCTCACATCTTTTTTTTTTAATTATTTTTTAAAGCTTTTTTTTTTTTTTTCTTTCCAGTAATCTCTACATCCAACATGGGGCTCAACTCATGACTCAAGATCAAGTGTCACAGGCTCTTCTGACTGAGCCAGGTGGAATCTTGAAAGGTTGTTTCCTGTACAGGAGTGCCTGGATAACAGTATATTCCACTAAATAATTCTTGAATGAATAAATGAAGGAATTATGGTCTGGAGGCCCATTTAACACCATTGTGTAATTGCCTAATTTGAAAAGAATTTTCAAGTATGGGGCACCTGGCTGGCTCAGTCTGCAGAGTGTGCAACTCTTGATCTCAGGGTTATGAGTTCAAGCCCCACATTGGATGTGGAGCCTACTTAAAAAAATAAATAAAAATTTTAAAAAGGGGGCAGGGGTACCTGGCTGGCTCAGTCAGCTACGCATCCGACCCTTGATCTCAGCTCAGGTCTTGATCTCAGGGTCGTGAGTTCAAGCCCTACACTAGCTCTGCACCAGGCGTAATGCCTACTTAAAAAAAAAAAAATTAAAAAATACAAATATATTCACATCTGTTCTTCTACTGGTGCTGAATATTTGATAAAAAGTGATGTTGAGATAGTTTTGGGAGCGGTGTTGAAAGCATGCAGCCCCAGGCTGTGTGTGGCCTCCTCTCCCACACCTTGCATTTGCTCTCTGGCACATGCAAGGGGCATTTTAAGGACCAGCCCTAGCTCACCATCTTTGCTTTTTCTGAAAAGGATGTGACATCACAAAGTGTCCTCTTGTGACAAACCCTGGGAGATATTACTTTTCAATCTTTGTGCAGCTGATATGGCATCCAATGTTGCATTGCCTCCCGGGACGCTTCTAGGCCTTTGGAGGTCCCCAGGTGTAGGGACTGTCATCGTCTATGTTTTTACTTCCTTCTAGCCTCACCTTCGTCCCCACCCTGGTGTCCTTTTTTTTTTTTTTTTCCTTTCCCTCCATTTAAAACTTATGCTCTGTCATTGTGGTTCATGGATTCCTATAAACTGACCTAATTCCCTTTTGGAAGAAGGGAGGGTATAACAAGTCGCTGAGAAATTCCCAGTGTGCCAAATACATGCCATGAAGTTAAGGAATTCTCTCTCTGAGCAGGGTGTTCTTTCTCCTTTCAGATTTTTTGGGTCGGACAGAGATCCGTGTGGCCGACATCAAGAAGGACCAGGGTTCCAAAGGCCCAGTTACAAAGTGTCTCCTGCTACATGAAGTCCCCACAGGGGAGATTGTGGTCCGCTTAGACCTGCAGCTGTTTGATGAGCCATAGGGAGCAGGCCCTGGTGTGCTGGTAGACTTCCTACAGCCCAAGGCAGCAGGTGGGATCTGGACATGGGGTTGCTTTTCTAAGACCACCGTTGGATGTTCAGCCACAGGGCAACGGGACAGTGAAGACAGGCCCCTCAAAACTTTTAGGAATAATTCTTGACAATCCTTCCCCCGCCCCCAAACAAGTTCCCATTTTATGAAGCAGAACTGTCTTCCTTCATCCTCACTGCAGGCCTCATCATGGCTTCAAGGGTCTTTGAAATCCCATAGCCCCCAGCTAGATTTGGTTGGGAGTCTGGCCCATCCCTGGGCTCGAGGTTTGGGTCTGGTCACTGTAAAATAGATTTATAAATGCAATGTCTGTATTTTTGGAGAACTCATGTAACCTTCCACCAGTCCCCAGATAGGCCCCTGGGGCCATGATGCCTAGTCCTTCGTGTGTTTTAGAAGTAACTATGAAGGTCTTGCCATTGCTTCAGAATCTTATTCCCCCACCGGGACCTTATTTGAAATGCTGCCCTGGATATGATCAGTCGGGGAGGTGGTCTCCAAATCAGACAGTGGGCTAGCTCTTTGAAGAGCTGGTCCATGGAAGATTCTAGCAGGTGCATTGTTAGAGCCCTTCCAGTGCCCTCCAGGTCTTTTATTGATAGATGTCAATGAAAACTATCACTAGCTACCTTCAGGTGACCCAGTTTTGATTTCCAGCATGCTTGGAAGATGGTTAAGGAAGCTTGTTATCTACAAAGTTATACTTTGTTGGATTAGATCACCACAGGTCACCTGAAAGGCTACTTTACAATGTCATTGGGCCCTGGTTGCCAGCCCAGTTGGAAAATTCTCTTTGGTTTGGAGGTCCTATGATGTTTCATGACAAGAGTAATCTCTGGTGACCAGCTCTGAGCCTGCTTTTGCTTGAATGTGCCGGATCCTGATTGTCATGAGAAATTCTAGCAGCTGTCTTTGGTGTGTTCCCAAGAAAGAAACGTCCCCAAGACGTGAAAAGGAAAAGTCACGATCCGGAAGTGGGATGGAAAGATGTAAAGGAACTCCATTACATGCTGGGGGGAAGGCCCTAGGAGCGTACACGCCTCACAAATCTGGGGAGGAAGACCCAAGACTCGTTCCCATATTCTTCCATACGCAACCAACCTCTCAGTAATGGAAACCCATGTGCTTGTTGCCAGAGTCAGGAACGTATGACCATGTGCCAAGCTGTTTGATTTGAGTTCTTTGATTTTTTCCCCCCCTTAATAGCCAGGAGATAGGCTGGTTAACTAGATAATAACTCGATTTGCTAATGATAAGTGTGGGCCGTATTTTGTTCGCATGTTAATGTTCTCCTAATCCCAGTTTGTTGTGGTCATGACATGTTCTTTGCATGTTCTCTTGGTACTGGAGTCCAGCTTTCCTGTGTTAGACAGTGTTCTCTTCGATTGTAGGTCCTAATTTAACTAGGGTTGTAGAAGTGCTTTGTAAGTGGTAGCATTAACATAGTGGCCGAGTCTCCACTTTGCTGGGAACTGAATGCATAGTGTCATAATTTCCCATAAGAGCTCTGTCATATTTCAAGCAATTTTTAAAATGTGTGTGTTAGAAAGGGCGACAAAGTTTACATTTCATACTTTTAAGAAACACTTTATTATTTATTTATTGAAGATAGCGTAGAATTTTGTATCGCGAACAAACAGACATGAGTATTTTTTAAAACAGACACACCCTTTAGTTAGAAACTTTCAACTGAACACTGTTACAGACCAAGGTGAACTTCAGGCATGCATTTGTTTACCACTTCCCAGAAGAAGATATAGTGAAAATACCTTAGGTTTATATTTTTTTGACGTTGTTAAGAAACTGTGTGGAATTAAATCTATAAATAGACATACAACTTATGCTTTCCTATTTCTATACCCAATACAGTTTGTTCAGTGTATTCGTGAAGGACGTGTTCTATGGTAGAAAAAAAAACGTATGCAATGTGTCAGTGGGGTAGTATTGGGTCACCATTCCAATCCCTTTCCTTCTGTTCTCCCTTTTCTTCATTGGCTTTCTTTGTGCGTCAGGGCTGGTCATCGCTGTTTATCCAGGTAGGATGTAGTGTGAACAATGACAAGAATCTTAGTAGCCCTTTTAGGCCTGCCGGTCACCCCCTCACGGCATCACCCACTCGCAGCGTCCCATCATCGGAGTTAATGTGGCACGAAAGAGCAGTATGTGAGTCTTTCTCCCAAGTGACTACGTTGAGCATCCCTGAGCTGCCTCCTCCAGGACAGCAATTCTGGATTGGCGTCCTTGCACTCACTGGTGTAATTCGTACTGTGACCGATCCTACTTGTGGATGACGTAGTCTGGCCCTGAGATCCAGCTATGACTCAGGAGTCATGTTGGGGTGGGGGAGGAGATAGAGAAACGTGGACGGTGCACGGTGTCTCTTTGACCTCTCTTTACAATGACTTTGCAATGTCACTGGGCCCTGGTTGCCAGCCCGGTTGGAAAATTCTCTTTGGCTTGGAGGTCCTATGATGTTTCATGACAAGAGTAATCACTGGTGACCAGCTCTGAGCCTGTTTTTGCTGCCGTTTTCTGGCTTTTTGGCTGCCTGGGCTAAATTTCATAGAGAAGAAATGTCTCTTTCCAATAAGCAATCCGTTTCCTAGCGCTTTGCTGCTAAATGCAGGGTTTCTGTAGGCCACTATAGCCTGGCATTCTGATCCCAGCCCTCCACATGCCCTTGTAAGTTTCCCATCTGCTCTGAGCCACACTGACTTCCTCTAGCCCAGCAAGGGGCTTTCCTGCTCTTAGGCTGTGTGCTGAGAACAGGAGCCCTTGGACTGGGGTTTTATGTAGACTAGCTCTCCTGAATGGACAATCCGTATCCTAATCCCTCTGGGCAGGGTTTCTCTGGCTGGTGCTGTCTTCCCCGGCAGGCAGGCAGGCAGGCAGGCTGGCAGGATCATCTCCTGGAAACAGGTCTGCTGTCACCAGGAGAGCCTGGAGGGTGTTCATTCACATCCTGGGCTTGCCTGACCCCGAAAGGGGGACTCTCCTAGGCTAGGGTCACCAGGGATGCTTGAGAAACTGGAGCCAGATTTCCTTGTTTGACTGCTTGGATGACATGTCCCTGTCCTCTGACGGCAGGAAAGAGAACGGCGCTCCAAAGAACATTAGTGTTAAAGGGGACTTTTTTTTCTTCTTTGCTTTTTTGAAGAGCTTGAGCATGACCTACGTATGTGAAGGTAACCGATTTCATGTGGTTGAATAGTACTGAATTTAACTGAAAAAAGAAAATCCCATCAGAAAGTGGGTAAATTGATCACTTGCATCTTGGTGGCCTGGTACCCACCTCCCCACCCCCACCCCTGTGACTTCCGGGGTGGGAATGAAGTCAGGGGGTTAGATGCTAGAGCCACCAGGGAAGGATGATTGGAGGTCTGCTGTCCAGGACCAGGCAGGTGAGCTGTCCCTTCAGGAGCTGGCTGGTGCAATCATAAGCCACTGACCATGCAGAGTGGGAGCATTCTCGAATCCGGTGGGATTGGAGAACGAGGGGAAATGGATGAGTGCTTCTGGTTTTATTAGAAAGGTGGAGATTTAGGAGTATAATTTAGAGTTTGCCAATACTGTGTATGAGGAGAAAAAGACTTCTCCATCTCTACTCCAAATAGCCTTTTCTGGTTGGTTGGACTTTTTGATTCGTCAGAAGAAAATTTGTATTTGTGTGTAACAATGTTAAAACTTTCCGTTGGAAACAGCTAGTGGGTTTTCATTGTATTTCATGTGCTCCCTTCCCTTCCCTTCTCTTCCCTTTCCTATCTTTTCCTTTCCTCTCCTCTCCTTTCCTCTTCTTTCCTTTCCTTTTATTCTGACTGCCTTCTCCTTTGAGGTTGGAGACGAGCTTTACAGCAGACACGAGCACTTTGAAACGGACACTGGCAGACTTCAGAGGTGGTAGGGTCTTTTCAGACTCGAGGTGAACGTGAGGTTAGCAAAGGGTCTGCTTACTCCAGATGGACTTGCTCTACACATATAGAGCCTCTGGTGCCAGAAGGTGAGGTTGAGGGAAGCAGTCGGTCCTGGCTGTTTCTCCTTTGCTTTCTGGTCTAGGAGGCCGAGTTCCTACCAGGTAAAAAGCATAATGGGTAGCACCAGAAACCGGTGACAAGGTGAAACCTCCGATGCTGTGGTCTGAGCTGCCCTATGAGGCATTCGGCGAAAGTAACACCTCCTTCTGTTTGTGCCCTGAGGTGTCGAAATGCTTGCAGGCCTTCCCCTTTCTGCTGGGAATAGCCCAGGTCAGCAGCCAAGACTCTCCTGGCAGTGCCCTGAGCTGTGTTCTGTGGGGGCCGCTTAGTATGGTGCAAATCAAGTTGGCAGGTCTATCGTGCTTGGAAAACAGCCGTTTATTTGAGCTGAAGGGAAGGAAAGTTCTAGAACTCCCATTTCCTCACCCCACGCTGTATCAGATCCAGGATGTGTTTGTAGGTCATCACGCTCAACTGAGGTACATCACCTGATATCCGTAGGAGCCAGAATCTATTCCTGATAAGCATGGAAATCTTACTCCACGTGAAGGGTAGAAACATCTAACAGCTCTCTCTGTCTTGGGAGCGTGAAAACCCAGATGCCAACATGTTGGAGTCTTATCTCTGGGCTGTGATCTCTTAGTAACTCAGCCAGTGAGGCTAATAGTGTGTTGTTCATTCTGGGAGTCCCCACCCTGCACCAGGCCACTGTCTTAAGGACTGGGAGATACAGAGGAAAGGCCTGCCTCTGTGGCTTTCATGGCCTAATTGTAGATCTGACTTTGAGTTATTTAAATACCACCCAATGCTTGTAAAAGCTCATCTCCACCTCTAAATAATTATATCAGTGACAGACCAGTTCCTCCATTAAGAGAAACCCTCATTGCTCTGGCCTTGGAGAACCAGATAACACATACATAATAGAGTAAGTTTTTGGACACTGTATGTGGTTGTGGTATTTCAGGGTAAATTTGCCCCTGCTGTATGTCAGGGTTTGTGTGAATTTTTTTTTTTAATGTTTATTTTTGAGAGACAGAGACAGAGACAGAGACAGGGCGTGGGAGAGGAGCAGAGAGAGAGGGAGACAGAGAATCCCAAGCAGGCTCTGTGCTGTCAGCACAGAGCCAGACGGCGGGGGGGGAGGGGGGGGGGCTCGAACCCACCAACCGTGAGATCATGACCTGAGCTGAAATCAAGAGTCGGATGCTTCAACCAGCTGAGCCACCCAAGCGCCCCTGTGTGAATTGTTTTTAAGTGGATTCTGTTCTACTTTCTATAGCAGCCTGTATTGTTAATATCATCTGAATAGTGCGACTATTTTAGTATTCAAAGCCCACCAGGTAAAACTGCGTTCAGAGGTGGGCTCATTTGGTCAGTCTCGAAAACCATTGAGCGTTTCTCTGATATTTCCTGAGAATTAAGCAGTCACCAGGGTTTCTTTTTGTGCAGTGGTAGGAATAGAGACCTTTCTTCTACAACACCGGTTTTGTGCTTTTGTCATTTAAAAGAATAACATTCCTGCGCGGCTGAGTTTCTAAAACTCTGTTCCCCTGCGTTTCTCCTCTTATACTCAAATCTCTTATTTCCTCCCGCGTCTCCGTCTGAAAAGAGCGGGGGCCTAGGACAGAGCGGGATTCAGGAACCAGAGAGAGGGGTTTGCGGTGTGGTTGAGGAATCAGCGGCTGCCTTCCTACCCGCCGTGGCCGCCAGGGGGCGATCTCCCGTTGGAAACCTGCGGTCCGCGGGCGGCGCCGGGGGCGCTGGTTCCACCTCCTGCGGCCCCCGCGGTTGCATGTATGGTGTTGTGAGAGAGCGTGGGGCGGCTGTGTGTGGGGTCTGGGGTGTGTAAATGTGTAGCGTGTGAATGTGCGAGTATGAGTGTATATAGTGTGTGAACGCGTGTGGTGTATGTGTGTGAGAGGATGCGTGTGAGCCTGACAGTGTGTGTGGCGTGTGTGATACGTGCGCTGTGCCTGCGTGCGGTGTGCACGTGATGCGTGTGTGGTGTGTGTGTGTGTTTGCGTGTGCGCCCAGAGAAACGAAGCCAAGTGGATTGAACAGAGGAGCGGGCTGGCCTGACCCCACCGTGGTCGCGCTCAGGAGCCGCTACAAAATGAAGATCGGGGCCCCTTGTTGAAAATTACTAAGAAGTTTGAGGTGGTGGCGGCAGAGGATTGAACCAAGCACGTGGTCCCGTGTGACTGTGCCGGTCACGTGCTCGCGAAGCTGGCCCCGGACACGCTGTGTTGTCGCTTGGTTCTTGAGGCAGGTGGGGCTTCACCTTCTGTCTTCTCACTTTGTAAAGTCTCCCTGGCAGGTGGAAGCGGGGAGAGCTGAGCTGAAAATCCTTTTCAAAGCGTCTGCTCTTATTTCATAGCAGCACAAACGGTCCAGACTAACCAGAGGGTACGAGACCCAACCCCCTAGGTGACAGATGTGCCCCACGGCCAGAGAGGGAGTCATCTGCCCTTCTCTTAGCTCCCCGTCCAGGGCGTGCCCCAGGCGCCCAGGCCTTCAGGCCTTTAACCCACTAATTTGAAATGAGACCGTTCCCTTTGGTCTTTAGTCAGCCTCGGGGGGCTATTCTGCCCTTTCCCGGTAGGACAGGGAGGCCTTTTGAGCCTCTGCCTTCAGAGGACCATCAAGAGGAACAGGAGAAGCAAGGAGGCTGGGGGAGGTGCGCATGCCCCTTCCCCGGGGTCTGCACGCGGCTTGGTCCACGGCCACTCCCTGGAGAGAGAGCTGAGGCGTCTCCAGGCGTCTGGGGGCACCTGCCTCTGGGACGTGGGGCCTACCCAGCTCAGCTCTCCCTGTAGGATCCCACGGATGGCTTTGGAGGAGGGTGAGCTCAGGGGAGAGGAAAGAGCCCCGTGTGTGAGTAGCCTCAAGTTTTAGAAGTCCACGGCTCTGCCAGGCAGGTGAGCTTGCTCGCTGTTGCTTTCTCTCACAAAGCAACTTCTTGTTCCTTTTTCTTGCGCTGGGCTGGACGCTCCACAACATTTGCAGTTCTGCTTCCTCTTGGCAAATCAGTCTCATTCCTACACACACAGAGCAATAATCCTTTCTGTTTCCCGATTCTGCCCAGAATCCCAAAGCTTGCTAAGTAAAAATATTGATGGAAAGTTGCACAGACGTTGCGCATTCACCTTGTGTGGGTATGACTGCGTCACTTTGAATGCAGTAGCGAATTATAGCTTTGTTGCTACACGTAATGCAACCTTCCAAACTACTGAAAGTTAATTCCAGAGTAATTAACATTGTGTTCACGTTAATTTTCATAAATGGACGTTTTGATGCACATTTTACCAATCAACGTCCTTAAGATGTCATCTGTTAAATAGTCACTGTGTCAGAAAGTAGATATTCTGGCAAGATCTTTGGTAATGATATTTATTTTTACACATGCATCGAAAACATGCATTGCCAATAGCGCAAGTGTCTTTGAACTGTGAAGCCAGCTTTAGATGTTGTCTGCTGAAACCCAGCTAGCTGAAGTCCATAGCCTCCTGGCCCCCTTCCTTCTACCTTCCGTAGCCCTGCGTAGATTGAGAAGTTGGCAATCATATAATTCATGTTGTATTGCCTTCGCTACATTAGCTTTGTACCCTCACGTCTATAGGTGGTCAACATATGTGTAAATACATGTATATATAGATGAGAGATCTACAACAAGAAATGTCCTGTGTATGATAATCAGCTCTTGGCATCTGGTTTTCTGCGTTTGATACAGTTTCCAGCTAAGAAAAATGCAGAATCCCAATCCACAAAGTGAAAAAGTTATGCTCTTTAAAAGGTTTGTCGTGAAATCTCTGCTGTGTGTTTATGGGAATGTCCCTGACTAACTGTATATATGGTGTGTAAGAGGCTATGCTGGTAAATGTTGCATAAACTAACGTAGATTCTGTAGTCAAAATATTTAACTTGTTATTGTAAAATGTGATTCGTCATTGAGAGATTATTTTTCTGTATGTATAATGAGAGTATTTTAGGAATCTAATTTAAGTGCATAAAAGTATAGAAAAAAAAATTAAAAACCTATTCCAGGAGTAGAAAATACTTAATCAGATTACTTGGGTTCAGCCCAACTAAATTTCTTATATTAAAAAGAAAATCTGAGTTGCATATGTTAGAAAGTCAAAGAAGTCATTTTTGGGGGCAGAGAATATGGTTAGTTTAAATGGAATGGGTGGTATGAAGAAATGAAACATACCCTGTAGCCATGACCTCGGGTGGGACCTTGGTGTTTCATTAAAAACTGACTTGAACAGGTAACATTCTGGAAGGTGGTTGTGTCAGGAAGGAGGAGAGTACTGAGAGCCTGTTTCCCATCAGATCCATGTGCCACAGAGGCTTCCATGAGTTCTGGCAGATTGATCAGGAATTCAGGCCTGAACCAAACATCCTTCTAGAGAGTTCAGAACATGGGAAGGACTCCCTGGGGGGGGGGGGGGGGGGGGGGGGGGGGGGGG
>NW_024412403.1:11380616-11493674 GCF_014898765.1 Herpailurus yagouaroundi | reverse complement strand
CATGCAACAGGCAAAAGTGGCGAAGACACCCGGGGAAATTTCATTGACCAGGCACCCCTCCAACCCCCCCCGCCCCTCCTTCCAGGTCACCCTTTGCAGTTCTCTTCCTGGATTCCTGGATAGATTGGGCACATCCCTTTGATGTTTGCCTTTTCAATGAAATTTCCCCGGGTGTCTTCGCCACTTTTGCCTGTTGCATGGCTGGGTGGGTTGAAGAGTGAAATTTGGAGTTTCTGGGCACACAAAACAGGCAGGGCAGAGCAGTCTCCTGAGATGCCGGTGTCCCTAATGGAGATCCCAGGGGCAAGATGTCTTCCTCATCTTCCCCTTTCCAGAAAAGAGGCAGTAGCCCAAGATGCTTCTAGGGCACAGACTTGCCACCAGAAACGTCCCTGCAGGCCACCGAGGAGAAGATACAACACAAAAGCCCGTGAAACTCGATGTCTAAACCCCTGAGAGATACAGTTGGAAGTCATTTCAGGAGGTGACAAGCTGGGGGGCCAGCTTCCCCCAACAGACTGGAAGTGATGCCACAAAGCAAATAGTTCCTGGTAAGACAGGGCACTGCATGGGGGTCACTGCCGTTGAGAGTGTAGGGCTGATGGCTTGCAGGGACTCGTGGGGAGTGTGAGCGCCGGGTTTTCAACATTTCTTTCAACGGTTAGCTACGTGCTTCTTGCCGCTAACCAGCAGTGGAAGTTCCTTTTTGATAAGCCCGAGATCAGCGAACATTGGAGTCCAAGTGATTCCTGGACTTCCAGGGTGGGAAGCTGTGATTTCTGGGAGCTTCCTGGAATCTGTTGAGGCATACGAGGAATCTGCAAATCACCTTGAGGAGCGGTCCTGGTGGATGTGACTGACTTTCTTCCCAAAGATGGGGCCGTTCAGAGATCTCCTTGTTCAAGCTCAACCTGGGGGCAGGGGGCTGGGCATCTCAGGCCAGTTCGTCAGAACTGGACCAGCTCTGATCCATCCGCCCAGCATAGGTGTTGACCTTTCTCAGCGCCGTGCCCTCTTGGCTGGGCTCAGGGCTGAGTGGGAATGAGTTAGCCAGTCAACTGCTCCTCGGGCCGTAGTTCAGAAAACTTTGGGGACAGGAAAAGCCAGAGCCTGGGGGTCCTACCCAGCAGTGCCTGCAGGCCACTCCAGCTAGCCTTTACCTGTTTGGAAAAGAATGTATCAGTCTGACACGAGTCTCTCGTGACAAATGGGTCCCACTGCTGGTGGCATGTTGCTTCCCTCACAACCCTTCCCCGGGGGTGAGACTCAGCCACCCCTCACCCCCGCCATGGATGTCCTGTTGACTGTAATATACTTCTGTTGCCAAATAATGGTACTGGTTAATTTTCCATAAAAGGGAGACTATATTGTCTGATATGTAATGTCAATGGAGCTCTAAACATTATTAGACTCTATTATAAATTGTAGAATTATGTATTCGTCCAAGGTTTGATGAAGCAGGGCCAAGACATTAGGTTGCTTTTTTTGTTTGTTTAAAAGAAGCTGAGGTTAGTTCTCCTGGTCGAGTGTTCCTTTTGGCACCTTATTATGTATGAAACGTTACATTTTACTGATTCAGATTATGGTAACTGATTTTTGTTTTTCTTAACCCAGTAGCGACACCAGTACCGATGGCTATTCCTGTGTATCTTGACCCTAAAAAGAACAATCTCTTCAAAACAGCTCTTTGTTCATTTTGACCTGTACGGTTTCAATTCACATGGTTCATGAATAAAACGAGAAAGCCAACCCTGTTCCGGTGGATTGTTTCGGGTTCTTTCTGCCCCACCTCCCTTCTGAGCAGGCAGGAAACAGAGAGCCTGGCCAATGGCTCCCCTTCCTGTGTGCTTCCTTCTCCCACGGGGAAGGCTGGAGTTGGGGAAGGACAACTAAGCGGACCAAACCCACCACCCTTCCCACGCTTTCTGCACACAAATGGTGGTTCCAGGTAGAAATGCATCTCCCGGTACCGACTCCTTCCGAGAACTTGAGCAGTTCTGAGCGGTGGCAGCAGAAATGCCAGGGGTGCTGAGGGGTGAGCACACAGCTCAGCTTGTCTTACCAGGACATTCCGAGGATTGCTCTGGCTTTCCGTGAAGTTTCCGACGCAGACAACGCTGCGTGTTCACAACCCTGAGTCGTAACCCTGGGCGCCCTTGGCAGACCCAACACTGAATTTTACTGCTACCTGAATTTTAGGGGATGACTTATGGCATTTTCTTCTGATCTGGTTTTAAGGCAAAATTCCTATTTCATCACTGATTTCTCTGAATGTGAACCAGTGTTAAAGTTCTGAGGTCGTGGGGCCTGGGTGACCCGGTTAAGCATCTCACTTCAGCTCAGGTCATGATTTTGTGGTTTGTGAGTTCAAGTCCTGTATCAGACTCCGTGCACACAGCTCAGAGCCCGGAGCCTGCTTTGGATTCTGTGTCTTCCTCTCTCTGCCCCTCCCCACCCCCCAAAACTAAATAGACATTAAAGTTCTTGGGTTGGCTTGAACTCCAGTTGAATTGTTATAGGACCTTAAAAAACATTTTCACAATAAAATAGCATGTCTTTGCCCTATTTTTAAATCAGTAGGTCCCATTTTTGGTAAACATAAAAACCCTGTGCTTTTCTTGGTTATTATTTGAAGTTTCAAAAATGAAAATCATTATAAACCAAGAAAATAGTACTTTTCCAAACTACAACTCATTGTCTCTGCGATCGACACGGTCCCGTTGCACAGCTCAGAGAGTGGAAGGAATTGCTGATATAAAGCATGTTGAGTAGGTACCTCTTGAACCAAATTTAGTAGGAAATATTTTATTCTAGAGTATTTATTGTTTTTTCCTAATTATAGAATATTTGTTAATGCAGAAAATTCAGCAAGCTCAGAAAAATACAAAGGAAATAAAATCAATTAGTGGAGATATTCTTCCACACAAAAATAAATGTTAACATTTTGATGCTCATTATTCCTGTATTTTCTTGCTCTGTGTGCGTGTGTGTGTGTGTTAGATGTTTACATTACTTAATAGCTAATACACACCAAGCACTTCCCTTATGCAAGGCAATGTTCAATTACATAATTTATAGAAAACTTTTCACTTCTATTTTGTTGATTGCTTTCTTTTAAATCAGCTATATATTTATCCACAACTTGACTTTTTTTTAAGTGTATTTACTTTAGTTTGAGAGAGAGAGAGAAAGAGCATGAGTGGGAGAGGGACAGAGTCCCAAGCAGGCTCCGTGCTGTCAGCACAGAGCCTGACATGGGGCTCGATCTCATGAACCATGAGATCATGACCTGAGACAAAATCGGGTCAGATGCTTAGCCAACTGAGCCACCCAGGTGCCCCCACTACTTGATTTTTTAGGACTACATAGTATCTCATTGTCTAAATGTATTGTAAGTTATTCAAACAATCCCAACATCTTTAGGTTGCTTTAAAATTTTTCCTTAAACTTTTCCTTTAAAATTTACCACTGTACACAGATCTGTGGGTAGGGTAACCCACGGCTGATCTGGTGCTCACATAAGGCCGTGTTTGAAGCATTTCGTACACTTCCTCTGATTCTATGTGCTCAACCAACAGGAAGGTTGTTTGTTGGATTTGCTCTGAAGGATTCGGGCAATATTACGGTACTCATATATGTGTATATTCAGCGTGGAGCCTGATGTGGGGCCCGATCTCACGACTGTGAGATCACGACCTGAGCCGAAATCAAGAGTTGGACGCTTAACTGAGCGAACCCCCCGGGGTACCCCCCTCCCAAAGATATTTTGTCCATCAGTCGTCCGGTGTCTTAGAAGCTTGTGGTTTTACGGTGATTCACGCGTGTGGGATGCCGTCTGGTGCAGTGTCGGGCTGGCTGTAGGCACGAGGCAAGCTAGGATGAAGGCAGACAGGGCTCAGGGACGTGATCCAACAGCCGGTCGAGCACGTGACACTGAGCAAACGCGAGGGCCCCTCAATCTCTCTCCTCAGGCGGTATCTCTGCTCCACCTGTATCACAGAGTTGTTGTAAAGCGTCAAGATACACGGAGTGGACTCAAAAGCAGCATCCTATTTGGGAGGGGGGTATGTCAGGATCAGCGTATTTTACTAGGGGAGGCCTTCCTGGAGGAACAATGGAGCAGCAGTCATCCTAATGGCCTATCAGGGACCGGGAGTGCTGGACAAACCCTGAGGACAGATTTCTGCAGGTAGTACCGGAGGGACTTTGCCACGTGACCATAATGTGTCAGGTGGGTGCTGCGTTTCAGCAATCCTTGGGGTCACACGACCCAGGAAAGTGGCAGGCCACGGAGCCAGTAATCAGTGTTTACTGCCACCCTTCCGCCTCCGCCTCCCCGCACTGGCTCGTGCTCTTGCTTCCCTGTTGCGGCCCCTCTGGAAGTGAGCATGATCGCTTCCGTCTACAGGGGACGAAAGCCAGGCGTGGAGGAGCCGGGGTGCCCCACCCGTGGGAAGCAGCAGAGCAGGCTCGCACCCACACCCCCTGGGGGGCTCCAGGGCACATTCCTAGCTGCCAGTCTACCGTCCCAGGGTGCAGAGCAGCCGGAGTCGACATCACGAACTTCCCTGTAGATGGCGTCACGTCCCTTTACTTACGGAACTTTCTGGTGGTATGGGCGTAGTATCGCCGTGCCTGGCCTGTGCCGGGTACTCCCAAGGTTCCAGTCCGTCGGGATGTACTTCACAACCTGAAGTGCAGTGGCCACACACAGAGCGGGAGTCTCGGAGAAATGCCTTCAGGCCACCCTTTCAGATCAGCTGATTATCAGAGAAGCAGAACTGCCTTTTGTCTGGGCCCAGCCTGTGGGAACGGGACTCCGCTGCCCGTCTGCCGGTTGGCCGGAAAGGTCTTGGGAGAATCAGCAGGACCAACGGGCAGTTCAGCCAGAGCGGTGCCTTCAGCGAGCGGTGCAGCCACCGCCGGCACAGCTGCCTGCGGCGGGGAGAACGTCCCCACTTCCTATCCGGGCCGAAGCTCCTGGCCAGTCCTCGGTTGTGAGGACATTCACAGGGGTCGGGACAGCTACCCTGCTGCCCTCTGCTGAGTGCGCAGCTCTGATCCAGACCTCTGCCCGCAGTGGGAGGGAGGGAACGAATCCTTGTTAGATTAATGGCATTCTTCTAGTAGATTCCAGAATGAAGACTGCTTTTTAGCCAGAATCTATCTGAGAGCCTTTATATAGAGCGTCACTGCCTTTATATTTACTAGAAGATGAAGGGCAGGACTGTTAAGACGGGTCACTTTGGGTTTAAAACAAGATGCACAGGACTTAAGAACTTGTTAGAATGGTCAGATGGCACAAGCTGGCCCTGTCTGCAGTACCTTAAACACACGCACTCACCTGGCTGATGCTGGACCTCGGGGCACAGCAACAGGCGTGGGTCCACGTGCCGCGGAAGCTGTTAAGAAGCACGAAGCAGGACGGCGAGGGGCAGCTGCCAATGTCTTGACCAGCACAGGTCCTGGGGGCTGGGAGGCCCGCTTTCAGGATCTGTGACTGGACATGGGCACAGACCACTAAAACTCCGGGGTGGTAACTGGCCTGGTTGTTGGCATCAACTCCGCCCGCAGGGTCAGCCCCTCCCCGGGCTCTGAGCCCAGAGGCCAAGGTCGTGAGGTAAGACACATTAAGGACTTAATGGTGCCTGCAATAAAGGCCTCAATAAATGTTAACAGTTCTTCCTAATGACACAAGCTTCCATAAATTCCTAAGAGTAATCTACACAAACTAAAATCTCCAACCAACAGGGCTTTTAACCTTTTAGCTGGGCGGATTCTGAAAGAAAGATAGAATATAAGGTTCTCTGTATTTCCACTTCAAAAAAGATAGTAAACAATATATGTTCTGTTCAGGAAGCATTTTATTGTTGCTACAAGTTTAGGGATTTTCATGGACAGAAAATCAACACTTTCAGAAAATCTCCCGCATGGCCCTGCTCAGCTTCTGAATCTTGGTTTTCGCAGACATATCAGCATATTTCTCACCAATACGGACAATCATTCCACCCATGATGGACGGATCAATCTAGGAAAGAAAGTAGGTTGGAAATGTGGAAAAGCATTGATATTTCATTGATCGAACAGAAAGATGAAAAAGTACTTTGAAAAGTCTACATGCTGTACAAACGTAAGATGTTATCATTATGTCTAGAAAAAAGAAGTCAGATTGTGAATGGAATCCATAATCATTTAAATTGAGAACATAAAATTTCTATTAGAAACAATTTAGTATTTGGTGAGATTTAATTTTTCAGTTTCTACAGCCACTCAACAGTGTCAAAGAACCTGAGGAAACACACCATACATAATTAAAAACCTACCTTAACCTCCAATTTCAATACTTGGCCTTTACTTAGGAAGCTCTTCAGGACTGTTTTTAATTCAGCAAGAGTGGGTTCATCTAAAGGCTAAAAAAAGGACAAAGCCATCCTTTAATTAAGTAGATAAAGCAGAACAGAACTTTCCACGTAAAAGCTCAGGAAGAAAATACCCCTGGCACACATCAGCACGACAGGCCTTGTGAATTCCTGTGTGGTCTCTGGGCCCTTCCAGGAGCTGCACTGCAAGTTACTCACACCGCTGGTGTGCCGGGAACATGCCGATGTCCTGTCCCACAAGAACACCTCAGCGAGCTCATCGGGCGGGTCACTGATGCCCATAAATGCCACTCCCTCCCCGTCTCTGCTCCCTGGTATCAGTGGTACGACTTAGACACGACTGAGGAGGACCCCCCCCAATACTGAAGTTAATGATGCCTGATGACACAGGCCTCTCCTGTGCAGCCCTGTGGGCATGGCAGGAGGCCACTATGTCCTTGGATGGAGAGCTGCAATCTGACCCGGTTCTAGCATCTCTAAGACCTCTGGTTCCCAGGAGCTTCTAGAAGCACGCTGCACTCCGAGCCTCACGGGGAACGCCTGGCCGCACGGCTCTGCACTTGACTCTGACAGAGCCAGCACTCAGACGTCAGCCTGTGTTCTCTCTGCCTCAACTCCTACTCCTGGTGAGGGGAGAGTGAGAAACGCTGAAGGAGCGGCCTCTTGTCACAAATCCTCTCTCTCTACCCCCACACCTAAGGGTCCACAAGCTAGCAGATAAGGCTTTCCATCTTCGCAAAGATCTAACAACGCCTCTTGGGGGAGCTGGTGTGAAAGTCTGCTGGTGTTTAATCAAGACATCATTCGCCAGGCCTCCTCCAAGGTTACAGAGCTCCGAAGTACGTGCACACCTCCCACTCAGAGGCTTAGCGGGTGCCAGGCACCGGTCTGTGCTGGCATTTCACACCCACCACCCCCTTTAACCGGGACAACTCTGGGCGGCCGGCGGCTCTTATTCCCATTTCCCGTAGGAGAGAACAGGTTCAGAGTGGTTAAGGTCCCAGTTGCTGCAATATTTGAAATCAGTCTATTTCTACAGACTGTGCCCTTAGTCACTAATCAAGGAATAATTTTTGTTTTTGAACAGTGGAAACTTATTTACCCGGGAGTTTCAACATCAAACACTGCTGCACTAGCAACAGTTGGTTCTAAAAAACTTTTACAAAAATATGCACCCTTTAAAAAAATAATGTCCTTGGGGCGCCTGGGTGGCTCAGTCAGTTAAACGTTTGACCTCGGCTCAGGTCATGATCTCGTGGTTTGTGGGTTCGAGTCCCGCATCAGGCTCTGTGCTCACAGCTCAGAGCCTGGAGCCTGCTTCGGATTCTGTGTCTTCCTCTCTCTCTGCCCCTCCCCTGCTCACGCTCGGTCTCTCTCTCAAAAATAAACATTAAAAAAAAAAAAATGGTTTTTAATTAAAAGTAAAAAATAAATTAAAAAATCATGTCCTTGTACTCACTGAATGACAGAATTTATACCAATGCTCAGCCACGGGGATGGTATGACGGTATGACCTGCCTGGTGAAGCCTCATCTGGGCCCTGCTGTCACCGAGAACTGGGGCAGGCCCAGTGGGCCCGGGCAGATGCCTGAGCTGTAAGGATTCGCAGTCAGTTGTGCACTTTCGTGGCACCGACTATGAACTACAAGCGTGCAAATACATGATCTGGGGTAAAATGTCTCTCTGAAGCCGTGCTCTTTTGGAGAGTGAGAGTATCTTTGAAATACCAGAAAAATTAACCTAGATGAGGTCAGGTGCTGCGTATTCCAAGCAAATCCGCCGTCCTCTACTGAGAAGTAAGCCCCTCAAGGCTGATTTCCTATGCGGTCTGAACTACAGTAGGGAGAAAATACGTACTTAGGACATCAACAAAAGGAATTCTGGGGAGGTGGCGCAGCTTAAGGTACATGCTCTTGTGAGAGAGAGGGCCATGTTCAAACCCTGATTCCCTATTTTGTCACTTTGGGCAAATGACTTAATTTCCCTGGGTTCACTCATCTGTAAAATAAGGATAATTCTACCTCACATAGAACGCTGCCATTAAATAATACATTACGAAGTACTCGGCATATAGGTCTATTATTACAGCCACGTCAGCAACTCCACAAGGGCCTGCCCTTCCCACCCTTCCCATTCGCTGCCACCAAAGGTTAGACAGTCCAGTTTCAGGAGACTACTTACCAAGGGATTTGTGAAATAACTCCAACTTGTGAGGGAACATAAACCACTACTTCCTAACGCATTTGAGTCCAGTCTCGTCCTCCCGAACAGTCAGCGGGTAGGGAGGCACTAACGGGACACACACCGGCCCCTCCAAAGCGCAGGTTCATGGCAGCTCGTGTAAGAAGTGAAGCAAACCTCCTAAGTGACCGATCACCTTTCCCGGTTTCTGGATTTTAGCCTGTTTTTTTTCTTTTCATTATGCAAAACGCGATGCACGGATGTCAAAGCAAATACAGCAGCAACAAGCTGCCACTTACGGATGCAGTGGTCACTGTGCAAGGAACTTCTCCACGGTGGACACTCATCATGGTCGAAAAGGCAGAAACGACTCCAGGGGTGTTGTTCAAGCGACCATTTTCAGCAAGCAAATCTGGGAAAGTGAAGGTGTCTCAGTAACGTCAAAATCACTCAAAACAGGTTATTCATTAGACACTTTTCCAAAGAAGACACCCAGATGGCCAACAGACACATGAAACGATGCTCAACATCACTCATCATCAGGGAAATACAAGTCAAAGCCACACTGAGATACCACCTCATGCCAGTCAGAGTGGCGAAGATGAACAAATCAGGAGACTATAGATGCTGGAGAGGATGTGGAGAAAGGGGAACCCTCTTGCACTGTTAGTGGGAATGCAAACTGGTGCAGCCGCTCTGGAAAACAGTGTGGAGGTTCCTCAAAAAAATAAAAAATAGATCTACCCTATGACCCAGCAATAGCACTGCTAGGAATGTACCCAAGGGATACAGGAGTGCTGATGCCTAGGGGCACTCGTACCCCTAGCACTTTCAACTTTCACTTGATAGCAGCACTTTCAACAACAGCCAATTAGGGAAAGAGCCTAAATGTCCATCAACTGACGAATGGATAAAGAAGATACGGTATATATATATATATACATATATATATATATACAATGAAATACTACTTGGCAACAAGAAGGCATAAAATCCTGCCATTTGCAGCAACATGGATGGAACTGGAGGGTATTATGCTGAGTGAGATAAGTCAGTCAGAGAAAGGTATGTTTTCACTCATATGCTGATCTTGAGAAACTGAACAGAAGACCATGGGGGAAGAGAAGGGGAAAATAAAAACAGTTACAGAGAGGGAGGGAGGCAAACCATAAGAGACTCTTAAATACCGAGAACAAACTGAAGGTTGATGGGGGGTGGGGGAGAGGGGAAAGTGGGGGATGGGCACTGAGGAGGGCACTTGTTGGGATGAGCACTGGGTGTTGTATGGAAGCCAAACTGACAACAAATTATATTTGTATGTTAGTATACTATTGTAACAAAACAAAAACCCCTAGGTTATTCACGAGGTATTATATTCACCTCAAAAGCAAACTTAGATTTGTGGCCTTAGAATGCTATATTCAATGTCCTTTAAGAATGTGAATGAAGAAGATGGTGCTTGGTATTTAAAAAGTATATTCAGTGTTTAAAAAAACCCACCACCGACAAGCATTTAAAATAGCCAGGTGTGTGGGGAGGCCTTACAGATCTCCAACCGATTTCCTGACCATGGCCTGCAACCTGATTTTCATATTTCAGGTTAGATTCCAATGTTTGGCTACAAATCCTCAAATTAACATATTATCTATATTCAAAGATGATGCCATGAATACATGTTCTTTGGAACATGTATTCTGGGTTGGCCATGGGACTTGAAAAGCAAGCCTAATGTACCAAACAATGCAAATGTCTTTGAGGACAGAGATACAGCCACCGGTTACACACCGTTTCCTTGCTATGAATCCTATCTGTCTTCTCCACGGGTTGAAAAGTAGTGGCTGCAATTACTTTGTTACACGGTCATATCCTTTAGACAGTGCTCTTCAAACTTTAACTCACAAACAATTCACTTGGGGAGCTAGTTAGATGCAGTAGGTTGATTTATTAGGTTGGCTAACTCCTTAGATCGCGGCCAAAAGGCAGGTAGGTGATGCTGACGTTCCTGGTCCACGGATCACACTTCCAGGGGCAAGATTTTCAGTAGAAAAGACCTAATACTTACTGATCAGGTTGCATGTGAGGGGAGAGAATCTCTCTTTTGCTGTCATGTCGTTTAGGCTTTTCACTTTCACGGAACGCTTCACATAGGGATTCATAATGGAAGCAGCCATTTTGGGTTCCTTCAAGATTTGCTGAAAGTACCAAAAAAATAATTTCTTCAACTCTTTAGTGCATGAACGATCCTCGCCGCCACAACATATTTTGTTATGAATCATGTATTTCATTAAATTAGCACTCTCAAAGCATGTATGAAGAAAAGTTTACAATCAAATAATTTTCTCTGCCTTTGAGAATACACCATACCTTGGTTTTACACAAGATATAATGGTACTTCTTGGAAAAATTTAAAGATACTTTATGAAGTTTCTTAAATTTATTTTTGCTTTTCAAGAGAGATTACAGAAAAACTAAGCAGCCGAGATTCAACGAACTGCATATGTTACTGTATTTACTATGGGTAATACTCAGCTGAAAAGGTGCTCTAACGGCAAAGGAAGTCTCCCTGTTATTCCCCTGGAGGGGGGCCTCTCTGTGTCAGAGTGATCCTGATTCTGTCCTGCCTCTTACAGAGCCCCGTGAGAGAGCTCTGGTGTTTCCAGAGCAGCCTCAATCAGCCTGGGAGGCAGAGTGGACGAACAGTGGGAGTGCAGCTACCAGGAGAGGGACCACATGTCTCCATTTTGTTAATTCATAAATGTCTGTCCTCAGCGACCCAGGGTAGCTTCCGGCACCTTGCTCCCCTTAGTATCAGGCCAGGGTTCTAACAAAACAATGGCTGTTTCCGTTTGGGCATCTTTCAGTTAAATACCTGCCAGCCTTTCACTCACTGCTAGCACCTTCTCCCAGGCTCTCGGCCAGAATCTGCTCTAATCCAGGCTACCCGTCATACACCACCTAATGCTAAAACTTCAACGCGACTGGCTCCATAGAAACAATTTTCCATAAAAATTGAGGACTTACGCAAATTAAAAGCTGGCATTTGGGTAATCCGGTTTTTCGTGTTTCCCATCTTTCTCTGTTGTATCATCCGATGGGCAGTTAGTGGCACCTGTGTAGCATCACTTTCCTCTCAGTGCCAAAAAACTGCTGATTTTCGTTTACAAAGAGTCTTAAGGTAAGTGCCTCCTTTCTACGTCTCCACATCTTAACTGATTTCCAGGTTATAGTCAAACCCCATTCTTAACACCCACAATCTAGGTCACTCCATTGTGAATACCACTGTTCGGTTTTAAATGGGCATATGTGGGGCGCCTGGGTGGCTCAGTTGGTTAAGCATCTGACTTTGGCTCAGGTCATGATCTCACGGTTTATGGGTTCAAGCCCTGTGTCGGGCTCTGTGCTGACAGCTCGGAGCCTGGAACCTGCTTCAGATTCTCTCTCTCTCTGCCCTTCCTCCACTTGTGTTCTGTCCCTTTCTCTCTCTCAAAAGTAAACATTAAAAAAATAAAATTAAAAAAAAAATAAACAAAATGGCCATACATGACAAGTAGCGGGCAATAATTATCACCTCCAAAAATGCCTGTGTGTGATCCTGTCTGCTCTTGGTACCCCTCCCCCAAGTGTCTCCAACAGTGAGGCTGTTGACTCTGTGGGTTGGTCACACCAACTCAGACAGTAAGCATCGTCTGTAGAGCTAACTGGACAGAGAAAGGAATATGGAACGAACATTACTGTCTGCTAGGACAAAAATTCCAAAAAAAAAAAAAAAAAAAGCTTGAGATGAAAAATGAACAGAATAAATATTATCCTATATGACTAGCCTCATCAGGGTTTTTTCTTCCGAACAGTATAAAAAAAAAAAATCTTCAGAAATAAGATTAAAAATAGAAGAAATTCTTAAAACAGAAAACTAAGAAAGCGCAAAACTTTCTCTAGAGAGAGTATACGCTAGACTGTGTCTCCCTCTCCCCCCCCCCCTTTTTAAGTTTATTTATCCGATTTGAGAGAGAGGGAGAGAACAAGCGGAGGAGGGGCAGAGAGAGGGGGAGAGGATGTGAAGCGGGCTCTGTGCCTTCGAGCTCAGAAACGTGAGATTATAACCTGAGCTGAAGTCAGAGGCTTAACTGACTGAGCCACCCAGGCGCCCCTCCGTCTCCTCCTTTAACGCAGAGCTTCTTGTCGGAGGTGGCAGCTATAAAGCAAGGGAAGGGGAAGCAACAGAGTGGACAGAAACGTGTTAACTAGAAAATTCGGTTAAAATTACAACAGATTTTCCCAAGTTACACCGGTACACTTCTGTTAATTCAATTGATTCGCTCTTCTTTCCAGGTTAAAAAAACAAAGTGTAAAAATAAACTGTCCCTTGTAGCTTCCCCACCTGTCAGTTCTGTACTGGAGCTCAATACACCTTTGCTGATTTTGTTGCCCAGAGTGCTCTGCTTGGTTATTTCCCTCTCACATCTTGGGGATAAAATAAAAAATTGAAAATGAGGAAAGGCTCCATAAAGAAAATTCCCAGCAAAGCAAGTCATAATACATTCTAAAGACTATTTTAGAACTGCCTGAAATACAAGCACAGATTTTCAAAGGTGACCTCTATTTCTTCTTAGCCCCAAATCTTGGTTCCTAATATTAATAATACCCTCGTTCGTATCTGCCTGTACCTATTATACAATAGGTTCAGAATAACAATACCCAGTACTATTCCTATCAACATGATTACAGAAAACAGGTTTTTTTTCTTTTTTCTTTTTGTAGTTCATTTTCACTTAGGATATACCTCATTAGAGAAACATGGCCAAATAAGGAAACAACCCATGATGGAAACTTAGTAATAAGCAGAAAAGCTACTTACCGCTACTCTCAACAATTCCTTTTCTACTTGTTCCAGCTTATTCTGTTTAGATGCAGCAGAATAAAGAGCAGTGGCATAGCGACCTTCGATACCATATATCTGAACAGGTGGCTTTAAGAAAGGATGGGGTGGGGGAGGAAGAGAAAAGGAAAATCACTTCAGATATCATTCTGCCAATAGCAGGATTAAATACATATATTAAAATACACTGTTTAGGGGCGCCTGGGTGGCGCAGTCGGTTAAGCGTCCGACTTCAGCCAGGTCACGATCTCGCGGTCCGTGAGTTCGAGCCCCGCGTCGGGGCTCTGGGCTGATGGCTCAGAGCCTGGAGCCTGTTTCCGATTCTGTGTCTCCCTCTCTCTCTGCCCCTCCCCCGTTCATGCTCTGTCTCTCTCTGTCCCAAAAATAAATAAATGTCGAAAAAAAAAAATTAAAATACACTGTTTAGAGCACACAACAAGTTTAAATACCAAATAAGGAATCAGAAAGCTATCCTGAATGGCAATTCTCAAACAAATCAGGGACGTTTCCTCGGCTAGGTCACTTAATCTTCCAATTTTTGAGCTTCCAATTTTTCATCTTAAAATGTGGTGCTTAGGAAATATGGTACCTAGAGTCCCTTCCAGCGGTAACTATAAATCAATTATTACATGGATTCTGAAATGAGCTTATGCTTCCTTTGAACTCAGTAACTAATCAGTTCCACATAGTGGAGATTTTAAACACTGATAGAAGACAGTTTTGCACACGTTAGAGCCAAGAAAACATTTAATGGTGACACTATAAATTTCCCCTATAGTGTCTCCCCATCAATGTTCAGTTTAATGGAGCTCTTTAGCAGCTTACTGAATGCCTGATGCTTGAATTATTTTTCACAAAAAACTGTAGGCTTTTTCCTACGCGCTGCCATCAATATATGACTACGTATGCTTAGCAGTTCTGTATGGTTGCAGTGCAAGAGCTCAGGTTTGAAGAAAGATTTAGTTCCCGCCCAGCTCTGAGACCAAACTCGAGTTCTCCCAGTCTGTTTCCTCTTTTGCAAACAAAAGACCAGCTATTTCCCATCATTGTTACGGGATTTTAAGAAATTCCCACAAAGGTTAATAAGCACGGGCCTGTTGCACACCAGGCATTCAACTTATTCCATTCCCTATCCCCACGCACACATCACATTTTGGAACCTACAAATCAGGCAGAAAGGTTTAGGTAGTACTTATTATACAAAAGTCCATGCCCTAACCGCGCACGTTCATTTACTTTACGATTAGTAACAAAAGTTGACATACCCTCACGAGCTTGGCAAATGGCCTGACCACAGATGTACTAAAGCATCGCACCTTTAAAACAATAATAAAACATTTAAAGTGATTAGTTTCTTAGTATCATCACGGAGATTACACGAGCTGCTCTTTATTCCCAAGGAGTAAATTTCACCACTGAGCATCATCCATAGCCGCCAGGGAAACTGTTTTCCCACCAACTTCCTTGTTTGCTAAGAACAGGCTGAGGCTAGCACACCAGTATGAGAGAGGAAACACAAGTTCTGACGAAATACATGTTCCAAGAAACCCCAAATTTCTGGCATTTGTTACCACCCGTGAGGAAGGATTTTAATAAAAAGTGAGAGGATTCCAGTCATGATCTGCAAGAGATGCACCTTCTTAGAATCCAAATGCTATCGGAAAAGAAAGATTAATCCCCTTGGTACTGCAGCAGTCTGATGTGAGAACTGACCCTAGTTCTGAGAAATGGTATCTAGTCTATCAAGGAACAGAGTTGGAACTCGTTGCTTAAAAAGCATCTGCAAGGGCACAGCTCACCTTGAAATAATTTCAGTTCTGAACTGTTCTATAACACAAGTGGTTGTAGGGATTAAAAGACCTTTTCACTTATGAAAAACTTACCTAAGCTGTAAGGTGTCATGATGTGTAAAGCATAGTGTTGCTATGTAGTATAAAGACCACGAATTTTCTTTCCAACTCCATCTTCTGTATGACCGTGTGGGTTCGAATCTCAGCTCTACCTACCCCTTTCCTGGCTGAGCAGCCAAGGACGAGTCATTTAAACTTTTCGGTCTCATTTCCTTTATAAAAATGTGAAATGTGTTTTATAAATACTCCTTAGCATTACTAGAGACCCTTGACAGGTCTGACCACAACGACAAGGTTAAATGACTTGGGGGTGGGCTGTATCCTTTCCTCGGAGTCCAGGGGAGCCTTCCCCCGCCCCTTTCCCGTGCGCCTCAAACTAGCTGCTCCCGAGGCTGTGCTCGGGGACGCCAAGGTCAGGCACACGTCCCCCTGCACCACCAGCCCCGCGGACGTACAGGGAGGTAGGGCCGCCCGAGCGCTTTGCGTCGCTCCCACTCGCAGGGCCCTACAACGCTGAATGGCGGCCACGCTTCCCCAGCTGTGGTCTCGCTCTGTGGCTCTTAGGGCTCTGCTACGTGTCACTTTAGAAGGGATCCTCTCGCTAGTTTTCAGGACCTCCCTTCTCTCACCTGCCGGGAGAGCCCGGACACTGCAGAGGAAGCCATCTTCTCCGGGTAGCTGTAGGTCAAAGCCGAGGCGGCGAGAGAGACGCAAGGGCGCACGCGTGCGTCAGCGTAGCCGCTCAGGCCGCTGGGAAATGTAGGCGTAGGTCACCAGGCCGCATGCGCCGAGGTCGCGGTCAGTCTGGGAGTTGTGGTCTTTAGAAGTGGTTGTTAAGGGCTGGACTTCTAGAGCTAGTGGCCTCGGACAGCACCTTAAAATAAAACGCTTGCATTACTGGATGGTCCTTACAGTAGGGTGGATTTCTTTTCCCTAGATTTTAAATTTCCTTTTAGATAAACAGGTGGCATATGTTCTATTTCACATTCATTACTAGCATCATTAGCATCGTTTACCCCTTCTTTCTACCACAACAAAGGGTGTATCAAGTGCAGTTCCTTGCTCTGTATAAAAACAAAGGAGCCTTACAGCTCCCGCAGAGGATTCAACCTGCCCAGTGTCTGGGCCATGGCTGCCTCTCTACCTCCACACCCCCTTCCCCTCATCTCACCTGAGCGCAGCACTGCCTTTGGTTTGTGAGAGCATGTGAGATTCTAGTGCCTAAATTCTTGATTCCTGGGTAGAGCGGAGTGATTATTCGAGATTATCTGGGGTTTGAGCAAGTGTGACATCGAAACCGAAAACCCAACACTAGCGTTGGCCAGGTTCTCTGCATTCATAAACAAACCCGAATTTCAACCCATTTCAGCCTAAATGGAGCTTACTTTGTTTTTCTCTTCTGCACAGAAGAGAATTGGCCCGACAGAGTACGCGCGGTTCAGAGTTCCCTGGTTGCAACAAAAGGGTCCTGTGGTCAACTGAAAAAAATTTTTTTTCCTGTTCAGATTTATTATAGGAACACAGATTAATTTGTTAATATATCCTTTTAGAGGGCGGTTTTCTCATCATTACAAAAACTTGTAAAAATGCAGAGAAGTGCAAGGAATGTAATTGCCGTCTTTTCAACCACTCAGAGGCAGCTGTTGTCAATACTTGGGTGTGTTATCTCCGGCATTTTTTCAGTATTATAATGGATATTATAATAGTGCCTGCCTTATAGATTATCAGGAAAAAGAAAGAAATTATACGTATGTAAAGTATTTAAAACAACTGCCTGACAGAGTGGCACTCAATAATGTTAGTTCTTTATTTTGTATTGTTTTGTTATATATATGGATTGACACCTCATATATTATTTAGTTTATTGCCTTTTTCCTTAATACAAGAGAAAAAAGGATACTAAATTAGATATGGTCTGTGGTTACATGCTTATGATATAAGAATATTTCAAAGTTATATAATTTTCATGAGCATGTTAATGGCTGTAGAATAACCCATCAAGTGGATTCTGTATCTTATTCAATGATTTTTGAACATAATTCAGATGATTTCCAGGTGGTTTTTTTTTTTCATTTTAAACAATACTGCATCTCCTGAGCATCTTAAATGCAAACCTTTTTTTTTTTTCTTTTCATACTTAGAATAACATCCAAAGAGATTTCCAGAACTGGCACAACTTGGTGAGAGGGTATGAGCCCTTTAAAAGTTCTTGGTGCTTGAGGCCAGGCTGCTTTTCAAAAGTTTTATCCTATTTACACTTTCACTAGCAGAGCATAAAAACCCATGTTTCACTTCACTATGCAAACTATTTTCAGAGGCTGTTTTCAAATTAGCTTAATGGAAACTATATTCATTATGCAATGAACATAAATTTTATTGAGTACCTATTATGTGCAGGCAGCCCTTTTATGCCCTGAAGATACAGTGTGTTACATGACAAAGTGCTTGCTTTTGTAGACCTTACATTCTATGCGATTTCAAACCACAAACCCATGTTTCCTAATGTGTGGGTGTTATTAGATGTAATACAAATCAAAAGTTCCGGAGCCAAATGCACTTGGGAAATTCTAGACTCTATTGTGTTGATAATTATAACTAAACTGTATGATTGCAGAACAGCAGGGAGATGCTCTTTATTTTCTGTGTATTTGCCTCCAACGCACTCGAGCCCCTTGGACGTGGCTATGATGGTAGTTTGGGATTATTTGAGTCTTAGGATTTATTTAATGGTGACGCATACATGGTTTCATTTTTAGGTTGGGTCTCAGGACAACTCTAAGAGGTAGGTAGTCTGGTACTCTCCCACTTGATAGGTGCAGAAACTTTCTCAGACCCTGTTTAGGGAATGACAGTTCTGGGTCTCAGGATGTATTTCTGAGCATGGGATTTTGATGACGGTGTATCCTGTTTACATCTTGGTGGCGTGGACTATCGGAGAACCACAGAAGAAGCCCTGAAGCCTGATGCCTCTGCACCTCTGCAGTCAAACCTCCCTTCTACTTGTTCTTGGATTGGTAGGCGTCTGCTGGAGTCTCACCACAGGCAAAACACTGCAGTGACAGGCCAAGGCCCCAGATGCAAACCCTCATGAGCAATCAGCTGGCAACCGATTCCCAGTGGCCATGCTTTGTGCTACGCAAGAATAGAAAATTTGGAAAGAAAAAAAATTTTTTTTTGTTGTTCCATGGAAGGGAAAAGACTTAGCGCGATGCTTTTATGGTACCTTCCTATTGTGCAACCTTAAATTGTTTAAAAATGGGTTATTTTAGGCAAAGCCAATGGAGTCAAAGGGACTTGCCCAAGGGTATAGGCCCGGGCTAAAGTGGTGGCAGAACCCAAACATCAAATCGCCACTTTTTAATTTTATGCTGACTTTCACTTCAAAATAAATAATTTTCACTGTGCTGTTTTCTCTACAAAGGCACCAGATGGTGGCCTGGAACACAGCGGCATGGTGTCATGAAACCCTCAACTGCGTGCTTTAAAAAATGAAGTGACTTTCCCCTTGACCCAGAAATTCAGAAATTTGGATGAGGGGTCATGTGCAAAAAGTCCACCTTACTCTTAAACAAATATTTCAAATTTTTGTTTAAATTTTAATTAGTTAACATGTCATGTAATATTACTTTCAGGAGTAGAATTTAGCAATTCATCACTTACGTACAGCACCCAGTACTGACCCCAACAAGTGCCCTCTTTAATACCCATCATCCCTTTATCCCATTCCCCCACTCCCCTCCCTCCCTTCCCCTCCAGCATCCATCAGTTTTTTCTCTATGGTTAGGAGTCTCTTATGGTTTGCGTCCTCTCTCTTTTTTTTCCTTTCCCCTATGTTCATCTGTTTTGTTTTACTTTAAAACAAAACAAAACAAAACAAAAGAAGGAAACAAATGTCTTAGCATGGAAGAATGGCTTTAAGAGTGGAGCATTATGGGGGCACCTGGGTGGCTTAGTTCATTGAGCATCCAGCTTCAGCTCAGGTCCGTGGGTTCGAGCCCCACGTCCGGCTCTGTGCTGACAGCTCTGGGCCTGGAGCCTGCTTTGGATTCTGTGTCTCCCTCTCTCTCTTTCCCTCCCTCGCTCATGCTCTGTCTCTCTCCATCTCTCAAAAATAAATAAACATTAAATTTTTTTTAAATTAAAAAAGAGCGGAGCATTGTGCAGCCATCACAATGAGATTTTCAAAAAGTATTTAACAACCTAGAAAACGACTTAGTGAGGCTGAGGAAAAAAGTACAAAATACATTTTGTATTTTCTGTAATGAGCATGTGTCACTGCCATACTCAGAAAAAAAGAAAAGAGATGCCAAGATCTTGTCACTTACCTCTGTGCCCCATAAAGGAGAGATGCTCCTATTCTAGTGTCTGATAATACTTAGCTTCTGACACGAAGGGCGATGGCTTGAAGCTGGCACGTTGCATGAAGGACCAGGCTCCAAAGTTGGACCGGAGCACGTCCAAGGTTTCTTTCCAAGATCAGCTTCTGCATCGACTCCATCAGTCTCAGGACATGTTCTTTGGCTTTACAGAAGACATAGTGAGGATACTATTGGTGGGGTTTTGGGGTGATGGTGGGGGGTTCGGAGCTGACGGGCAAGAAAGAATCCTTGAAGACGTCTTTGGTGCAAAGACATGATTTTATTAAAGCACGGGGACCGGACTCGTGGGCAGGAAGAGCTGCCCCGGGATCATGATGGGTAACTGATTATCTACCCTCAGGTTGGGAGGGGGTCAGGGGTAGAGTAAGTCTCTAAGGAATTTTGGAAGCAAGGTTTCCAGGACTTTGAGGGGCTAGCCGCTGTTAGGAAAACCCCATTTATTACCATTTAGTAAAACCTCAGTCATGAGACCCTTCAGATGTATATCAGGGGGCCATAAGCTTGGAGTATGATTGCCAGCATATATCTTGGGGGAGTTGGGATAAAAGAAGTTGCCAAGGGAATTTTTATATGTTAAAGTAGACTTATAGGATCCTGGGGGGGACCGGATAATGTGAAGCCAAAATTCTCTTTTGCCCCCAGCAAAGTGTCATCCTCGAGGCAGCTGAGCTCCTAGAGGGAGGTCACTCTGCCTGTTTCAAGGACTTGTCACTGGGCTGTATAGGCAGTAAGGGAATTTAATTTTTCATCTGCCTTAGTTTCCCCACATCACGTGGCAAGCACTTAAACCCCTTTTCTTTGTTCTTGGGGAGCCAGGAGTGTCACACAGATCCCTCCTGGTGGGGGACGGTGGAGCTGTTAGCCTGTACCTTGCCCCACGCTCCCTCATCAGTATCTTCAGGGCGAAGGATGCCCTGAAGGGTAAGGTTTTCCCTACACATTTTGTTACATTGAAAGGACTTGGGAAGTATTTGCATTATTCCCATATTTATTTATCTCGGAGTAATTCTCCATCAATTTTCTCTTTCTTTCTGTTCTTTTCCTCTGGGGAGTTTATTTTGAGAAGGGTGCATGGATCCCGTACAGCCGACCAGAGCCACTCACTTCCACAGGCCCACAGGCTGGCAGCCGGCTTTATAACTTCGTATGTAGTTTACCTGTCCATTTAAACCTAAGACCAGGAAAATGACTATGGCAGCTTTCTACACAGGTCTATGGCATTTCCCCATTATAGGGGGCTTTAGAGAGGTTCTAGCAATCAGCAGGGAGCCCCCAGGACTGGAACACATCAGGCTTTGAGCAAGAAAAGGTGTTGAGGAAAAGGGACAATGGGATTCCAGCTACTGTGACCATATGGCTTTAAACTGTTTATCTTTAGGATTTGGTGCATCTGCTACAGAGGAAAAGAGCAAATAAAACACACACACACACACACACACACACACACACACAGCTTGGCGGCTTTTTTGAGTCTTTGGAGAAAGCTGTGTAAGGAGGGTCTGCGGCACTGATCATCAGGATCTGAAGGCGACAGAGGGAGGTCAGGCTCTGGAGAAGCCGGTCTCCCATCCTGGGCCCGGGCCTCTTCCTTTCCCTTCCTTCTCCTCCTGGTCTGTGGGTCATGCCACCTTGAACCGGTCACCAACTCAGCATTCAAGGTCACTGCTCTGGCTTAGCCGCTTCCAGGTTGCCAAAGAATCATCCCAACACTAGGGGGAGCCATCTCCTCACGTTGCAGTGCAGCCTCTGGCCTCGGAATCCATTTCTTTCTAGAGCTTTCCCTGTTCAAACCTCAGGGTCCGTGCTTAGCGGCAAGCAAGACTCTCAGAAGTATTGCGACAAACAAAGCCATCCCCGAGACATGCTCTCATGCAGGCTGCACGTGTGTCGGGGCTCAGACAGGTAGTTTCTTGCTCCCATCACACAGCCTCAGCGTGAAGGTGTCTTAGAACCCACAGAAACTCGCCCTTCAAATGTTCCTTCAACTCCTCACTGGGCCCCCTCAGCCCTCACACTTCCTGCAGCAACAATCTGCTCTCAGGATACATTGGTAAACAAGAAAGCATTGAACGCTGTTTACTTAAAAAAAAAAAAAAGAGTATGTATATGTGGTGCAAATAAAAATGTGAGAACAGGAGAGGCTTTGTAGGATTTTGGTGTGAAACAGGAAATTATATATGGCAAAAAAAAAAAAAAAAAGGGAAATTATACCTTTTTTTTCTTTGCATAATTATTTAGTTGTAGTAAAAGCGAAAGTAAAAGTCAGGGCAAGGAAGGCACACAGACGGGAGGGGACATGCTCCTAGACCGTGGGATAGTGTGTGGCACAGTGGGATTCTGAAATGCCCAGGGGACAGATGTGATCTTCCTGGATCCCACAGTGGGGTGTACTGCCCTACTGCCCAAGAAAGTGTTGATAACACTTGGGGACAGAGTAGTCATTTGCTGTTTTTATCAGTGAGGAGGCCCACAGAGAGGCTTTGAGGTTCCTGGTAAGTCAGGCTGGGGCTCTGTGTGGGGCGAGGCTGTTGGGTACAAGGAAGGTGGACAACACTAGTGAGCCCAGTGGCCACAGCCGATCCCGCGGAGGAGACAGGCTGGGAACTGCATCGTTGAGGTGATTTGAGAACGAAGGAAGCTTTCCCTAGCCCGGCCGCAGTTTCTGTAGCGAATGAATTAGTGTGACCTTGCCGATGTCCCCGTGACCCAGAAGTGGTGAGGGATACGGAAGATTTTCATTTGGCTAACCGAGGACTTCCCCGGGGTGGGGAGTGGAGAGGGGGCTGGTGACATATTTCTGGGGATTTTCATCCTGGGCAGAGGATTGCGAGGACGGATAAAGGGACCATCTATTTTGAGTTTTTAGGCAATACGGGAGTTATTCGTGGGCTGGTCTTTGGAGACTAACAACAAGACTCCAGGAAAACAGAGTAGTTCAGACCATCTGTATTGTATGGCTTAACACGGGAGAGAGGACCATCCCCTAATTCATTCATTCACTCAAGCATTGTTTCATTTCACAAACATTCCCTGTGTGCTAGAGATCGTGACAGATGCTGTAGGGAACAAGGGCAACCAAGACTGATCCTGCTCTCAAGGGACTGTTGCCAGTTCCCTTTGAATCAGTTTTTAACTCTTAAAAATTACCTTTCCTTAGTTATATTCCTGAAGAAACTGGCATGGGTGTTTGTCTAAAAATCAGAAGAACTTGGGGCACTGGGTGGCTCAGTCAGTTAAGCGTCCGACGTCGACTCAGGTCATGATCTTACGGTCCATGGGTTCGAGCCCACATCAGTCTCCATGCTGACAGCTCAGAGCCTGGAGCCTGCTTCGGATTCTGTGCTTCCCTCTCTCTCTCTCCCCCTCCCCCACTCGTGGTCTGTCTCTCTTTCCCTCTCAAAAATAAGTAAACATTAAAAAAATAGATACAAAATCAAAAGAACTAAATTGCACATAATTTTATAAACTCTGGGCTTTCTTTAATCTTTGAGGCTTTAAATGTATAGGCGTTCCTTCTACACCCGAGCCCCAAAGAGGCCGCAAGCTCCTCCTGTCATATCTTGGCAACTAATTGAAGCAATGAAAGGGAAAGAAATGATAAAAATAAATCATTCCAGTTGGCAGAGCGTCGCTGTGTGGTTCCAAGTGACCGTTCATCAGAAATGAAGTTGGTACCATCTTGGTGGCACTGGGTCACATTGGTCCCCTTGTGACAATGACAGTAGTAACTGTTCTCTCCTCTTGTGATCTATGACAGTGCTATGCACCATGGAATCAACAGAGTTTATGTAATCCAGGTCTGCTGACATTCTTGAGGCATGGAAATTTTCCTTATTTGTTTTAACTCTAAAAGTTTCCTGAGAACGTTCTAGAAGTAGACTTTTGTGAGTAGTAGCCATCAATCCTGGCTACTGATTGAAATCAATTGTGGAACTTAAAAAAATACAGATGTCCACTGAAGACATGAATTAAAATCTACACGTACATTTTATTTTATTTTAATTTTATTTTTTAAATGCTTATTTGTTTATTTTGAGAGAGGGAGAGAGAGCAGGGGAGGGACAGAGAGAGAATGCCAAGCAGGTTCCTTGCTGTGAGCCCAGAGCCCGAATCGAGGCTCGATCTCATGAACTGTGAGATCATGATCTGAGCCGAAATCAAGAGTCAGACGCTTACCCCACTGAGCCACCTAGGTGCTCCCTCTTTTTTTGTACATTTTATTTCTTAAAAAAATTTTTTTAATGCTCATTTATTTTTGAGAGACAGAGAGAGACAGAACACAAGCGGGGAAGGGGCAGAGAGAGAGGGAGACACAGAATCTGAAGCAGGCTCCAGGCTCTGGGCTGTCAGTACAGAGCCCGATGGGGGGGCTTGAACCCTTGAACTGTGAGATCATGGCCTGAGCCAAAGTCAGACACTCAACTGACTGAGCCACCCAGGCACCCTTGTACATTTTATTGTTAATCAATTCCTGAGCTTGAATGCTCAGTGACTGGACAGGGAGGAAATAAATCATAGTATATCTGTGATGGAATACTATGCTACCATCTAAAATTATGGTGAGGAAAAATTTCCTGAGTTGAGAAAATATTAATAATGCATTGTTGACTTAAAAAAAAATCAGGCTCGGGGCGCCTGGGTGGCGCAGTCGGTGAAGCGTCCGACTTCAGCCAGGTCACGATCTCGCGCTCCGTGAGTTCGAGCCCCGCGTCGGGCTCTGGGCTGATGGCTCAGAGCCTGGAGCCTGCTTCCGATTCTGTGTCTCCCTCTCTCTCTGCCCCTCCCCCGTTCATGCTCTGTCTCTCTCTGTCCCCCAAAAAATAAATAAATGTTGAAAAAAAAAATCAGGCTCAAAAGACTGTTTTGGGGTGCACAATAGGATGATATTAAACAATCCTGTGTTTCCATGCATCATATAGAAGACCAGAGGAGCTACACAAACATGTTGGGGGTGGTGACCTCTCGGTGGTGAGTTTTGCTTGTCTTTTCCTTTGCTTTTCTGTGTTTTCTAAGTGCCACGCATGAGGCATTTATTGCTTTTACACCGAGGAAAAATTCTCTCAATAAATGTTAATGGTTTCCCCTTCAGAAACATGATGAAGAAAGGCAAAGAAATTAGATGCATGGGGCTGCTCCATCCATCCATCCATCCATTTTTTTTGTTTGTTTATTTATTTTTTGAAAGAGAGAGAGAGAGCAGAGGAGGGGGAGAGAGAGAGAGGGAGAGAGAGAATCCCAAGCAGGCTCTGAGCTGTCAGCACGGAGCCGGATGCAGGGCTCCGACAGGCATACGGTGAAATCATGACCTGAGCTGAAGTTAGACGCTTAACCGACTGAGCCACCCGGTCACCCCCATCCGTTTACTTTTTCATGATTTTTATTTCGTCTTTAAGTTTTTTTTTCACTCGTTGTTTTCCTTACTTTTATTTCATCTTTTTTTCTATTTCTTAAGGCAAACGTGTTAAGCACCGATAGGGTTAAGCACTTGGACTGTAGAGGCAAGGCCAGTGCTGTGGTGCTTACCCTCCAGCAGGCCCAAAAGGCTGTGAGGAGCTCGTTCAAACGCAGGGTCCCTCCCTAGAGCCTTCTGGGAAAGTAGTTCTGGGTGGGGCCTGGGAATTTCCTATTTTAAACAACTTGTCCGTGTATTTCCGACACGGGCGGTCCAGGACCAGGCTTTACGAACCTATGAGAAATGGGCACTTGGGCTTAAATAGCTTCAAGTCTAAAGCTGATGAAAAATGTTAGAAAGCGGGGTGCCTAGAGGCTCAGTAGGTCGAGCCTCTGACCTCAGCTCAGGTCATGATCTCAGTTAGCGAGTTCAAGCCCCACATCCGGCTCGCTGCTATCAGCGAAGAGCCTGCTTCAGATCCTCTGTCCCCCTCTCTCTCTGCCCCTCCCCTGCTCACCCTTGCTCTCTCTCAAAACTAAATAAACATTAAAAAAGAGAGAGAGAGAGAGAGAGAAAATGTCGGAATGTGAAAACCCGGTTTGTTGGTTCCGTCGGGGAATTCAACTTCATTTCCCCCAGGATGCCCCTGGACCCACGCTCCTTAGCCACACTGTCTTATTTTAGAATGCAACAGTTTAACTGGGATGACAATCAAAATATACCTGATCAGGCTGCCAGCCTCCTGGGAGGACAGTCGATGTGGCAAACACCTTCCTTCCTTAAGGACAGTCAGAGAGCAACAGCACAAAAAGTGTTAGTAATCCTAATAGCAGAACCATGTTATAAGTGGCTAGTGTGTGGCAGAAGGCTCATCTAAGCCCATTTAATCCAAAACCCATAGGTTACCTATAGATAAAATCATCCCCATTCTACAGAAGAGGAGACTGAGGTTTAGAGGTTTAGGTTAATTAACGTGCACAAGATCACATGGCCGGTCAGTCGGCTTGTCCCCAAGAGGCTGTGGGCTCAACTACTATATTACCCAGCCCCAAACTCTACCAGTGGCCACTCCGCTACCTCCTGATGTGAAGCTGCCTCCAGAGCTCAAGAATATCGACCACCCAGGCAGCTGGTGCTAGGTGGCCCCAGCTGAATGTTTCCTGGTGTGAAATTATTATTTAACTTCAACCTTCTAAAACTGTGCCCTTCATGCTTCCAGCTGGTACAAAGTTAAAAACACTTGATAAAATGCATAAAACACAGCCAGCAGCGTATTTCCAAATCACGTTGTAAGCCAGGCAGCATTCGCCCGAAACACATCCTTGGGGGCAAAGTAGTTAGGAGAACTCCTGTAGAGTCTGCGGATGGGGGTGTCCATTGAGGCAGGGAAAGCTGGGGATTCGGGGAGGCCTGGGCCCTGCAGCTGGGCCTTACGGGGACAGGGTGGGGAGGGCTTCAGCAGATGCAGGGAAATTTCCTACCTTTTCAATCTCAGTAAACTTGAGATCAAAATAAAACCTATCGTGTACCCTATCCCCAGACATGATTTTTCATTCTTTTTGGTAGTAGTATGATGTGCCATTATTATGATTTCAATGTTTTATTTTATTGAGATATAATTCACATACCATACACTTGAATTTTTTTTTTTTTTTAATTTGAGAGAGAGAGAGAGGGTGTGAGAATCTCAAGCAGGGTCCATGCTCAGCATGGAGCACAAAGTGCTGGGATCATGATCTGAGCTGAAATCAAGAGTCCGAAGCTCAATTGACTAAGCCACCCACGTGCCCTTCCCATACCCTTTTGAAATGTACATTTCAGGGTTATTACATTCACGAGGTTATGCAACTCTTACCACTGTCTAATTCAAGAACATTTCATCAGGCCCACAAGAAATGCCCATTGGCAGTTACTCCCCATGCTCTCCTCCCCCCAGCAGCTGGAAACTTGTGATGATTTTTAATGCTTAGATCTTTTCTCTTTTCGATTAGATTCTAAGAGACCTTGGAACCCTCTTCTTGGCACAAAACAAGTGCATAGTAAATGTTTTTCCTTGGTGATAAAGCCCTCAAATTCTCTCCTGTCTATTCCTTTTCTGATCCGTATGATAATTTTGAAATTATGTTAATGGACCACAAGAAGAAAACATACAGCCGAATTCTATTTTTTTCCTGTCTCTCTGCCCCCGCCCCCTTATAGGAAGGCCTGAACTCAGAGGTCTCATGTCAACGGGATAAATGTTTTATTGGCCTTATTTTTAATTCTGTTTGATTTAGGAAAGGACAAGGACATCTTGGGTCTTACACTGTAACACGAATATTGACAGGTCAGTGATATTTCATGTTTTTCCTGCTCATAAAAATACAGTGAGGAAATTAACAGCCTGGACTGTGGGAAAAGAAGAAATGCCAAAATGCTGATATGCCTGGGTCTGAACTGGTTGTTTACAGAGTGAAAAGCAGGTCACACATAGGCTGAGACGCGACTTCCGTCATGCCTGGGAATCTACAAACTCATTTCTCTCTCATTGGCAGAACATGAAAGCTAAAGATTATCCCCTAATCCTGTGGCATTTTTTAATCCATGGAATGGGCTTTGCTGCTCAAAAACTTTCACTTAAAGTCACACACTCTTTGGAGATACAATCATTTTGTTTACCCCTGGTGGTATCAGTGGAAAAAGTTGTCGGAATGAATGTCTACAATAGTTAGCGTGGATGAAAATGGTTTTGCCACTGTCCGTCTCAAATTTGCTTTTCAGTTCAGATACTGGAAGTTCTTGTGAGAGCTTTTCCTTTGAAAAACAAGGGCATGACCTTTAATGTACTGGGGAAAAGCAGAGAAAACCCGGATGTCCATCACTGGGTGAACCCGCAAAATGCGGTATATCCATACAATGGAATATTATTCAGCCATAAAAAGGAAGCGCTGATACATGCAACCACATGGATAGACATTGACATCGTCTGAGTGACAGAAGCCAGATACAAAAGGCCACAGGTTATATGACTCCATTTACATGGAATATCTGCAAAAAGGCAAATCCATAGAGACAGAAAGTAGGGTGGCGGTTGCCAAGGGCTGGGGGGTGGGGCGGGGAGTGACTGCTAATGGGTATGGGATATCTTTTTTGAGGTAATGAAAATGTTCTGGAATTAGACAGTGGTGATGTTTGTACAACTTTGTGAATATGATAAAAACTGCTGAATTGTGTGTGTGTGTGTGTGTGTGTGTGTGTGTGTGTGTGTATATGTATATTTACAAGTTTTTAATTTTTTTTTTAACGTTTATTTATTTTTGAGACAGAGAGAGACAGAGCATGAACAGGGGAGGGGCAGAGAGAGAGGGAGACACAGAACCGGAAGCAGGCTCCAGGCTCTGAGCCATCAGCCCAGAGCCAGATGCGGGGCTTGAACCCACGGACCGCGAGATCGTGACCTGAGCTGAAGTCGGACGCTTAACCAACTGAGCCACCCAGGCGCCCCTACAAGTTTTTAAAAGTAGTCTCCATGCCCACTGCAGGGCTTGAACTCACAACACTGAGATCAAGCGTCACATGCTCTACCAACTGAGCCAGGCACGCATCCCTAAATTGTACACTTTAAAAGGGTGAATTTCACAGTATGTTACGTTATACCTCATTTAAAAAAGGTGGAAAGAAAATATTTTCTGCAAAGCCTCCCTGGGGGTTAAAAATAAGAGTAAGGGCGAAGTGGGGGGGGGGGGGCCCCAGAATCTGACCTTATTTTGTTGGTGCCTAGGATGACTTAGCATCACACTCTGAGGGGCACCTGCTAGAATAAAACCATTCCTGTCCTTGCCACTGCAACATGGGTCATTCTCACCTGGATCATGGAACTAAAGAATTTTGACAGCTGGGAAGGACTTTAGAGATTCTAGCCCATTCTCCCAGTTGTCCAGTGAGGATACTAGTCATAGGCAGTAGAAATGGCAGGTTCAAAGTTGCCTCATTAGTGGCTGAGCTGGACCTAAAACCTAGCATTCTTTCCATTTGATATATATTGATATATATTGATGTGTATTTGATATATATTTCCTCCCTCTCCTCAGCCTCTCCTGACTCACATACAATTATGCATTCTACAGACCTTAATCTTTTTGAAACACAGATCTTAGGTCACCTCGTTCCTAAAAAACAAAACAACAACAAAAACCTTCAGTGGCTCCCCATTGCCCTTCATCTTCTATCTGCCACTTGGCTCCCATAGTTCCCTAAGTGGACTATGCTTGCTGGCCCAACACACACTGTGCTTTTCAATATCACACGTTTGTTCAATTTCACATTTTGTTGCTAAGCTTTGTATATTTTTATGTCTTCATCCTCAGCCAGACCCCAAATTTCTTCAAGACCGGGATCAGATTTTGTGTATCTTTGACCTCTGAGAATGGGGCATAATGCCATTCCTTGAACTTGTAAATCAGTTGGTTCCATTCAAGACTATTTGTCTTTGCCTGGGTAAATCCAAGGAATACCCTAGAGGAGGTCTAGTGACAGGTGGCTTTTTTGTACCACATTTCTTTTGTTGGAGGACAAAGACTGCGCTTATTTTTTTTGGATGTAATCCGAACAAAAAGATTCTAGAAACTTCTCATGAGATTAGACTTAGTTTCAAAACGGCAAAACACACGGACTTAAAAAAAAAAAAAAAGAACCAAACGTTATTTTTGAAATAACCTTTTTATTTGCTACAGAAGTAATTTGTGCTCCTTGTAGAGGATTTGGAAAATTCTGAGGAAGTTCCAGGAACATAAAGAAGAAAATAAAAAGCGCACGTGATCCTAGCCACTAGGGAATATCTATTGATAATCTTTGATTCGCATAGCCATTTTTCTATGTATGCCACAGATATTGTTCCTGAAAATGAGATCCCATTCCGCATGCTGTTTTGTAACCTGCTTTTAAATTAAATGAAAAATGAAACTTTAATAGTATTGCATTAAGTGGGAAGAATTTTGTTGCTGTCAACTCAAATGATTCATGCTGATGACATAGAGAAAAAGCGACTCAATATTTGTTTTGCCTCTTTGCTTTTCTTGGTGCAGGAAAGGGTAAAGCAGGCAGAGAAGGGACAGTTCTGAGAACTAAGAAGCCCGTGCCTTTCTAGCTACCGTCTTACTGGAGGGGGTGGGGGGCGGGGAGCTGCTTTGCTTCTTTGGGCCCGTGTCTTCCCACCAGTTCTGTGAGGGAACTGTGTTCATTAAGATCCTCTTCTAGCTCTTGGCTTTTGTGAGCTTGAAGTTTCTCCCTGTCCCTTCTTTGTGCTTGGGTATTTCAGAGCCCTGTGTGTGCTTAGAAGGCAGGGAATGTGACTGTGTTTTTCCCTGATTTATGCCAGCACAGTGCCTGGCAAAGAACTGTCGCTCAATAAATATTTATTAATGGATGAACGAATGAGACTGTCATGAATGATGTCTTTTGTCATGAGCATCATTAGACCACGTGGCCTGCTTTTGGAAGCACCAAATCGGAATTCTCTATTTAAGTTCTCCGAACTGGGATAATAATATAAGTAAGTGATACCGCATATCGATTGCTCTCATTTGGCTCTCTCTGGGGCCCCATTACGAAGATATTACCAGTTCCATTCCGCAGGTAAATGGATGGCCACGTTCTGCTGGCCTTCTAATTCCAGGTCTCAGGTCCTTTCTGCTACACCACACTGTCTTTCAGGCACCCCATTTTTTCTCCAGTTGGGAGAGTTAACTGAACAAGCATTTGGGCAAACTTAAAGCAGAAGTTCTCAAACTTTAGCGTTCTGAAGAATTGCCCGGGGCTTAGCGATCCACATTGAAATAATCATTTGGGGTGATTTTGAGGCAGGTGGTCTGAAAGAACACACTTTGAGGAACACTAGCTTAAAATATTTCAGATTCAGGGCTCCTGGGTGGCTCAGTCGGTTGAGCTTCTGACTTCGGCTCAGGTCACGATCCCACGGTTCGTGAGTTCGAGCCCTGTGTCGGGCTCTGTGCTGACATCTCAGAGCCTGGATCTTGCTTCGGATTCTGTGTCTCCCTCTCTCTCTGCCCTTCCTCCATTCACGCTCTCTCTCTGTGTCTCTGAAAAATGAATAAATGTTGAAAAAAAAATTTCAGATTCAGTATTTTGTTAAGCAGAGGCGGTGGCCATGATAAGGTCATTAGGATCTTCATCAAGCATCAGCTTGCCCAAGCTTTGGTTTCCAAGGAGACTGGGGAATAACAATACAATAGTTAGTGTTCCTTATGGACCTACTGTGCCAGGAGCTTTTCTAAACGCTTTACATATATTCTCTTCTTTAATTCTCTTAAGAGCCCTGCGGGGTATGTCCTATTATTGCCTCCATTGTAGAAGGAAACTGAGGCTCAGACAAGGACATTTGGCTTATCTACAATCAGGTGAAGTTGATAATGGGATTAACTACTCAATTCCTACTACTGCTGGGATCAGGAAACCTAATTCTTAATTATTTGTATAATAGCCAGGGGAAACTGGTGAGTGTCATTGGCTGATAGGGAGAGTAATTCATATTTTGGCTTACACATTCATGTCCTTTCCCTGATGTGGATTGCTCTTGGCAATTGTGGAACTGGAAAACAGAACAAAACGAAACAGTGAAACAAGTGATATTCACGTCATGGTCCCTTCTTCCCCTGGGTAGGCCCAGCCCTAGAACCGGTCCCTTCCATATTCTGGAAATGATGTTGCTTTTACCTCAAAACCGAACTGCTCTTTTGGGGATATTTGAACGTTAACTACTGACCAGACATTTGATGATAGTGGGGAATTGTTGTTGTTGTTGTTGTTTTAGGTATGATACTGATACTGTGGTAATGTTGACTGCTTATATTTTAGAGCTCTATGCTGAAATCGGCATGCAGTGAGACATCAAGAAGTTTTGGATTTGCTTCAGAATAATCCAGTTTGGGAAAGGTGGTAGGTAAAACAAGATTGGTTTTAGGATGATAATTGTTGACACTGGCTGTGAACACATAAGTGTTTATTACATGATTGCCTCTGGTTTTGTATGTTTAAACACTTTCCTAATAAAGAGTAAAAAGTAATTACCTGTCTCACGTCCCTTTCACTCTGCAAGGGGATTTAATAAGTTTCGCTAAAGCACTCGAGGTTAATAATGGATTAATATGTGGTTGCTGCAAGAGAACATTTACCTTTTTAACAAGCGTCTGCGATGTCTTAATCCAAAGAAGCAAATGTTTTGGAAATTTCAAGCATTATCCTCGCCTAGTAGGGGATGTGTTTAGTGTCAGCTCAAATTTTCTTCTTCCCCAGTTTACCTGTGTGTGGAATCGGTCCTGATCCCCGACTTCGAGGACACTCTTCGTAACCTCTCCCTTTTCTTTCTTAACAACGTTTTCTAATGACTTTATACTGCCTAACATTCAAAATGTCTTCAGTTGTCACTCCTAGAGCCTTGTTACTTTTCTGTGAGCGGACAGCGAGTATTGTTAAGCTTGTGAACAAATAGGGGTTCCAGGAGCTTAATTGGATGTAGTTAGTGGACTGGCTAATTCACTGTTGTATCCGTCTCTCCTACGAACAGGCGGCGTGCCTGGAACACCTACTATACATTCAATGTGGTGCTGGGTTGACAATGTACAGAGATGCATTCAAGGGTGCCTGGCTTTGAGGCGCTCACTAATTTTAGGAGAGAAAACAGTGTGCTAAGTGAATAAAGCTAAGAGGTTGAGGACTTCATGGAGAGGGTGAGACTTCTGCTGGGCCATGCAAAATAAGCCCGAGTTCATCACCCACCCAATTAACATCGGCATCGGGGAATTAACTGGTTAACCCAAACCCAGGAACCTTGCCATCTGCCTGGCCCAACACACGTTCTGTGTTGTTGGTATCGGACTTCTCGCTCTCTCTCTCTTTTTTTTTTCATCTGAAATCTCCATTTTCCTTGCCGTTTGTAACTCCTGCAGGATTTTTCTTAAAGCCTTCCCAGGGCACCGTTATACACCGCACAAAATGAAGCAGACCTCTTTCCTGGGGACGCAGGGAGCCGCGGGGTGCTGGAAAGGAATGGGTGGAAGGCAGAATGATGGCCTGGACATCATCCCTTCTAGGATATAGCCCAGGGGCGTTTCCATTCTTCTGTGACACATATGCCTTCATCCTCAGGCTCCAGGCGACCGTCGGTCCGTGTGGACAGCCTCACTCATGTTTACCTGTTCGGGCAGCCATTACTCACCTCTTCCCACACACCCCCACCCTGGCACACAAAGCCACAGAGTGACAAAACAATTTTTTTTTTTTTTTTTAAAACCTCCCCCCCAACCCCATTCTAAAATGTCAAGCGTTTCGGTTTTGAGAAAAAAAGAAAGCTGAAGAAAGCATGACTCATGACAGGGCTGACAAACAACTATCCGGAGGTATGCTAGTGAGTCACGCTGTGGAGATCTGCCTTTATGTTGTGGAAGGGGCCCGGGATGGAAGGAGCATCATGGGACCAGCCAGTAAAATTCCACTACGTTCTGAAGCCCATTTGGAGGTGATTTCAAAACACTGGGCTTTTTCCGGCCCCGACCTGATGGGAGGCTCTGGGTACCCTCAGGTATGTCGATCTGTACAGGAAGTCGGGAGGCATGATTATTAATAACTGGAACAAAATCGTTATTATCTTTCCATGCCCGATGCCATGCTGAACGAGCCCTGCTTGCTTCTGCGAGCCAGCCAGACTGCTGGATTTTCTTGAAGGGTATTGGGTTGCTAAGCAACAGCGCTGGCAGCATCCATCATGCCCAGCAATGTCAGCACCCGAGTGTGGCCCTGCAGAGCACGCTTGCACCCCTCCCCCAGCCTCCCCTTGCACCCCTCCCTCCCCCCCCCCCCCATGAAAACGTTAATTTGCATCTTGGGGGCAGGAGCCGTGCCAGGTGATTCTGGGTCTAAAACACCACGGGGCAGCACATGAAGCACAAATATTGTTTTTGGTGGCAGAACGGGGCATGTGACGTCGTTGAAAATACAGGCTCGTTTGTGTGCCCACCTCATACAAGGAGTGTAGGCATAATTTAAAAGCCTGCACGTCAAATACCGTGGTGGGTGCTGCCTTTAAATCATTTTCCCTCTCTGCCCATACAGCATCTTATTTATACCCTGTTCAGTCCATATCTATCTCCCTCCCTTTGTTCCGTGGTCTCCTGGGTGATGGAGTTATTGTTTGTGTGTAGGGCTCTGTGGACAAAAGAGAGCCGATTTCTAGATGGGAGATGGCCCTGTGCTTAACGGTTGGAGGCCTGTCACTATGACAGTTTTGCTCTGGAACTGCCCATTTTCTGGGCAGGGTCCCCATGTGGGCACCATCTATCTGTGCCTTTTTCTTCCTTTTGAGGGGCGCCAGGCCGTGTAAACTCGTAAAGTGCTGGAGGCAGAGTCGTAGACAAGAAAGAGTATCCGCTTTGGATCCTCTCGGATAGACCCACATCCAAATCCTTTCTCCTCCCCAACCAGCTCTGGCATCTTGGCAAGTGACTCTCCCTATTTCTGAAAAGGAAGTTAATGAAAACCACCTCACCGGGTTGTTGGGGGAGGGCCTAGTGTGAAAATGCATCAATACGCCTGGCCCACAGTGTTTATTAAATGGCAGATATTACAAGGATTGAGTGAATCACACATGATTCCCAGTTGGAAGGGCGTTTAAGGCGTCATCTGGTTCAGCCCCGTAAGAAATTCTAATTCCCCCGCATCTTCCGGTGGATAAGCGGGGCAAGCGGCTGGTGGATTGCCAAAGGCTACGCCAAGTTGACCCTTGGTGATAGGGTTGGGTTATAAGATCTCAGACTCCTGGTCCAGTGGTCTTTCTTCTGGGCCCATTACGATACCTACTGCCTTCCTTAAAGTTACCTTGAGGCCTTACGGTGGACTGATGGTTCTCCTTATAACTTGTTCAAGTCTGACTGGCAGGAACTTTTGACTAACTGTAGGGTTTTGGTGGTGATCAAAATGTAGAATTTGACCGGAGGCCTGGAGAAGATGAAAAAAGTGCCCGAGGAGCCCATGAGGATGACTTTACTGGGTTTTCCTCTGACAACTCTACCGTGCTTTATGTTACCTCTGCTCTAAAGCCATGAAAAAGACCTTTATATCTCCTCAGTTATTACCAAAAACGCAATTTTATACATTTAAAGTACCCCTCCTCTCCTCAAAAATCCATACCATTCTTTCTTAGAGAAACCACGTTCCCTGAAGGAAAGCGGGGGCCTTCCTGGTCTGGTGTTCCCAGTGAAGGAAGAGCCAAGCAGGCAGCCCTCAGCTCGAGCCCAAGGAAGCCATGTTGGTCTAGTTGGGCGTGCAACTCCTTTTTAGGAGCCTAGAAAGAGGAACAAGGGATTGGTCTAGGTTTGCTCCAGGTCAAAGCTGGGGGGAAAAGACAATGAGCAAAGTGAATTTTGAAGGAGATAGACCAGTGCACTTGGGAGACCCAAGCTTCAAGGAGTGGGAGGGATACATCGGTGGCCAAGAAAAGGATATGAGTAAGGAGGGGGGTCTTGTGAAATCCTAGCAGGGAGGCTCTCTGTGAATCTCTCTGACTCCTAGCCCCACTGAAGGGTCCTGGGGCACCAAACCAGGAAGAGGTGGGAAACATTCCTCCAAAGGCAGGATGTGGTATACACTAACTAGAGGTGATTCGATGTCCAGGGTCAGTGACAAAATACTCATATCTAGAAAACTGGGTCAAGGACATGGGCCAGACTTACCTTTGCTTTATCACTCAGCTGTGTCACTTCAAGCAAGTCATAATGCCTGGGAACTTCAGTTTCCTTATCAGAAAAATAGGGATAAGAATATATGCTTTAAGGTTGATTTGAGAATAAATGAGATAATCTACATAAAGCACTATGTACAATTCCTGACATGCAGAATAGCCCAGAATGAGTAACTCTTTTTGTTGTTATGGCCTGAGGGTCTCCCAGGAAGAGAAGCACTCACACTTGTTCTTCAGTCACAGGTTAGAAAAGCCCCAATTCTACCCCAAAACGTGAAAGCCTTTTCACTCAAGCATAGTGAAGTGGTCTGCAGAAAACTTACAAGCATGGCCTTGGGGCCCAGTCCAGCTCCCTGGAAAAAACTGGTATTTTTCCCAGCCTGCCAACAACAATTTCCTTCTTTTGGGTGGCCCTGAGAACAGCGCTGGGTCCTCAGGGGCTATTTGAAAATTAGGATTCAAAAAGTACAAGCTGCACCCCATGATTACACTGGTTGTTCCATCATAGAGGTGTGACTTTGAGGGGGAGCTCACATGAGATCCTGGGACTGAGCCAAAGGCGGGTGTGACTTTCCCAGACTCGACCTCTTGACAAATAAAATAATAAGGAAATACATAATAAGAGAATGCTAATTAAAAGAAAGTTAGTGTGGCCATAACAGTATCAGACAAAATAGTCTTTAATTATTAAAGCACTATTAGAGCATATTAGGAGGGTGCCTGGCTGGCTCAGTCAGTAGAGCATGTGACTCGCCATCTGAGGGTTGTGAGTTCAAACCCCACGTTGGACATGAAGACTACTTAAAAAAATTAAAAGCCGGGAAGTGGGTGCAACACAACAACAACAAAACAATGCAGTGTTAGGGAGAAAAAAGTATGTAGTCACTACATACGATAAAAGGAACAGTTCATCAAGATACGTTCACCTGGATTGCACCTAACAAGATTACCTTAAAAAAATCTATATCAAACACTTGCATAATAACGGGAAATATTGGGAAATATTTTTCCACATTTATAGTGAGAGATTGAATGTAACTTCCATAGTAATTGATAAAACAAGAAGACAGAAAATTAGTAAGGGCGTAGATTTGAACACAATGCATAGTCTTGAACAATAAGCATACATGTAATTCCTCACTCAACAATAGAACATATACATTTTTAAGCAAATATGGAAAATTTATAGAAGTTGACTATATACCAGATATTTATGGTGTGAGGCCACTTTATGTAAAGTTTAAAAACTATAAAACTTTACTGTATAATGTTTGTGGATGTTATACATATTAAAGTCATAAAACGCATGGAAGCAATAACTTGCAAATTCAGGCCGTGAGCTTTTCTGGACATGGAAGGAAGGGAAAGGGGTGAGAGAAGGACTTATTAGAGACCTTAACAGTATCTGAAATGTTTTTAAAAAATAAACAAAAGAAAAGATCAGCTCCTGGTCCTGGTCCAGATAGAGTTTACCATCTAAGCCTACCTCTCCTGCATAATTACATCTGAAACTTCGGCCAAGGAGCGACTACCTGAGGACTCTGAAAAATAATGGCAGGCAGACTGAGGAGGGGAGTCAAAACTTGAAGAATGATCCATTCAGGGGTGAGTTTCTCATCCCCCCCCCCCTTTTATGTGCCAACTTTTATCTGAGGGAAACCTCATTGTTGACCTAAAACTCTGACAGAAACCATATCTTCTGGCTAGAAGACTGAAGAAAGGGTTCCCAGGAACGAGCAAGTAGCAGAAATTCTGGAGAAGAGAGAGCTGGAGAAGGGGACCTTCCAATTCTGTGTGTGAACCAACACCGATCCTGGACTTGGCCAAGAGTCACATATGCCAAGGACATACCTAAATGCAGTACTACAAAGGCTATGACAACTGACTTGACCTTGCATCCCCACAAACAGAAGACAAGACAGCACTTGTGATCTGAACCCAACTGAGTTGATTGTCTGCTAAAACAAAACAAAACAAAACAAAATACAACAAAACAAAGGCAACATTCTGTAGAGTTGTTTTTTTTTAATTTTTTTTTCAACATTTATTTATTTTTGGGACAGAGAGAGACAGAGCATGAATGGGGGAGGGGCAGAGAGAGGGAGACACAGAGTCGGAAACAGGCTCCAGGCTCTGAGCCTTCAGCCCAGAGCCTGACGCGGGGCTCGAACTCACGGACCGCGAGATCGTGACCTGGCTGAAGTCGGATGCTTAACCGACTGCGCCACCCAGGCGCCCCAGAGTTGTTTTTTTTTTAAATAGTATTTAGAGTCTTACAGCATAATGTTCTAAATGTACAGGATGCAAAGCAAACCTACTTGACATGAAAAGAACCAGGAAAATGTGACCATTTTTCAAGGGAAAAGACAATCGATGATGTGAATCTTGAGATGGCCCAGATGTTGGAATTATCAAATACTTTAAGGCAGCTGATAGAATCATGCCCATAAAATAAAGGTAAACACCCCCAAATGGAAAGCTAGAATTGGTCAGCAGAGAAATAGAAACTATCAAAACAAGAACACAATGGAAATTTTAGAAAGGAAAATGATAATATCTGAAATGAGAAAGCTCATTGAATGAGTTTAATGGGAGAATGGAGTCAATGAACTTGAAGACAGATCAATAAAATGACCCAAACTGAGGGAGAGAAAAGTAATTTTGGGGAAAAAAAATAACATAGTCTCAGGGGACTGTGGGACAAGATCAAAAGGTCTAACATCCTGTTGTTAGAGCACCAGATGGAGAGAGGAAAGAGATAGAAACAAAGTATTTGAAGTATTTAATTAATCACTGAAACATCTCAGATTTGGTGAAAAACACATATTTGTAGTTCAAGAAGCTCTGCAAACCTCAAACAGGATAAACTAGAGGGGAATCACACCTAAACACATCTAATCAACCCGTTGAAAAACAAATATAGTGGAAAAATGTTGAAAGCAGCCAGAGATAAGTAACACATTAGACATAAGGGAACAATGACTCATAGGACTGAGGATTTCTCACCAGAAACCATGGAGGCCAGAAGACAGTAGAATAACATCTTCAAAGTGCTTAAAGAAAAGAACTGTTAAACCAGAATTTCTATATCTAGGGAAAATATTCTTTAGGAATTATGGTAAAAGAAAGACATTCTCAGATTAAGAAAAAGTAAGAGAATTCTTTGCCATCAGACCTTCTCTAAAATAAATACTAAAGGGAGTCCTATAGACTTAACATAAGTGATACCAGAGGGAAGCTTGGAACTTCAGGAACCAAGGAAGAGCAACAGAAATGGTGAATATCTGGGTAAGTGTAATAGGCTGTTTTTCTCCTCCTAAGTTCTTTAAATATGCTGTAGAGCAAAAATTATAGCATTAGTGGGGTCCTTAATTTATTTAGGAATAATACATATAATAATTATAATAGAAAGGGGGAGAGAAATAATATGTATATGTTTGTAAGTTGTCTACATTTTCCTATGAAGTGGTAAAATAGTAACTTGAAGTAGACTGTGAAAAGTTAGGAATGTATATTCTAGTCTCTACAACAGCCGCTAAAAAATTTAATATAAAGAGATATAGCTTAAAAAGCCAACAGATAAATTAAAGTGGCATACTAAAAAATTCAAATAATCTAAAAGAAGACAGGAAAGAGGGAAGAGAACCAAAAACAGAGGGGACAAATGAAAAACAAATACTATAATGATGGCCCTAAACCCAACCATACTGATAACTACAGTTGATGTAAATGATCTAAACATACCAATTAAAAAAGCAGAGATTGTCAGATTGTATACAAATACCCAGATAGAAGCTGCCTACAAAAAAAACCCAGTTTAAATACAATGACATAGGTTCAAAATAAGAAAAAGATATAAAACAAATATGATAACACGATAGAATCAGATGGTAGGTACTTGTGAGTTAATTATATTACTTGCTATTATACTCTATATGTCTGATGTATTTATAATAATAATAAAAGGAAGTTGGAACAATACACTTTCTCTCTTTTACCTCAGATAAATTTATGAAGGATCTGAAGATGTCTGGCCCCCATCTGAGTGTCCCATCTTGTTCCTTCTAGTCACCTGTATAGGTAGACCAGTGTAGGAGCCACGAGCCTAGGATCTGGAATCAGGCAGCCAGACCTCAAATTTCACTTCCTACCTGCTGAGCATGGACAAAGAACCTAACTCCTTTAAGTCTCAGAAGGCTTCAGTTGTAAGATAGATAAAACATTACCTAACTGTAAGAATTTATTTTGAGGAATAAAGATAATATTGTACCAAAGTACTTGGCATAATGCTTGGTACATAGGAATTATTCAGTAAATATTAGTCATTATTAGCCACAATGATTTACCTGGTGTTCATTTTATCTCCTTGCCTTTTCTTACTACCAAAGTGCAGCTTGCCGCCTATTAATGAGTGATAAAATCAGTTGAGTTGATTATGACAAGCATTTTTTAAAAACTGGAATAAAATGATACAGAATAGAATGAAATGGGGGCGCCTGGATGGCTCAGTTGGTTATGCGTCTGACTTTGGCTCAGGTCATGATCTCACGGTTCGTGAGCTTGAGCCCCGTGTGGGGCTCTGTGCTGGCAGCTCAGAGCCTGGAGCCTGTTTCAGATTCTGTGTCTCTCTCTCTCTCTGCCCCTCCCCTGTTCATGAGCTGTCTCTCTCTCTCTCAAAAATAAACATTAAAAAATTAAAGAAAAAAAATGTAGAATGAGATGGAATGTTATGGAACCAAATGGAACTTAATAGAATAGAATTTAAAAAGTGAATTGTGTGTAGTTGGGGAAAGAATTGTTTCAGTGTATGGGTATAAAGTGTAGTTCTTACTGTGGTTTTGGCGCGAAGAGACCTGGGAAACACTCGTTCCCATGATTCCTTTGGCCTGGGATAGTGAGCTCCTTGCTCCTCTCCAGTGGATTTTCAAGGCCCTACTTAAGACCCACATTTTTTTGAGAAGTTTTCGTGTGATCCTCATTGTTATTGGCTGCCAGTTCCAACTAAGATCAAACCTGTCTTCACTGAGCAATAGTTTCAGAAATGTCGCAAAACAGTTCTAAAGACACAGAGTAAACCTCTGGCCTTGTGTTCCAGATTTCGCAGCTAGGTTTCTAACTTGCTTTGACTCCAGTAACAGGAATTATAGACCCCTAGGGTCCAACATGGGTGTAGGAGTCTCTCAGGACACTAGCATAGTTACCACAGAGTTAATGCTTAGTTGGCTCCTCCCGCTGGCTCCCACGGTGCCCATATGAAGGGTGGCCCTTGCCTTGCTTCCCTAGAACAAACCCCAGGACATCCATCCATTCCGTTTTTTTTACCATTCAATACACATACCAGTCATTCTCATTCTTTGCTAGCATGGAATTAGTGAATACTGAATTATGGCCCCAAGAGAAAAATAGGGTTAGGTTCCTGGGAGGCTCTGGTCACAGCATTTTTGTCAACCCAATATGTAGCTTTGTTTTAGGTGTATTTCTGTTTAAAGAGATTATATTGAATATATGTTGTTGATTTATTAACATTGACCTCGCAGCCAACAGAATAACACCTGCCTGAAGGAAGCTGCACTAACGCGTGTATTTTCTCCATAAGGCACATCCCAGTCTTCTTGCACTTAGGGACACAAGACAGCACTTCAGCACAGTGCTTGGGGCCATTTTAAACAGTGAAATCAACAACAGAAATCTCAAAATGTGAAAAATGTGGACGGAATAGACCAGGAAAAGTGTCAAAGCTGAAACCAGAAAATGTCGTCTCGTTCAGCCTCACGTGGGAACGTGTGCATAGGAGATTTAAATTCACCCCTGCTTTGTGCACATCCCTGAATGCCTAGAAAAGCACTTGGGGGTTGCAAATGAATTTTATCAAGTAAGAGAATTGGCAAATATGAAATCTGTGGAAAATGGCAGTCAACTGGATATCACGTGTCAGTTGGCCAAGGACTAGGGTTGTTAAGCAAAGGCAGACATGGCCTTTGCCCTTGTGGAACCCATGGACCAGTGTGGGAGACAAATCACAAGTCAACAACAGGCGAGTACATCTATCACTTCAAGCTGTGGAAAGGGCCATAAGGGAGATATTGGGGTTCACGGATAAGAAAGAGAGAAACGTGTGCGGTGGGGAGAGACCTCTCTGAAACCAGAAATGTAAGAAGGAGCCCACCATGTGATTGGAACAGTATGGAGAATGTTCCAGGCTGTGGGAACTGTACCTGAAAAGGCTCTGAGATGGGAAAAAACTTGGAGTCTCAGGTTTCAAGTATTCAGTCTGTCAGCATGTCCTTTTGGTTCTACCTTACTAATATACCCAGAACCGATCCCTTGTCCCCACCTCCCTATACCACCCTCCCTCAAGGAACCAAAGGAAGCCAGTGTGGCCACACACAGAACACAAGGGGATGGTAGCCTGAGGTGCTGGCAGGCGCCCGATCATGCGGGACTCTGTAGGTTCTGGAAAAGAGCTTGGCTGCGGTGGAAATGCTATGGGAAGCCACATATATGTGGGTTTTAAACCAGGGAGTGATGAGATGTGATTTATATTCTAATACCAGGCACTCCTGAAGAGAGGAAGCATCAGGAAGGAGTAAGGGAAGAAGTGAGTTCTGTAACCCTGAGCCTGGGGTGGTGGTGATGGAAACGAAAAGACATGGGTTGGTCTGGGAGGCGGAATCACAGGACCTGCTGATGGCTGAGAGGTGGCAGGTAAGCCTTCGGGGAGAGGACCTGGGGTCCTACAAGCTCTGCCCCTTGGGCTCAGCAATTCCTGTCACTTGTCCTGGGCCAAGCCATCTCATTTCCTCATCCTTGTTCTTCCAGGCCTGGCCCTTGCAGCTCCCTACATTCTGAGCCCACCTTCTGATGGCTGACTTTGAATTCCTTTTGGATTACTGGCTTGTCTCTTTTCCTGCTCTTGTCACATGCCCTCCAGTACTGGTAGAAGCTTCTGTGTGTGTCTTACCTGTCCTGGTGGACTGAAGCACTTGGAGGGTCCTTGCCTCTTATACTCTACCTCATCTCTGAAGACACCCAAGCTGGTATCTCACACTTGGACCCACCCCCTGACCCCAAGATTCGTATTTTCAATTGTCCACTTAGTACTTCTGTTGGAAAAATTAACAGGCATCTCAGATGTAACTTGCCCAAGACTGGACAAGCAAGCCCCCAATTCTCCCTTCCCACCGTCTCGCCTCTCAGTTGATGGCCACTTTAATCTCATTATTCAGACCCTAGGATGTAAGTGTCGAAGCTCTGGGATAAGGCAGAGACCCCAAAGCCCCGGGGTCATCCCAGGAAGGTGTCCCCAAATCTGTACACACAGCAGGCCAGGCCCAGAGTATACAAGTGCAAAATGGTCCCGTGTTTGGTCACAGATTCTAGAGAGCTGTGAAGTCCTGAGGAAATCCATTTTGAGTAATATCTTTTATATAAAAGAAGAGAAAAATGATAGCAGTTCATCACACAACATAGGTGATAGAGTCAATAATACTATAATAATTTGTACGTGACGGATTACATTTATCATGGTGAACATTGCATGGTGTATATAATTGTTGAATCACTATGTTGTACACCTGAAATTAATATAATATTATATGTCAAGTATACTTCGTTTAAGAAATAAAAGTGGTTAATCACAGGATGGGTTTTGTTAGATGAGTAAGATGGCAATTCAGGTGGAAACACAAATTTAAAACTTAAGAGTACACAGCTGACATCGCAGGGGGTTGGGGCTGGTGGATTATGTCAGAAGTTACTGTTTGCACCCTCTGGAGTTTACAAGCTAAAAACAGGGGCCAGACCCTGGGTAGGAAATAGTTGGGGGCACTTCGGTGGCTCAGTTGGTTAAACGTCTGACTTCGGTTCAAGTCATGATCTCAGGGATCGTGGGTTCTAGCCCTGCATCCGGCCCTGTGCTGATCGTTCAGAGCCTGGACCCTGCTTCAGATTCTGTGTCTCCCTCTCCCTCTGCCCCTCCCCCAACCCTCAAAAATAAATAAACATTAAAAAATTCAAAAAAAAAAAAAAAAGAAATATATGAAAGAACGATGCTATAGGAGCCAGATAAAAAAGATGGCCATTCCAAATATTTGACCTTGGCATTTGTCTTTGTGGTTTCACTGAAAAATGGTACAGTGTGTGTGTGTGTGTGTGTGTGTGTGTGTGTGTGCCTGAAATTTTTAGAATTCGTAAAACTCTATATATTAAAATTATAAATTTAAGAAATATATATACATAAAAATATAACAATATGATAAGAATAATAGCACATATGTATCCACCATATATTTTATATATAGGATAAAAATAAATAAAGTAATAATAAATATATAATGTAAGAACATAACGTATAAAATAAGAAAGAAATAAAAATAATTGAGTATTCAAATTCTATCATGAGCTTGCTTTTAGCACCCGCCCCAACATTCTCTATTGTATTAGGACACTTCAGTTGACAAGTAAAAGAAACTGAGCCCAGCCCAACTTAGGACACGGATGGATCTGATTTTTTTTACTGTTTGCTTCTATCATTAGAAAAGTCAGGGGGGGGCGCCTGGGTGGCTCCGAGGGTTAAGTGTCCCACTCTTGATCTCGGCTCGGGTCATGATCTCACAGTTGGTGAATTCAAGCCCTGCATTGGGCTCAGCGCTGACAGTGCAGAGCCTGCTTGGGATTCTCTCTCCCTCTCTCTCGGCCCCTGCTCCTCTTGCACACGCTCTGTCCCTCTCAAACTAAATAAACTTAAAAAAAAAAAAAAAAGAAAAGAAAAGGAAAAGAAAGAAAAGTCAGGAAGTGGGCTCAGGAATGAACGGGCGGGGAACGGCTCCGCCTCTCCTCTGTCCCCGCAGGTCGGCTCGCCCAGGCATCACTCATTCCGGCTCTGGCCGCAGATCCATTGTCAACCTGCCAAAGGAGGGAGCTGCCTCACTCCCAGGCTTGATGCCCAGAAGGGCAGAGGGAGCTTCTCTTTCTCCTAACAGCATCGTGTCAAAATCATGGGTGAGCTCGGTGGCCCTGCCTGGTCACATGCCCCTCAGCCCTCCAGGTTGGCAGGAGTGATGGGTACTGTGTCTGGCCAGGCCTGTGCCACTGTCACCTCCTCCTTAGAGGGCCGGGTGCCATGACTCAGCCCCCCCAGAACCTCATCGGCTGGGGGAGAAGCAGCTCCTCAAAGGAGCAGGCAGCGCAGACAACACTCGCCCATAATCTTGGCTTTTTCCCTCCTGCCAACAAGAGACATTTTCTCCCTGAGACTGATACAAAGCACCAGTTTATAAAGAATGTTTTATAAAGCCCTTTCTCCGAGCTGTTTCCATGTTCTGGGTGTTTTGTGTTCCAGTCGGAAGACTTGAGAGAAGAAAAATTCCCCAGTCTGAGGATCAACCTATTTCTCATTCTGGGAGCATTTGATAAATCTAACATCATCAAACTACAAAGCTTCTGCACAGGAAAGGAAGCCATCAACAAAATGAGAAGACAGCCGACTGAATGGGAGAATATATTTGCAAATTATGTATCTGATAAGGTGCTAACATCCAAAATACAGAAAGGACTCATACAACTCAATTGCAAAAAGCAATCTGATTAAAAAATGGCCAGAGGTTATGTGCTGTGAGGCAGGTGTCAGATGAAACTATGGTGGTAATCATTTTGCAATATATAATTTTATCAGATAACCCATAGTACACTTTAAATTGCACAGCGTTAGATGTCAATTGCATCTGAGTAAAGCTGGGGGCGGCAAAAAAGGGAGGGAAAAAAAATGGCCAGAGGATCTCAAGACACATTTTTCCGTAGAAGACATCCAGCCGGCTAACAGGTACACGAAAGGCGCTAACCATCACTCATCGTCAGGGAAATGCACATCAAAACCACAGTGAGGTATCACCTCACACCTGTCAGAATGGCTATTTATCAAAAAGACAAGAAAGAACAAGACCTGGTGAGGCTGTGGAGAAAAGGGAACCCTCGTGCACTGTTGGTGGGAATGTTAATTGGTACAGCCACTATGGAAACTAGTATGGAGGTTCCTCATAAAATTAAAAATCGAACTACCGTATGATGCAGCAATTCTACTTCCGGGTTTTTATCCAAAGAAAATGAAAACGCTAATCCAAAAAGATATGTGTACCCCCTTGTTCATTGCAGTGTTATTTACAATAGCCAACATGTGGAAGCAACCTGAGTGTCTATTGACAGATGAGTGAGTAATGAAACGTGGCGTATGTTTATATACAATGGAATGTGATTCAGCCATAAAAGAGAAGGAGGTCTTGCCATTTGTGACAATATGGATGGGACCTTGAGGATATTACCTTAAGTGAAATAAGTCAGACAGAGAAGAACAAATATTGTATGATTTCACTTACGTGTGGAATCTAAAAAGCAAAACACACAAAAACTCAGGTTCGTAGATACAGAGAACAGACTAGTGACGTCAGAAGCGAAGGGTGGAGGGACGGTGAATTGGGTAAAGGGGGTCAAAAGGTACACACTTCCAATCATAAAATAAGTAAGTCACAGGGATGTAATGTACAGCATGGGGACTGCAGTTAATAATACTATATTGCATATTTGAAAGTTGCTAAGAGAGTGGGTCTTAAAAGTTCTCATCACAAGAAAAAGAATTTATGACTATGCATGGGTGATCGATGTTAACTAGACTCACTATGGTGATCATTTCACAATATATATAAACGTCGTATCATTATGTTGTATGCCTGAAACTAATATAATATTATATGTCAATTATACCTCAATTAAAGACCAACCCAAACCAAACGAAAACCAACCAACCAAAAAAAAAGACCTGTGGGCTCTCCAGAGAAACCTGGATTTAAATCCTGCCTTTGCTGCAAGGGTGTAGGAATTTGGGAACATTACTTAGGTTCTGTTGGCCTCACTTTTCTCATCTGTAAAACGGGGATAAAATTGTACCCCTTGGTTTTGGGCTAAGAATTAGAGTAGGTAACATGTATTATGAAGTAACACGGGGTCTCGGCAGATGTTCTTTTACTTACCTTCCCCTTCAGGTACCAACTGTGTGATTCCTGACCCTTTGAGAAGCCTTGGAAAAGCAAAATGTGATAGTCTTCAGGGACATTCTAGGCATGCTATAATTTGCCACGTTCATTCTACTGAAATAATCCATTCAAGTCTTTTTTTTACCACCGAAGAGTAGGTTCCTTGAAACCTGGATCGTATTATCCATTTTTTATGTCCCCAGTGTCAAACTCAGTGCCTGCCACACAGTAGGAATTCGATCAATGTGGAGCGGCTGAGCCACCAGGAAGAGCTTTTGAGCGTGGCTGATCAATGGTGCCTTTAGAAAAGCCAAGAGATGTGTGGGTTACCTGCACACGGAGCAAATGTTCCAGGATTTTCTGGACTTGTTTAATTTTTTTTTTTAATGTTTATTCATTTTTGAGAGACAGAGAGAGACAGAGCATGAGCAGGGAAGGGGCAGAGAGAGGGAGACACAGAACCCAAAGCAGGCTCCAGGGCTCCGAGCTGTCAGCACAGAGCCCGACACGGGGCTCGATCTCACAAACCGCGAGATCATGACCTGAGCCAAAGTCGGATGCTCAACCGACTGAGCCACACGGGAGCCCCTAATGTTTATGTGAACATAGCATCTTCCTAGCTGGAGGCAGCATAGGGAAGAAGAGGTGGCTACACTGCCTGGGCTTGAATCCTTACTCTAGTACCTACTTGCTTGTGAAAACGTGGGGCAAGTTTCTTGAAATATTTGTGCCTTGGTTACCTCATGTTTGAAATGGGACCCCAGTGATACCAAGCACATAGGGCTGTTAAGAGAATTATATGAGATAATGGGGGAGCCCCCCCCAAACACAGCCATTATATACCGTGTGCCCCACATTACTTATGCTAGAATAAAAGTCACTGCCTGTAAGTATCAGAACATGATGTAGGCTATGGGAAGGGGCCCGATCTGAGGCCAGAGGGCTTGCTCAGGAGTCATTGTGTTTGTAGGAGTACAGGCTTAGCTGCTGTAACAAAGATGTTCCCAAGCACCAAGGCAGAAGGTGGAAGTTGATCTCGTTCCCATGCAACGGGGCAGAGGTCAGCAGTTCAGGGCTGCCAGGTCAGTTCTGCAGCCTCAGTCAGGGCTTTCCATCTCTGTGTCTGGGGCACTGCTTCAGTTCTTGTCCTCTCCTTTCAGCCTTTCACTTCCATTAACATTACTCAGTCCTGTGACCATATCTGCCTCAAAGGAGGCTGGGAAATGTAGTCTTGAGCAAGGCAGCCATGTTGGCAGCTAAATTGTTACAGGACAGCAGGGTAGAAGAACAGAAATTGGGGGGACAACGGGAAGCCTGCCCTGGCCACTCAGGACCTCCTAAAAAATACAACAGTGGCAGTTACCTCTCAAAAGGGCTCTTTGGTGGATTCCTGCAGCAGCCATGCTTTGTACGAAGCCAACTCCCCATGAACCAGAGGGGAGTGTAGGAAATGATTCAGGCTCCCTGGCTGACTCAGACACTGAGCATCCTGGAGAGAAAAGTAGCCATACACCCATTTGGGGCTTTGGGTTTAGTTTATAATAATAATAATGACTTTGGCATAGAAAACTTCCTGAGGGTTAATGAATGACTGGCTGGATTAATAGCCCAAATCGCTGCCTGAAGTCTATCAACTCCTTCCAGCTTCATATTAATCTACAGGAAATTCTTTGTACACCCAGCTATTACGGCTTCAATCTCACAAAATAAAAATGAATGGATGCTTCTCTGGGACTTGGAAAAAAAAAAAAACCTGGCCACCATTGTGTGTGGCCACTATGCTATTATTATTTTCTTTCAGGCACATTTCCTGCATTTTCTTTGGTTCTCTTTCTGGCTTCAATTTGCTGCAGTGGGCAGCGGCCACGCCAGCAGCTGGCCGTTTAGATTAGCTTTAATCCCCCTTGCTATTTATAGTGCCCTCAGCAAACGTCATCGCACATGTGATTCCCTATTTAAATTTGTCTTCCCAGCTAGACTGGGAGCTCCATGAGGTCAGAGACAACCAGTAGACTCTGAGCTTTGCAGAGCCTGGCCACAGTGCCGCTCAGTAACCATTTGTTGAATTCAACCCAATGGAATAGCTGCTGAATTCTAAGTAGGTTACCATCAGTCCAGTGGATTCCTCAAAGCAAACCTGGGGATCTCTGCATTTAGCTGGGTTTAAGGGAGTGTGTACTTTTAGCTCATCAAAATTTGATCAGCGTTTCCCAAGAGAATGTCTTGAAACAGAAAGGCAAGGATGGAGAAGATGATGTCTAATGCCATCAAACTGTCACCTGTGAGAAGAAACCAGGGGTGTGCTAAAGTAACAGATGACTTCTCCTGCTTGTAGGGACTCCCACTGCTTCCCTGGACTGAGAGTTCTCTGCCAGGGGATGTCAGTGATGAAATAAGCATGTTTCCCTCAGCAAAGTCCCCTGGTTTGGGGAATTAGACTTTATGGATGGCTCCGGATTTCCTCTGCCATGTTATTTAAACTCCTACCTTCTTGTCTGTGGGGCATACGGCTGGTTTCTGGGAGGACCTGCCAAGTGAAAGGTGTGAGCCCTGAGCAGAGATCTCACAAGAATGTCTTGTCACTGAGGCTCAATGAGCTGAGCATTGTGGCTGCATTGGCAGGACCCTGTCTTGGTGGAGGATGGCCACCTGTGCCATCAATAATCTTTTACTTTGATTTCTCACTGGCACGCCAAGGTGGGCTTCAGACAGCCCTCCTCAACCCCCTCCTTAACACAAGCCAGGCGAGTCCCAGCTACAGAGAACCCTTGGCATCTTTGGTGGCTTTCAAACCAGGGGTAAAGATTGAGTTAAAGAGACAGGAAGCCTGACACAGTGAGGGAGGTTAGGTAGGAATAGAATTAAGGGCTTAGAAAATGCTTGTTTCCTTCTGTTGTAGTTATAAGAGCTGATAAGGGGATTTCAGGGTTTTGGGGTGGGGGAGCCGTGGAAAAGAATGAGAGAGTTTAATCAACTAGAGGGACCTTCCCAACTTACATTTCCCAGTGCCTGTGGCATGAGAACTTTGCTTAAGGTAAAGGTGCCCAAAACAAAAAGAAAAGCTCCCCAACATGAAGCTTTGACATGCCCTCATCTTCTGACTGGGGGTCTTTGCTTTTATTTTTCTCTTTTCAACCCAGGATACCAAATGTGTTGCGACCCCTCAAGTAATACAAAGGCATCGCGTCCGAGCAGGATGTGTCTAACCAGACACGCATTTATATGTCAACATGTAGATTATTAAAGCAAGGCAAGGTCAACATTTCTGTATTAAAGGGAATAGAGTCTAGTGGAGTTTTCATATATAAAAACAACACTGCATAGTTACAGACTTTCACAATAAATTGTTTTCTCAGGAGATGATAAAGGGACAGATGCTCATAACTCTTCCATCAAGAGCTTTAAGAAAGTAAGAAAAGCCGGGGTGCCTGGGTGGGTCAGTGGGTTGAGCGTCCAACTTTGGCTCAGGCCATGATCTCATGGTTCATTGGTTTGAGCCCTACGTCGGGCTCTGTGCTGACAGCTCCGAGCCCGGAGCCTGCTTTGGATTCTGTGTCTCCTTCTCTCTCTGCTCTCCCCCCCTCCCCCACCTCTGTCTCTCTCCCTCTCTCTCTCTCTCTCTCTCTCTCTCAAAAATAAACAAACACTAAAAATTTTTAAAAAAGAAAGTAAGAAAAGCTTCCGTCACCGCTTCAAGCCATAACGACCCATCAGATTTTGTAACCAGGAGCACTTGAGTCATCCCTTAACCTCTCTGAGCCTCAGATTCTTTGTTAAATGAAACAAGATCCCTTCCTAGTCTACCTTTCTAGGGTTTTCAGAGGAGCTAAAAATGAAAGGGAGAATTCAACACATGCCTGGCGAACAGGTCTCAAGAATGAGCTCTAGACAGGTGAGCAACGTCTCTTTTTTTTTTTTAATTTTTATTTTTATTTATTTATTTATTTATTTTTAATTTTTTTTTTCAACGTTTATTTATTTTGGGGACAGAGAGAGACAGAGCATGCACGGGGGAGGGGCAGAGAGAGAGGGAGACACAGAATCGGAAACAGGCTCCAGGCTCCGAGCCATCAGCCCAGAGCCCGACGCGGGGCTCGAACTCCCGGACTGCGAGATCGTGACCTGGCTGAAGTCGGACGCTTAACCGACTGCGCCACCCAGGCGCCCCGAGCAACGTCTCTTAATGACGTGCCGGCCTTCAGGTCTCCTTTTAGGAAAGGCATCCCCTGAACTTCAAGACCAGAGCCCTGGATTGTAAAGCCCTGGATTACATCTACTCCATTCACATTCTGTTAATTAGCAGGGCTCCCGAGGGACACTCCCCTTGTCTTCTTTCGCACCTTTCCGTAAGTCCGGCGCTCTAGGTGAGCAGGTGGGCACAACCAGATCAGCATTCTGTCCTGCGGTGCAAGGACCACAACGTGACCAGAGAAAACAAGGCACAAAATTGCCTTTAGCGACATCTTTAAAAATGACCTGTCTTAGCCCAAGTTTTATTTGGTGCTTCTCAGTTTTCCAATGGAGAGTTTGAGGAAGGGATCCAATTCAACGGTCCGTCTCTTTCTCGCACTTCCCTCTCCTTCGATGAATTTCAAATGGGGAATGATCACATCCCGAACGGTGGCAGTCTCGGAAGCCATGTGGTGTAACAGAAACCACGTGAGGTTTAGAAAAGGCCGGGGTGTGCACGCCAGCTCCACTCACCTGCCGAGTGGCATGCAGCCAGTCAGAGAAAACCTCTGTGCTCAATTTATCAGCTTCCTGTTGCCGCCGGAATATATTACCACAGACTCGGCTTGAAACAATACACAATACACATTTATTCTCTTATAATTCTAGAGGTCTGAAATCAACTTCACTGGGCCCACATCATGGCAAGGCAGTGATTCCTCTGGGGACTGTAGGGTGAGTCTGTTTCCTTGGCTTTTCCAGCTTGCACGGCTGCATTCTTTCTATTTCTTGGTTCTTGGCCCCTTCCTCTGTCTTCAAAGCCAGCGGCATAGCGTCTTGCGTCAGTGGTCATGTTGCCTTCCTTCCCTCTGCCTCCCTCTTGTAAGAACATTTGTGATTGAATTTAGAGCCCGTCCACATATTTCAGAGCAAGGATTCGTTTCAAGATCTTTAATCACATCTGCAAAGTCTGTTTGCCATGCTCCGGGGATTAGGGCATGGGCATCTTTGGGGGCCATTATTCTGCCTACCATATCCATCTATTTAGTAAAGATAGTAATCCCTATGCTAAAGGATGCAATAATTGGAAAAAGTAATATTTGCGATTGTGCCCAGAGTGGAAGCCAATAAATGTCACTGAGTCTGGAAAAGGGAGGAGTTGACCTCCCATCGGTAGGTTTCTACTCCCGATGGACCCAATGAAGAATGACAGAGCCAGAACTGACATGGTCTGGGGCATGCTGAGGGTGGTGGCTGTAGGTGCCAGTGGCCCTGGACACAGGATCACTTCAGGACAGACTCAGAGGAAAGCAGAAAGTGCTTTAATAAGGGGCTCGGACGCTCATAACCAGGGAAGACCAGGCTTTGTGACCTCCCTTGGAGCATGATATGGATTTGTGTCTCCCAAGTGGGAAGTTTATTATTTTACTGCTTCAAGATCTGATAGTGTCTGGTTACCCCACTCATAATGCTAGGACGTGGCCGGCCAAACTCCCCCATCAAGAGTCTTTTTTTTTTTTTTTTTTTAACGTTTATTTATTTTTGAGAGAGAGAAAGAGAGAGAGAAGCAGAGCGCGAACAGGGGAGGGGGAAGAGAGAGAAGGAGACACAGATCTGAAGCAGGCTCCGGGCTCTGAGCTGTCAGCACAGAGCCCGACGAGGGGCTCAAACCCATAGACCGAAGATCATGACCTGAGCCAGATGCTTAACCAACTGAGCCACCCAGGCGCCCCCGCCCCTCCCCCTGATCAAGAGTCTTAATGCATTTGGGGCCCAAGCTGCAGCCAGAGCTGCGAATATCATCTTCCTTTTGCTCGAGCTGGATGATCATCAGGCAATTGTGATGTTACACAGGAAGAGAAGACACACAGACATCTTTTGTTTTCTAGAAGGCGGTATGGTTATGTGCCCAGTGGGCTGTTAATCTTTACTTAATCCCTTTTCCCCCACAAGGTTTTATCATTCTGGAAAATGAGATTATCGCCCAGCATCCCTGGGGCAGGGGGTGGGGGCCAGTGTGTGCAGTCACTTCCCTGGAACCATCATCACCCATCACTCTGGCCTCTGGGAGAGAGCTACTGGTGCTCGGGGGTGAAGGTGGGCTCCTGGCAGAAGAAGCCAGGAAAAGGGCAAGGCCAGAGAAGGGCTCTCCCGAGAAATGCTGCAGGCCCTCAAGGTCCAGCTGTGAGATGAGGAATGCACCCGTGCATTCACACCGCAGGAGCACGACTGATCCCTCGCAGTCACTGTTAAAGAGTAATATGAAGCAACCGTCACAGTCTACCTCTCCTTGCCTTTCCAGGTGCTTTCTGAGACTTCCCTCTGAGTTGCCCAGTAATCCGGGGGAGGAGGGCGTGTGTGTGGCTGAGATGTAACATAAGAGGACGTACTCTCTACTCTGCAGGAACGGGGCCCAGAGAGCTTGAGTGACTTCTCGGGTGCACAGCACAGGTGGCCAGCCTGCATCCAGGGCTCTCTGTTCATGACACCAGGAACCAGGAACTTGCCAGCTTCTGACCCTCTCTTATGAGTTCATTCATTCTGAAGACGGTTTTTTTCTGTTCCTCAGAACCATCCGGTTGAGGTAATTTGGTGACCAGCCACCCCAGTTTGCTCAGGACTGAGTGGTTTCCTGGGCTGGGGATTTCCAGTTCTAAAACTGGGGATGCCCTGGGCAGATTACGATGAGTTGATCACCCTATGTAAGGCCTTCCATTGACACAGAGTCACCTGTCCAGAGGGGACTTCGTTAGAGGTTGGGGGCGTGAGGGGGAGGCATGGTTGTTTCTGGGCTTCTCCAGTGTCCCATCAATGCCCATTTGGGCAAATAGAGCCCCTGTAAGTTAAAAAAATTTTTTGCTTAATGTTTATTTATTATTGAGACAGAGAGAGACAGAGACAGAGCATGAGTAGGGGAGGGGTAGAAAGAGACACAGAATCGGAAGCAGGCTCCGGGCTCTGAGCTATCAGAACAGAGCCCGACAGGGGGTTCGAACCCACGAACTGTGTGATCATGGCCTGAGCTGGAGTCAGACGCTCAACTGACTGAACCACCCAGGCACCCGGGTCCCTGTAAGTTTTTAAAACAGAGGGAATAAAAGGCAGGGGGTTGGGAGGGGGAAGCTGAGAAGCCAAATAGAGGCCATTAAACAACTCAGAGATTAGTAATGACGGGCCCTGTGAGCACCTCCTGGCTGCCAGGACAAAGGACCCAGAGACAGAGGTCATCTGCAAAAAACTGGAGCCATGAAAGACCTGGCCACTGGTGGAGGCAGTGCTGCTGAACAGACGGAAGGAAATGCATAGGCTTGTGCCTATCTCTCGCCCTCTGGTCTCCTCCCGGGAGTTTCTCCTCTTCTTTGGAAGGCCCGGGGGTGGGGACTGGAAGCTAACGCCTGGCTCACCAGCTGGGCTGGAGAGCTTTCTAGTGTCCGGGTTTCCTGACCTGGGAAGAGAGAGGACTTCTTCACATGTCAGTTTCACTGCTGACACACGAGTTCGGAATCAGTCCCCCGTGACAATCAGCACTTCGATCAAAGAAGCTCAGAATCATCAGACACTTAAGCTGAAAGGCATCTCCAAGATCATCCACTCGGAAGGGGACCAGAAGCCCGGACTGCTGACGGATGGATGGTGGTGCCAGTGTCAGGACCAGAATGGGTCCTTCTGGGGGCGCCTGGGTGGTGCAGTTGGTTAAGCATCTGACTCTTGATTTGGGTTCAGGTCACGATCTCACAGTAGTGAGATTGAGCCCCTCGTCGGGCTCAGTGCCGAATCTGGCGCCTGCTTGGGATTCTCTCTTTTTTCCTGTCTCTCCGCCTCTCCCCACCCTCTCAAAATAAATAAGCTTAAAAAAAAAAAAAAAGGGTGGGTCCTTCTTCTGCTCAGGCCAAGGCAGCTTCCACCATAAGCGGCCTGTGCCCCCAGGCCCGCAGGGCCAGGAGGCCGTGGGCTGACGGAGTGAGCCAGACCCAGCCTTCCACTGGCGACCGTGGGGACGTCAGTGGACATCAGCGTGAGAGGCCTGCCAAAGGAGATTCATGGCTGTCCCTGCAAGTGCTTGTTGCAAGAGAAAGAAAGCTTTTTCAGGAAAACAAATATGGCTGGATGTTCTGATTCCGCCTTTATCCAGAATGACGGCAGGACAGAACACCGAAAAATTCGGTGCTTTGATTTCACGGGATGGTGGGATTGAGAGTTTAAATACAGAGTTAAACACTATTTGTCTATTTTGCTGTCCAATAACGTTACGTTGCTTTAACAAACTGTGTATAGATATAATACACATGATATGTGGGTTTATTCGACAAATATTTGCTGTGTTCCTACCATTCAGTCATTCCGTAAATGTTTATTTGATGCTTAATACTGAGCGAGGCAGGCACGGCTGGCTTTCTCTCCAAGCTTGCCATCTGTGTCCCAGGAACTGGAGTCGGGCACGGCATCTCCCTCTGCCTTCGTCCTCTCCCCACCCCCTTCTTTGATTCCCAAGCCCCCCCAGTCTGAGAGGTGCGAGCTATGCTGCGAACAGTGATGATGGTGACCTCTTCGGCTTTTGCCTGTCCACACTCTTGCATAATCTCCAACCCCTTTGCAAAGCTCACCTCCAGTTGTTTATTTATTCACTGCAACAAGTGGAACTTATTTTATTCCTCCTTAGCTGAATTTAATTCCCATTTTTTAATGCTGATTTATTTAGAGAGAGAGACCACGCGAGCAGGTGAGGGGCAGAGAGAGAGGGAGAGAGACACTCCCACGCAGGCTCCTTGCTGTCAGTGCAGAGCCAGATGCTGGGCTCAATCCCACAAACCGTGAGATCATGACCTGAGCAGAGATCAAGAGTTGGACCCTCAACCGATTGAGCCACTCAGGCATCCCTTAACTCCGATTTTGAATCCCCACCTTTCCATGTTATTTTAGGGTTCCCATGTTTCCCCTGGGGTTATACATGCTCCAGGGGCTTTGATGTGCCAAGATATGTGGGTGGGGGGGGGGCATCTGATTCTTGCTGATATCCATGGAGATTCTGTGGTTGATGGTCCACATGGGTTGCTAAGCATCTCTCTCCTGCTGGGCGCTCTGTGCAGTCCATCACTGTGTGTTTCCTGTCCACATTCAGGTGCACAGGATCCCGCTACTGCTTCTGCTCCATGGTGGGGGCCAAAGGCACCTTCACCCAGCAGTTTTTCCTCCTCTGGGGTCTGGGTTCCCGCTGGGTGCTAACCATTTGTAACCGATCTATGTTTCTCTCCAAAACACACACAGCTGCTCCCCTCCCCCTGCAGCTGCCACTCTGTGCCCTGCCTTCGTCATCTCTCACTTTCATGAATGCACACACTTTTTTCCCCCCTTCGGGTGGAGTTTTCTTCACTGATTACTGGGAGATTAGGTGATTAGGAACAATGTTGAATAAACAGATCCCCGAGGTTTCCCACCCTGGGGCACAGTGGACGGTGTCACGAGAGCGTCACCCTTGTTGCCAACCAGCACCTGCAATTGCAGATGTCCCCGTGACTTTTGGTTTTTGGCTCCGATCTGGAAACCCAGTTTGCCTTCACCGCACTTTACCAGAATATATTCCTCCTCTCCTGGTCCGTCACTGCGTGGACCTCGCTGGTTCAGCTCCGGCTGCCCTGGAGGATGGCTTCTTGCATGATCTCCTTGAGATCTGCCCAAGGCTCCTCCAAGTCCATTGCTCATGTGTGAGGGAGCCTGGGCTTAGGTGGATCCAAATTCGCTTCTGACGTGATGAAAATCTAGCCACTTATTCACGTGAAGATATTCATCTTTCTTCAATTCTCATTCCTTCTTGCACCTCTTCCGTCTGGGGTTATTCTACTTTTGCTTGTTGATACCGATCTGCCGGTGGTGAATGCTCTTGCTTTTTGTTTGTTTTCATGTCCCCAAATATCCATACTTCACTGTCATTTTTGAAGGACATTGTCCATGGATAGAGGATCTATGGTTTTCTTTCGGCAGACTGAGCATTACACAAATGTCTGGCTTCCATTGTGGCTTTGGAGAAGTCAGTTGACTGAGTCTACAGCTTCTTCAAAAGCACTTTCTTTATTTCTCAGACTTTCTTTCCCTGCTTCCCTCCCTCCTTTCCTAGCTCCCTTCCTCCTCCCTCTTTTGTTTTCTTTCTTTCTTTCTTTCTTTCTTTCTTTCTTTCTTTCTTTCTTTCTTTCTTTCTCTTCCTTCCTTCCCTCCCTCCCTCTCTGCTTTCCTTCCTTCCTTCCTTCCTTCCTTCCTTCCTTCCTTCCCTCCCTCCCTCCCTCCCTCCTTCCTTCCTTCCCTCCCTCCTTCCTTTCTTCCTTCCTTCCTTCCTTCCTGCCTTCCTTCCTTCCTTCCCTCCCTCCCTCCCTCCCTCCTTCCTTCCTTCCCTCCCTCCTTCCTTTCTTCCTTCCTTCCCTCCCTCCTTCCTTCCTTCCTTCCTTCCTTCCTCTTTTCTGAAAATAAGGATTTCTTTTTCATTGTCTTGCTTGGTTGGGACTAATTGGTCTTTTTGATTCTATGGATTCTTGAGTGTCTCTCATCAGTGCTGGAAAATTATACATCGTTATATATTCAATATTTTTTCTGTGACTGTTTTTTTATGCCTTCTGATACTTCAATTAAATGTATGTTAGGTTTATTCACTGTATATTCTATGACCCTCTCTTCTGCCTTTTTAATCTTTTTGTCTCCCCATACTAAAACCTTGATAACTTCTTCTGCTTTAGCTTCAGCATACAAACTCTCCTCAGCTATGTCTAACACGCGGTCAAACCACCCACTGGGTCTTCACTTTTAACTAATGCATTTTTCACATCTAGACGTGCTTCTGAGCTCTTTTTAATATCAATTGTGACCCTTTCAATAAATTTCCTTGCAGAAATTTTCAAGCTTTTTGATTATTTCTTTGAATATCGTAGCCAGAATTGTTTTGGTCTATATCTAGTAATTCAAATATCTAAAATCTTTGTGGGTATTTCTTTTGTTTCTTGGCTCACACTCATGATATCATGTTTTCTTGTATGTCTGGTTGTATCTAAATAGTGCCAGCTCTAGTTATCTCTGGTCATGCCCAGAGAGCACACCACATGGGTTCATGAACATGGCCTTTCCACAGTGATCCACTCGGGTCTTCTTCTCCTGTCCTGATAGCCTTTAGTCACACTCAAGGAATGGCCTCTGTCATCTACAGAACTGTGTGAAATCATCTCATTTGTGTGTTTGTTGTGCCAAAACACTAAGGAGTCCTCAGAAGGCCAGAATGATTCTGGATCCTCTGAGGCTCTCAGAAAACTGAGGTCATCTCAGTGGTGGTGGCGGCGATGGGCCCCTAAGCTGCTTCGACCAGTGTTTTATATTTGGGATGAAAACAATTCCTTTTATTTTCACTTGTAGTTCGGGTGGCTTTATCCCATTGGGATAAATTCTGGTCACAAGGAGCAGAGTAGACTGTAAATATAAAGTTTTCTATTTTATATACATGTAAATATGTTTATATTTTATAATATAAAACACCTTTGATGATAGGAGTGATTTGTTTTTTTGAGGGGGTGGACAAGCTTGTTGGCCTAACTCTCTCTTTGTTTCAGGCACTCACCTGAGCTGCTTGGTCCACGCAAATTAGCTTGTGGGGGCTTACGTCGTTCTCTGCCAGATGTACTCAGACATACAAGGATGGGGGAGAGCCACAGCTTGTCTTTCTAAATCACCAGGAACCTGCTACACACACACACACACACACACACACACACACACACACTCACCTATTTTTGGCCTACGTGCCTTTAGGCTCTTTTTCAGGAAAGCACATGAATTCTCTCGAGTCCCCAGGTTTCACTTGGTAACTTTCCTACAGCACCCTCCGAAAGTCCCTGGTGCCCTCGTGCCAACCCCCGAGCATGGGGTGCCCAGGCCTGCCTTCTCTGCTTCCTGCTTCACTTCAGTGGCTCCTGAGTCAGCTTGTGGGGAAGGGCTCCGAGTCACCCACAGCACCCTTCCCAACCCTGGGCACTTGATGTCCCAACCCCGGGAACTGCTCCCAGAAAAGTTTCATTCTCTGTGCCCTTCCCTTGAGACCCTGGCTCAGCCTTCCTGAAGATGGAGATTATCCATTTTATCGACAGGATGGGACTCCATCATTCTAATATCATCTGAATGCCTGAGGGATTACATCTTACGCCCTTGTGAGAAACACAGCCTCTTGTCATGATGTTGCTGTGAATAATGCAGTTTTGAGTTGAAGTTCCGTATTCCAAGAACCAGTAAATTTCCTTAGTCTTCTGTATTCCCTCCCCTCCCCTGTTAAATTTGGGTTTAGCAAGTCATGAATCATTGTGGTTTTACTCCTGGGTAGAATGGGCTATTTTTTTTTTTTCCGCCGTTATTTCATTACCAACTGATGAAAGAATTAAAAAGGAATCTGATTAATTAAAAGCTTGACGTGGACTTAAAATCTCAAAAAGCTTGAAGACAAGATGAACTACAACTATTCAAATTTGCTAGAATGCTCAAGTAGGAAGGGACCTGTGGGACACCAGCCTGGTCCTTTTATAGGACCAGAAAAAAATATCTGAGGCCCAGAGAGGGAAAGTGGTTTGCCTGAGGTCACACAGCAGGCAATTGGTGGACTGGTGCTAGAGTCCAGGTGTCCTGACCCCAGACCAGCAGCCTCACTCATGGTTGGAGAAAATGGAAGAACAGCTTGTGTTTCTTTTCTTTTCTCTTTTCTTTTTCTTTCTTTTCTTTTCTGTTTTTTTTTTTTTTTTTTTTTTTTACCATTTATTTATTTTTGAGAGGTAGAGAGAGACAGAACACGAGCAGGGGTGGGGCAGAGAGAGGGAAACACAGAATCTGAAGCAGGCTCCCCCGATGCGGGACTGAAACTCACAAGCTGCCAGATCATGACCTGAGCCGAAGTCGGACACAACGGACTGAGCCACCCAGGCGCCCCTGCGTTTCCATTTTTGTATCTACCAGGACAAAGATCTTTACTCTGCGAACATCTGGCATTGCTGCGTGCCGGTTGTTTCGTATTTCGTAATTATTTCCGCTAAGAACTCACAGGATCTTGCATATAGGATTCCATTATTTGCCATCTCAGTCTTTGAGGCATCTGAAGGGATCCCATCGTCCAGGGAGGAAATGGGATGTATTGGGCAGTAAGTAGGTGACTCAAGGCTCCTGGGGACCCTGCCCTCATCTTCTGGTGCATTGCAAGGCTCACATTCGTTCTTTCAAGTCATTCCACAGACACCGTATTTACTGGGCACCTACTATGTGCCAAGAGTTGGAGATAGAGTGGTGAGCGAATCTGGAAAAGCCTCTGCCTTCACAAAGGGGAGAGAAACAATAGACAAGCAAACAATAGCTCTTGTAATAGAATGCCATGTGTGGGAAGAGCCACAAAGAAAAATAAAATGAAAGAGGTTGCTATTTTAGAAAGGGTAGTTAGGGGAGGTCTCCCTCCGCAGAGGTCTATGGCAGTTGGTGGGTAAGCCCTGAGCACATCTGGAGGAAGAACATTCCAGGTAGAAGGACCGTGTCAGCTGGAAGGCCGGAAGCATTAGAGCGGAGGGAGGAGGGGGGCAGGGCGGTAGGGAATGAGGTCAGAGGTGGGGTTGGGCCAGATCAAGTTGGTGAGCAGAGAACGCGGGAGAGGTTGGATTTGAAACACGAATAACATACAACTTACCATCTTAACTGTTAAAAATTTTTTTTTAAATGTGTATTTATTTTTGAGAGACAGAGAGAAACAGAGCATGAGAAGGGGAGGGGCAGAGAGTGAAGGAGACACAGAATCAGAAGCAGGCTCCAGGCTCTGAGCTGTCAGCACAGAGCCCCATGTGGGGCTTGAACCCATGAAGCACAAGATCATGACCTGAGCCGAAGTCAAATGCTTAACCGATTGAGCCACCCACGGGCCCCAGTTCAGTAGGACATTCACATTGTTGTGCAATCAATCTCCATACTTACAAAAGTAGAACTCTGTCCCCATGAAACAGAACCTCCCTACCCACCTCCCCCAACCCCAGCCCCTGGGGACCAGCATTCTACTTTCTGTCTCCACGGATTTGACCCCTCTAGAGTCACGTACCTCAGATGTGTGAAATCATTCTGTATTTTCCTTCGGTGTCTGGCTCCCCCCCCCTCCCCCCCACTTAGCATAAAATCCTCAAGCTCCATCTATGTTGTAGCATGTTTCCAAATTTCCTTCCTTCTTAAGGCTGAGTAACGTTTCACCGTATGTGTTCGCCACATTTCGCTTATCCCTTTATCTGTTGAGGGACCCTTAGATCGTTACTTTCATCTCTGGGCTAGAATGAAAAACACTCCTATGAACATGGTGTGCAAATATCTCTTTCAGATCCTGCTTTAAGTCTTTTGGGTATGTACCCAGAAGTAGAGTTGCTGGATCATACATTAATTCTTTAAAAAAACTTTTTTTGAGAAACCACCGTACTGCTTTCCATCGTTGCTGCGACAGTTTGCATTCCCCGCCAGCCATGCGCCAGGGTTCCAATGACCTCACATGCTTTCCAGCCCTTGTCATTTCCTGATTTGTGTGGTAGTAGCCATCCTGAGTTTTGGGTGTGAGGTGGTTTCTCCTGTGGTTTTGATTTGCAGGTGTTGGATTTTATTCTCAGAACGGGAGGGAGCATTCAGAGGATTGGGGTGGGGGTGGGGTCTCGGAAAGATCCCATTGGTTGCCCTTGTGGAGACTAGATGGTGAGAGATCCCGAGATGCATTGGGAGGGGCTGGTCACTTGGATGAGGGTGAGAGCAGAGGAGGTAGGGAGTTGTCAGGTCTGGCTGTATTTTGAAGGTTTTGAAAATGGATTGGATGTGAAGTTTGAGAGAAAGAGAGGAGTCTAGGATGACTACAGAGTTTTGGCCTGATAACGGTGACTCCATTAACGGAGATGTCGACCGGTGGAAGGGGATTGGTTTCACCCAGGGAAGGGAAATCAAAACTTGTATTCCAAGTATGTCACATTTGTAAAGCTACACGTTAGAGATTCAAGTGGACGTAGGTTGAGGTATCTGAAGTTCAGAGGGAGAGAAGGCTAGGCTGGGAGATGGGGATTCAGGGGTCCTTTTGTGTACTCGGTGCGTTCAGCCGTGGGGACCCAATGAGGTTGCCGAGGGACAGGGTGGCAAACTATGGCCCCTGGGCCAAATCTAGCCTTCTGCTTGGTTTTGTACCTAGTTTTCATTTTGGGGCAGAAAAAGAATAGTTTTTCATATTTTTGAATGTTGGAATTTCTTTTATGTTTATTTATTTTTGAGAGAAAGATAGAGACAGAGCATGAGCGGGGGAGGGGCAGAGAGAGAGGGAGACACAGAATCCCAAGCAGGCTCCAGGCTCCCAGCTGTCGGTGCAGAGCCCCATGTGGGGCTCGAACCCACAAACGGTGAGATCGTGACCTGACCGAGCCGAAGTCAGACACTTAACGGACTGAGCCACCCAGACGCCCGTGGAAAATTTATTTTAAAGAATGTTTTGGGAGCTCCTGAGTGGCTCAGTCGGTTAAACATCCAACTCTTGATTTCGGCTCAGGTCATGATCTCACGGTTCGTGAGTTCAAGCCCCGTGTCGGGCTCTGCACTGACAGTGTGGATTGTGCTTGGGATTCTCTCTCTCCCTCTCTCTTTCTCTGTCCCTGCCCCCCCTCTCAAAATAGATAAATAAACACTTAAAAAAAATAATGTTTTGTGATATGCAAATGCATGAAAATGCATGCAAATAATATGAAAATTCAAATTTCAGTGTCCACAAATAAGGTTTTATAAGAACCCAGCTATGCTCATTCTTTTACATATTGTCTATGGCTGCTTTCCTGTCCTAAGCAGTGAGGAAGGGAGGGAACAGAGAGAAGAGGTGCCAGGATTGAGGCCTGGGCAGGGCCTGTCGAAGATGGTGCCCGCTCCGTGAGCAACCAGGTGCAGGGACCCAGCAGACTGGCTTGCCTCCCGTCCCCAGGCCAGCTTAGCACCTTGTGGATGGTGAAGTCAGGGGGACCCATAGCAGGCACATCCATTAGATGCAGCCGTGTAAACCAGAGGACGTTCAATCATATTTTCCTTACCGTGTTAATTTCCTGGGGCTGCTATAACAAATGACTACCGACTGGGGGTCAAACAATGGCTATTCATTCTCTCATTGTTCTGGAGGATGTAAGTCGAAAGTCAGCAGGGCCATGGTCCAGACAAAGGCTCTAGGGAAGGATCCTTTTCTGCTTCTTCCCAGTTTCCGATGGCTGGCTGCAGTCTTTGGCGTCCTACTGCTTATTACCTGCATCACCTAGCCTCGGCCTCTGTCTGCCCATGCCTTCTTCCTGTGTCTAAATTTCCCTCCTCTTCTAAGGACACCAGTCACCGGACGAGGGCCCACCCTAATCCAGTATGACCCCATTTTAACTTGATGGCATTTGCACAGACCCTGTTTCCAAATCACCTGTCACATTCACGGCTTCAGGGGTTAGGACTCGAATGTGTTTTTAGGGGAGACAAAATTCTGTCCACACACTGGCATACACAGATATCACCTGGTTCAATCTAAGAGCGCTTAGGCCCTTGAGTTGTTTTTGGTTTTGTTTTTATAATTTTTAAAAAGTATGTATTTTTGAGAGAGACAGCGAGAGCGAGTGGGGGAGGGGCAGAGAGCGAGCGAGACATATGATCTGAAGCGGGCTCTGCGTTGGACACTTAAGCAACTGAGCCACCCAGGTGCCCCGAGGTTTTTTTGAGAGGACACATCCAAGTGACTATGCTTAGGGAAAGAAAAAAGAAAAAAATCCCCAGTATTGGTTTTAAGACCCTGAGCTGTACTTTTTTTCCTAACACTCCCCCACTGCCTGTGGGCGTGCCGGCTCCCGCCCCATGGGCAGATTTGGAGATAAAGAAACACCAGTTCCTCTGACGTCACCACTGAGCTCAGGCAACTGGGCTGTGAGCTTGGGCAGAGGTTCTCTGCCCGGGATTTGGAGGCACGGGGACTGAGATGCCACGTCAAGAGGCTGTGCGACCTTTGACAAGTCAGCGCCCCTTGTCCCTCTGAGTCAGTTTCTTCTCCCATAGGAGGGAAGGGTCATGGTCCCATCTCTCACAGGGTGCACGCGCGCAGACGCAGAGAACCCCCGGGGACTTGTACCTGGCAAGCTAAGGGATTTTGCTGGATTGTGATCCGGTGGGAGCTCCTGGGCGCTGTCCTGCTTTGGCACCGGTCTCTCCAGAGTGGAGCCTGAAAACGTGATGCTGTTTCCCGGCGAGGCAAGTCTGACATCACATCATGACTCACCGCTCGAAACGTGCCATTTAATCTGTTGTGGATCAAATTTTGTGAATTTGGAAAGTGGCTGGATAACTTTTCTTCGTGTCTCTCTCTCCTTTTTTTTTTCTGTTCCCGGTTGTGGTGAAATACACGCAACATGAACTTCATTGTTGTGAGCGTTTCAAAGGGGATAATTCAGGGGCATGAAGTACACTCTGAACGTGGACTTAATTTTTCAGAATTTGTTATCACCCCTAACAGAAGTGCGACACCCATCAAGCAGCAGTCACCCACCACTGCTATCACCCACAGCCTCGGGCCACCACAGATCTTTCTGTCTCTATGGATTTGTGGGTTCTGAACATTACACATAAATGGAATCCTACCCCATGTGGCTTCTTCCACTTTGCGTAATGATTTCAAGGTTCGCTCATATCATATCGCCTATCAGTCCTTCCCTCCTCTTTATGGCCAAACAATATTCCATTGTGTGGATCCGCCACATTGTATTTATCTATTCACTTGTTGATAGACCTGTGGGTTCTTTCCACCTTTTGGCTGTTGTGAATGGTGCTTCCATGAACAATCCCGTATAAATTTTTGTTCAAACACCTGCTTTCGTTTCTTTTGGGTGTAAACCCCATGGTGGAATTGCCGGGTTCAACTCTGGGTTGAACTTGATGAAGTGCCAAACCATTTTCCACAGCCGCTGCACCTGTTTGCAGCCCCAGCAGCAGTGTGTGAGGCTTTCGCTTTCTCCCGAACAATGTTGTTGCACTTGGTTTATTAGATGCAATAACCCCTCCTGGGTCAGGTCTGGGGTGGCCTGGGCCAGCCGGCTGCTTGCTCTCTGTCGTTTTTGCTGTGGCCAGAGACCCTGGGAGCAGGCAGCAGCCCACCCACTCTGATTCCCTCAGAGTGGATCGCTCCGGTGGGTCACTCACGGCCACTTATTCAGGAAGGTCTTCCAGAACCATAGGGCTGACCCTGGCAGTGAGGACACTGGGTGCAGCTGTCCAGACCCTCTGGGGCAGTCACGGGAGCAGAGGATGACAGTGGTGACAGTCCCCATGTTTCCTGGACTTTGACCTGAATCAAATGTCCTTTTCCACTGCCTCCTGCCTGGCTCTGCTGGCTGAGAAGTCAAGTTGAGGAGTCAGTTGGGGCTCTGTTTGCTCCCACCCACATCTTCTGGCGATTCTGTACTCTGCTGTGATGGGCCTGCTGGTCCCTCTGGGTTGGATTTTCTCTTGTCCTGGACACCCTCCTCCCTGTCCCCCACCCCAACCCCCTGCCCCTGCTCTAGCTGTGCACGGTGCGCTCTTACAGCCCTTTGGTTTTTGTTTTTGTTTTAAAACAAAATTTTTTTTAAGCTTATTCATTTATTTTGAGAGAGAGAGAGAGCACGAGCAGGGGAGGGACAGAGAGAGAGACAGACAGAGAATCCCAAGCAGGCTGCACACGGTCAGTGTGGAGCCAGAGGCGGGGCTTGAACTCATGAGCTGCGAGATCATGACCGGAGCCAAAATCCAGAGTCGGATGCTTAACCCAGTGAGCAACCCAGGTGCCCCATAGCTCTTTGGTTTTTAAGGAACATTCCACCGTACCTTAGAAAAGAAGAGGCATCCCAGTTTATAGTCAGACAATCGGCCGTGAGTTCATAACTTACATGTTACCCGCAGTAACTCATTTATATGCAAACAACGGGATCGAATTATCTAAGTAAATATATCATTTATTCTCAGTGTTCTAGAGTTCTGGGGAGAATGTGAGGTCAAAGGATCCCTCAGTCTGCTGGTTGACCTTGGGCCCTCAGCGGCGTTTCCTCTCCTCTTGCCCAGTTGAACTGCACTTCTAGATGTAGTTATGAGGAAGTTGGTGAGAATTTGTACCTGGATGCCTCCTTAACATGGCAGCGTTTTTCTCCCCGGGGAAGAGTGGGGCACCCCCGCCCCCATCACAGTTGCCTTGGAGACAAAACAGCCCCCTGCCCTTCCTGGTGGGATGTCCTTTGAGAACACCATCCATTCTGGAAGTGGAGGCCTGGCCCACAGCACCTTTGGGGCTGGGGGCCTGCCTCAGGGGGAGGCTGAGGAGACAGTGACGCATGACAAGCATCATCTGGGACTGGGGAATGTGGCGGGAGCGTGTTTCTGGTGCCCGGATGCATTCTGCTTTGGGTTTGTCGTTCTTCATGAGCTATTTCAGGAAATGATGTTTTCAAAAACAAAGTTGTCCCTGGCCCAGCGGCACCGGGTCACTCCATGCAAACAGTGCCCATGGGCCGAGGGAAGGCCCAAAATATGCAGGTGCATGAACGATACCACTTGGCACGTGAGGCTGCATAATGTTTGCGGGCCTTTGCCTAGAAGTTCTGGTGCGAGCGTGGCTGTCTGCTCAGGAAGCAGCCGCCAGGCCTGGCTTTTGGCCTTTGCGTCACCGCTAGGGTCTGTGCTGAGCTCAAGAATCCGAAGGCAAAGAACACATTGCTAGTGCCACTCGGATCCCCCAAATGTGTGCACGTCATTTTTGTGTCAATTCTGTTTCCATCTCTGAGGCCCTGTTCTGGGCTCGGCAGGGACTCCACACAGTATTTTTTATTTAAAGAAATTAATCTGGGGAAGGGAAGCGGCATAAATAGAGGAACGGTCAGTGTAATACTCGGTTTTTACTTTTTGTGCGTGTGGTCCTGTCTCACCAGCTTTTGTTTTCAGCCAATGAAGACGATAGATGCCTGTTTTTTGCTGCGTGGTGCAGAACTGAACTGCTTGCTAAGGAAATGTCAGCTCACCTCAACCTCAAGGTTGACATTCGGCATTGGGGTTTAGGGGCAGGAGGAAGAGGCAAAGGGAATGGAGGGGGACTTCGGAAGGACTGACATTTTTTTCCTTCTCACTCCTTAGTTCTCTGCTCTAGGCCAACGGGAAAGCAAATAAAAGGAGTCTGCCTTGATGGGCCCTGGGGGCAGGGCAGGTAGGGCCAAGTGACTTGAAGGGAAACCTCTGGTCTCTGCGTTGGCCCGGGGCCACAAGCCCCCTCCGCTGCTCCCGATCCTGCCACTGACACACACAGCATGTCCTCTCCGCATGTCACACACATGCACACATCCCATACACAAACCACACACACACAAACACACACACACACACACACACACACACTGTCACGCACACACCCCACATACCCTGTGGGGTTGTGCAGGGAGTTCTTCAGAAAAGCTCACATTCCTGGAAGAACAGACTGGATACGTGTTTCCCAGGGTTCCCCTCACGCAGTCACCAGTTACATTTCTGGCAAACACGGTGAACCCTAGAGCAGGATTTACAAGCTGCATCAGTTTGCTAGGGCTCTGTAACAAACTGAGTGGCTAAAACAACGGAAGTTGATCGTCTCAGCTCCAGGAGCCAGAGATCTGAGGTCAGGGCGTCAGCAGGTAGGTTCCTTCTGAGGCTGTGAGGGAGCGTCTGCTCCTGGCCTCTCCTCTGGCTTCTGGTGGTTTGCCGGCCATCCTTGGAGTCCCTTGGCTTGTAGACTCAGCACCCCAGTCTCTGCCCTCGTCGTCACATGCCTTGCTCCCAGTGTGCATGTCTGTGTCCAAACTTCCCCTTTTTATGAGGACACAAGTCATATTGGATTAGGGCCCGCCCTACCCGAGGGTGACTTCATCCTAACCAACTACATCCGCAATGACCCTATTTCCAAACAAGGCCACATTCTGAGGTCCTGGGGGTTAGAAACTCCAGCACATGAAGTTGGGGGGACACCATTCTGCCTGGAACAGCAGGCTTATGGGTGCTTACCTGCTGAGTAGGGCTCACTGCTCTCTGGGGCTTTGGACTCTAGAATCAAGACTTGGGGCTTTTGGACTACATGCCTTGGGGACCAAACAAAATGCCTAGGATTTTGAGCAGGTTAGATGTTCATCATTATGAGCAATGCAAAGACAAGCAAAACCCCGTGTGTCCCTGGGTCCTCAAGAAATGTATAGCCTGGTCATAACCAAACCAAACTTGACAATCGCCCAAGGCATCGTAGCTGGCAGAGCTTTGCTATGCTTATTATCCATTCAAAGCCTCACAACTAACAACCTTGAGAGGCAGGTCTGGCAAGAGCTCTTATCCCTACATCCAATAAGAAGTAACTTGTGCAAATATCATGCTATTAGTTGGAATCAGAAGTTGGGTCGTCAGAAGACGCTGTGCCTGGCTCTCTGAGGAGGTGGGGCCAGACATATGGGGGTGAAGGTGCTCATGGGGTTCACTTTTGGGGGACCCAGAAAGACTTCATGAAGGATGTGGCATCTGAGAAAGGCCTTAGCTAAAACCTGAGGGAGAATTAGAAGGTTTCGAATTGTAGGTGACGATTATGTGCAAAGGGCTGTTAACTAGAAGGGTCTCTGAGCCCAGGGTGCACCCAAGCTGCACAGCCCTTGGGTGACATGGTTTCCTCACCAGATCCGTATCACCCGTCACCACAGTCTGAATGTTTGTGCTGCCCCCACATTCATATGTTCAAATGCTATTGGCCAATTTGACGGCATTGGGAGGTGGGGCCTTAGCCAGGTGATTAGGTCACGAGGATGGGGCCTTCATGAATGGGATTAGTGCCCTTACATGAGAGACCCCCGTGAGCTCCCTTGCCCTTTCCACTGAGAAGTCTGCAGCCCACCAGAGAGCCCTCGCCTGACCATGCTCACACCCTGATCTTGGCCTCCATCCTTTATAACGGAGAAAAAAGCTTCTGTTGGTCTGTTGTGGATGAGCCACCCAGTCTGGTATTTTGTCACGCTAGCCCAGATGGATTAAGACACCCATTGTCACCTGTGTCCTACTCATTTTCTCCAGCTCCATGCCATCTGTTCAAAAATAGAAACGCTTACAGCTTTCTCTCCACTGGGGCTCAAGTCCAGCCCTTGAGGCCAGGAGAACCAATCGTCTACACCCTCCTCCCTCAACAAAATTCTCCCCACAGCCTTGGCACGTATCGATTAATGCAACTTCCATCTCCGATGGAAGAGCTCGGTGCTGCTCCCCATTGCTTCCCCACACCTCATCTCGTCTGCTTCTGAGAAGAGCTTCCTTCTGGGCGGGGCAGATCCTGCTGTTGCCATTACAGAGTGGTGGCAAGGAGCCCGTGTGACTTGCCCACGGCCCCACAGTTGGCAAGCCTGAGTGAGACTGAGCTTTCCTGCATTCAAGCTCGGGTCTCACTTCCCTGTGTGGTGTGGCCTCTGGGCGGAGGTAACTTCTCGAGAGATTATGCATCCGATGTCCTTGCAGAAGAAGCCTCCATGGAGGCCGCTGGATTTGCAGAATGACAGAGAGAGGGCTGGCTCTGCAAAGAACATGGGAATTTCCAGGAGGATAGGGATCTACATTTCTCCCAGGAGTGATTTCTCTGGGGGAGAAGGTGGTGCCTGCTGTTTAACCTCGGATGAGACGGTTGTGTCTTGTATTTAAAACCGAGAAGGGGCGCCTGGCCGGCTCAGTCGGTTAAGCGTCTGACTTCGGCTCAGGTCCTGATCTCGTGGATCGTGAGTTCGGGTCCCGCATCGGGCTCTCCGCCCAGGGCAGAGCTTGCTTCGGATCCTCTGTCTCCCTGTCTCTCTGCCTCTCCCCTCCACCCCACCTCAAAAGATAAATAAACATAAAAAAACACAAACAAACCAAGAAGAACGATAAGGCTTGTGGAAATAAGCAATTGCCTGAGCTGAGGATTAGTCATGGAGTCATTTGTCAACTCTCCCCCGGACCGTTCCTTAAACAGGTTTATTGTTTTTCCTGTTTAAAGCAAAGCCCTTTTGGCATCACTTCTTTCCATGGAAGCACGGGCTCAGGTGGCAGGCAGATGCTTCAGGTGGCCGAGGGGCCGGCGTGATGACACGTGGGCGTGTCTGCCACATGACCTTTACAGGGGGAGCAAGACGGGGTCTGGCGCCAGCGGCCACTGACCTCACCATGACCTGGAGCTGAGAGCATGGAGCCTGAGCCCACAGACCCCAAGTGATCTGTGAGGAGCCGGGGACACACAGGCCGGCCAGCCAAGCAGGCTGAGAAGAGGTGTGGTCCTTCTCTCTGACACCTCCCCTGTGGCAGCAGGGGGACTTTGGACTTTGGAGCATCACCCGGACCAGACGCTAGGTCCAAGCGCCTGGGGTGTCGGACCCTGGGGAGCTGAAGGGCCTTGCTGACCCAGGCTGCACACCAGGTGTTGTCCATACACTGAGGCGCCTCCCAAGTTTCTCAAGGGCAAGTTTCAAGTACATGTGAGTGTTGTGATGAACAGAAAAACTAATTTTGATGTTTTATTAGTAAATCTTCATTCAATAGATCCTCACGTACCGTATGCTAACATTTAACCTATGCAGAAGAACCTGAGGATAAATGAAGTGATTTGACCCTGTGGCGGGCTAAATTGCGTTCCCTCTCCAAATCCACATGGGAAAGCCCTAACCCCCAGTAGCTCAGAATGTGACCATATTTGGAGACAGGGCCCTTAAAGAGGTGATTCTGTTAAAAATTAAGGCTGTAGTAGGCTTGATTCGACCCAACTGGTGTCCTCGCCAGAAGAGGTGATTAGAACACAGAGAGAGGCACAAAGAATATGAGGACAAGGCCAGAAGATAGCCAACCATCAGCCAAGGAGAGAGGCCTCAGAAGACTATGTTGACACCTTGATCTTGGGCCTCCAGCCTCCACAACCGTGAGAAGATAAATGTCCATTGTTTAAGCTCCTGAGTCCGTGGTATTTTGTTACGGCCGCCCAACAGGGCTTACAGATATTCAAAGGGATTGTCCTACTTGGAAAGGTTGTTGAGCACTATTTCTGCTTTGGGCCATGTGTGGAGTTCAGGAGGCCCCTGTGGAGGCTGGAGAAGCTCACTGGTTGGTCAGCTTCTCTCCACCCCCAGGTATCCATGTGACAGACCTGGGCATTGACGCTCTGTGTTGAGAGGCTTGCTCCTAGCTGGCGTATCCATTGGGCTTTTGTGGCAAGCCAAGCTCACAGAGCTAAACAGAAGGCTTCAGACAGGACAGAAGGAAGTGAAGACTGTAGCCAGAACCCCAGCCAAACACCGGTCTGGACACGGGTCCTGCTGGCTCTGCCCTCCTTGTGGATGTCTCAGTGGCTGCTGCTGGACGGCTTCTTGTGGGGCCTGCTTCTCACCATCGCTGCCTCTGAGTCAGACCCTGGATGGGCTGAGCCCAGGCCACGTGCTTGAGCCCTCACAGAAAGATTGGCCAGGAAAAGGAAGTAGTCAGCATTTTCAAATTCGGCACTGGAACATTCTAGATGGCTCCCACGAGATCTGTCTGTAAGATGGAGCATTCCCCACATGCAGGGATGCTGGGCAGCCAAGATAATCACAAATGGCCTCTAAAATTGGGAAGTCTGTGTGTGTGTGTGTGTGTGTGTGTGTGTGCCCGTGAGTACCTACAGACCCGGGCTGGAAATGACCTCAGAGGAGCAGGTAGCTAAGAGATTGAATTTAGGAGTCATACAGATGGGTCTGAGTATCAGCAACCTTATTTGTTAACTCTCGATCCTAACAATACACGACCTGCTTGAGCTTCAGGTTTCTCATCTATAAAATGTGGGTGATAATGTCGACCTTGTAAAATGATAGGCATCAGTAGTGGTAGTAGAAATATCATGATAGTCATGTGACAAATCTATCCTGGACTCCGAGCCTAACTGCAAGGTCTGATTAGACTGACCTTGCAGTTTTTCACCTGTCTCCCTGCCCACAGGTGGTCAAGTCATCTTTTTCACCTGTGTCCTGACAGACCCCCTCGGAACGCAGGTGCCTTAAAGAGGACGAACCTAAGCTCCAAGTGTAAGCTTTTTATTGCTGTTTTATCCTATGTCATGATGGCCCTCTAGGGCTTGTTGGCTGTCCCCCAAGTCCTTTATGGCTCTAACCTTCAGAAAAAGAAGTAGAAGGAGGAGGAAACGAAAAGCTAAGATAAAATAAAACAATCGGGTTTCCCACTGGAATTTGCAAGGAGGTGGAGTTTACGAGCGGGAGGGCTGGTGGGGTGGTTCAGTGGCTGGGTTTTTATTAGCCACCAGGCCAGTTATGAGGGGGTCACTGGAGTTTGTTGACATGAAATCATTACAGGGTGGACAGTGAGACACAGACTGACCCAATGTGTGCGGAACCCTTTCAAATGGGGTTTTTTAACCACAGTGCCTCGATACCTTTTATAGAAAGATATTGCTGCTGATAGTGATCCCGGGGCCACGTAACCATCAAGGAAATACTGGATCCTGGTCAATAGATTTTTACCGGGAAATGCACTTCATTGTGTTCTAATTCTTGGAAACTGACAGACGGATGAGTGATGTAAACGGCAATTCTCTATCAACCACAATGTTGAACGGAACAGAATACTCTGTTCTTCCACCTACTCAAATGGCTACCTGATTAATAGTAATAACTAATAGTTACCCATAACATTTGTACAGAAGACTCCTTTTTTTTTTTTTTTTTTTCACCTAGGGTAAAAATAAGTACATAGTCAATTTCTGGATTGCATCACATTGGGAAGCATTTACCTAAGCTCCAGACTGGTATATTTGTGCCAAAATTCCTAATCAAGATAGGGTGATGTGATGAATAGGTATTTATAGAAGGCGGCTTTCATTTTGGCACCTACCTTGGGCTTCTTGAGCAGCAGGCCAAAGGATGATCAGGTCATATCTACTTTTGGGCAGGAAGCTCCTGAAATGATTGATTTGCCCAGATGTGGGGTTGTGGGCCCTCTTGCTTCTTCTGTTATGTTTGACTTAGTCATGCCATGGGCATGTGGAAGTAGGGGGAGAAGACAGTCTTTTGGGGACTGGAGAGAGCTGGGCAGAGGAGGTGGGTTTAGAGCAATAAAGCTTGAAAGATTGATCCGCATAGCCAACAGATATCCATTGAGCATCTGCCACGGGATATACAACGGGGCACAGAATGGACACCACCCCTGCCCTCATGGTAGGTATGTGGTTTTCAGGTCACTCTAGGCCACAAGAAGGAAAGTTGAGAAAGACGGAGGAGAGACTGAGTTGTGTCAAGTGGGCTTTTCTTATTTGTACATTTATTTAATTCGTCCAGCATATACTGATCACCCACCACGGGTGGGTTTTGTGCAAGGCACTGGGGATACAGACATGACCAACCGCCATCTCCAGCACCTGGGGAGTTGGAAGGAGGTGCGGATATTCCAGGACAATATGTCTGAGTTCTGGCAGAGGCAGGCTTAGAGGAAGAAGATGCACACCCTGCTAGAGAAGGTACAGAACAATTCCTGGAAAGGGGAGATGGTAGAGGTCTCCATCTTGAAAGCTGAACGAGAACATGCCAGATGGCACAGGGAGGACAGGAGGATTCCAGGAAGAGGGAAAGGAAGCCATGAATGGGGGAGGGGGCCCAAGTAGAAAGCTCTTAGGTGGGGGAGGGCAGATGGTGGAGAGCCTTGATGGGAAACCCAGTTTTAATTTACATCTGAGACATGATAGGGGCCACAGCCAGGTTCAGGGAGTGACTCAGTGAAAATTACATATGAGGTTGATGACGTCTATGTGCTTGTTCGCGATCAGGTCCTTAAACAGGGAATGCCTGTTAGCAAAATAATTAAGGTCCTTAAGAGGCAGGACCGTAATTTGTTGGATTTTTGAAGAACTTAGTGGTTGGAGAACAATAGTTTAATGAAAATATTGACTGAGTTTAGGACTGCCAAGAAATTCGAGAGTCTACACCTCACTAATAAAAGTGAAACGAAAATCCATTCTTTTTTGAAGACAACTAACACTAAGGCAGTGATGACTATAATTAATCAGAAATCCTTTGTCCACAGACCATTCTGGCTGACAGCAAGAGATTAAACATTGCCCTAATTGGGAAAGAAATTATTAATGGCTGCTACTTACTTGTCGTGATTTATTGCCAGTCTCTAGGGAGGAGTTGGGGTTGGGGGGGAGACGCAGAGAGGTGCAGGTGCAATGGCTTTGACGAGCATCAGTGACACCCCGCCTTTCTCTTTTCTCTTCTCCCATTGCCTTTTCCAAAGTGGACTGGAGAAACTGGACTCCACACCCAGGTGAGCTGAGGGAGGAGCAGGGAGCTGTGGGAGATGGGACAGGAAGAGCAGTTCAAATTCTTTATGTGAATTCTGTGTGTGTTGGTATAGTTTTACCCCCGTTTTACCTTTTTACACCTTTTGATTGAGTGAGCGTGGAGCCCGGAAGCCTCTGTGGGATATTGCCTCAGAGCCTTGGTTCTAGCCTCAGCAGGCATCAGAATCCCTCAAACAAGAGCTTGAAAATTGCACCTCCCTGGCCCCATGCCACCCCCTGTCCTGGGCATTGTTTACCCACATGTGGAGGGGAAATACAAAATCTGTATTTTGTAAAGTTCCACGGGAGGTTCGGATGGCTCACCTGGGTTGAGGCGTTGACTTGGGGGCTCATTTGTGTTCTCTGGGCTTCTATTTTATTTAATTTATTTTTTAAATGTTTATTTTTGAGAGAGAGAGAGAGAGAGCGAGCGAGAGCACGCGCACACCAGGTAAGGTCAGAGAGAGAGGGAGACAGAGGATCCCAAGCGGCTTCGTGCTGACAGCAGAGACCCTGATGTGGGGCTTGAACTCACAAACTATGAGATTGTGAGCTGAACCAAAGTCCAACCCTTAACCGACTGTCCAACACTTAACCGATGGAGCTACCCAGGTGCCCCTGGGGTTCTACTTTAAAGATTTTTTAATTTTATATATTTTAAAGTTTTTAAAAAATGTTTAGTTTTGAGAGAGAGAGAGAGAGAGAGAGAGAGAGAGAGAGAGATATGCAATGTGGGTGAGGGGCAGAGAGAGAGGGGGACAGAGGATAGGAAGCAGGCTCTGCGCTGACAGCAGATGGCCCGACATGGGGCTTGAACTCACGCACTGTGAAACCATGACCTGGAGCCGAAGTTTGACAGAGACTAAGCCAACCAGGCACCCCTGGGGTTCTATCTTAAATTGTAAATAGCCCTGGGAAGGTGGAGTTGCTCTGGACTTTTCATGGCTTTGAGCGAACTGCTTTGAATAGGCTGCCTTTCCAGACATGCAGTATGATTGGTGTGCCTTTATGGTGCGGGGTGTGGGAGTTCAGGGGAAGGCTCTGAACGAATGTTGTAGAAGGGGGTTGGAGCATGGCCTCATTGGATGCCTTGAGGCAATTAAGAAGGGTACAAGGTAGAGAAGACCTAGGTGTTAAGAGAGGCTTCCAGGAGAGAGAAGAGAAGGCACGAACGCCTCCAGCTTCTGCGGCTTTGCTGTGCAGGACCACGCCCTGGCGTGGAGCTCGCTTATCTCCAGCCTCTCCCCTTCCCTGTGGTGGGTGGGGCAGACCAGCCTGCTGAGGAAATACCTAGAAATGACCTATGGGGCAACTGTTAAGACTGGTACTTTTCCACTCCGTATGTTGATGTGTGCTTCTAAGATCCCCAATATGTACTCCTGCATAGTCTTGAGGAGTGCTGGGGCTCCCCCGAGGGACGTTCAAGCTCGGGCCGCATCCCGTAATGGTGGTTCTTTGACTCTGTAGAGGTCACCACAGAAGGGTTTCTTTGTCATTTGCCATCGCCATTTCTCCTCAGTCTAGTGTCTGCCCCTCTTGGGCGATTTCTGATGGTGGGATATGTTTTCCACTGGGGCCTACGCTTACCACCTGCCTCCCAGTTTTCCCGTCGCCTTCAGAAGCTAGTTATTTTTACAAAGGAGCACTCCTCCCTCCAACCCAATCTTAAATACAGTTTTGGAACAAGGAGCCTGCCTCCTCTAAGGTAACGGCCGCTCTCCTGTACCAGCTGCTGTCACTTCCTTCACATGAGTGGACACGTGTTTCCTCTCCTGGTTCCTCTTTATTTCCCTGCCCTTCCCCCTCTGTGGGGATGAGGGTAGGCGGGGCTCCTCGCACCAGGTGCTGCGTATCTGATCAGTGCCCTAGAACCGACTGGCAGAAGATTCTGACCGGGTCTTCCTACAAAGTCTCCACCAGCATCTGGAGGTTTGGGCTGCAAGACAAAGGCTGGTTCCCCATCCATCAGCTTTCTCGATGTCTTCTCTTCCTGGGGTCAGACTGGTACGTATTGCTTCCGTTTTGGCCAATTCCGCACGTAGCCTGTGCCAGGGGTCCGGAGGGAGACAAAAGGGAAAGGGACTCCCACTTCAGGAAGAGATTTAAACAAGATAAAATTTTCTCTTTCTCACGGAATTATCTGAGAATAAGCAGTCTAACGGCCCTTAGCGTCAGGGACGGAACCCAAGGTGTGGCCTACACGAAGCCGGAGGTTTGGCCCTGCTGCAACACCGTCCCCTCAGCGAGCACCATTGGCTGCTGTCTCGGCCTCGGTTTAAAGCTCTGTTGGCTCACCCCGACCTGAGTCCTAGGTATTTTGTGCCTGCTCCTTCTCTAGACTGGGATGTCCTTGAAAGAGGCCACCACAACCCTCTGCTTTCTTTCTGGCCCCTTCCCCCATCCATCCCCAGCAGAAGCCGTTGTGAACCTCGGAAAGCCTAAGCGACATTACTCACGATTCACATTACTCCCCTGCTCTGTGCCCTCCCATGGCTTTGCCTGAGGCCTCGAGTAAAATCCATGCTTGTCACCGTAGGGCCCCTAATGACTCCCAACATCATTCCTTCCTACTTGCCCCTCCCCTCACTCCCCACTCTCCGGCCATGTTGGCCTCTCCCATCCCGCCAAGCTCACTCTGCCTTGGCTGTTCTTCTGCTTAACACGCTCTTCCCTGGACCCCCATGTGGCCGGCTGCTCCTTGTTATTCATTCCACAGTCCCAACGTTACCTCTTCTGGAAAGCCTTCCAGACCACCTTTCTAAGTGGACTTCCCCATCCCAGCATAATTCTGTGCCCTGTTACCCTGTTTGAATGTCTTCATAGCATTTAGGATTATTAGAACGATCTGTTCGATTTGTTTTCCTGTTTGCCTTCTGTCCGTTCATTACCCACCCCCACCTCCCACCCGCTAGACTGTAAACTCTATGCGACACTCTATGATGGAGTCACCTTGTGTCTCCAGTACCTAGAACTCCAGCGTGCAGGGCTGGGAGGCGCCTGGCTATGAACCAGGTGAATCCTGAATGTTTCACAGCACTAAGCTCAGTTTGCTCATTTAACAAAGCTTTCGAAATGATTCTTATTTCAACCAAAATGTGAATACAGTTTTGGGTCTTCTCCAGAAAAACGAATTCACGGAGCAGCCTTACAAAAACATGGCACATTTGACAGAAATAGCTGGACCCCAGATTGCACGTGTAGGGGCGCAGGCGGGGTCCTGGGCTATGGGAATGTTTGCCAGTCCAATTTAAGGTGTGCGTAAAAAGTGAAGAATAAGCTTTTGCTTGTACCCCCTGTGCCAAGGTCGTCTCTGGTGCCTAGTGGCAAGCTGGCAAGAAGCAGCCTGTGAGGGCATGGGGCAGAAAAGCGTCAGTCCTGGATTTCTGCCTTGCTCCAGCCTCCTAATACCCATGCGGAGATAGCAGCTCTCAGCGCCTGGCCCAGGCTCTCCATGAAATCCTGGCATGGCAACCAGATGTGGGATGCCAGGCCGCCACACAGGGAGGCGAGAGAGCTTCAGTGAAGGAGGCCGGTGCTGACAGAGGGGAATAGAAGCACGCCAGGGAACAGCTGGAGCGCGGGACGGAGGCAGCGGGGAACAGACCTGCGTCTCCATCAAGGTTTCAAGCCATCCTCTGACGTCGCTCGTCAGGGATTTTACCGCTCTCCCAGGTCTGTGTGGTTCACCCCGATCCAGCTGGCAAGGTGAAGGGGCAAGGGGGTGTTTCCCCCATACTACATCTTCACCAGGCTCACAAGGTGGTCCCGGGGCTCCTCTGGGTGGTCTTGGGCGGGTAGAGGTCAGCATCCAAGTCCCAAGTCAGACTGAGTCTACTTTCAGGGCGCGTTTTCCACCGATGGTGTACATTTCCATTAAAAAGCCCTAAGTGAGCATTGAAACAGAGCCATGATGAGGGTTATTTGCCCAGACACAAACTCCTAAGACATATTTTGTGTGCTGGGGAAGGAGCGGCCCCCAAAGGCTGAACAAAGGCAACTCAGGAGCTCAGCATGTAGGTGGTTTTTGTGGTTTTGGCTTCGCCGAAAGTTCCAGAGACGGGGAGGTTTGGCGATGACTATGAGGGCATCTGGTGTGGATCACTCTTTTGGTCCGGTTGAATTGAATCCACCAAGTAGGAGCCATGTACCTGCGCCGTGCCAAGCACCGTGTTAGGTGTTGTTGGTGGACAGGAGGCCTGTCAAAGTCTGTCCTCCTGGACCTTATTATTCGGTGCGGGATGCAAACAAGAGTTGCCCTGGTAGCGATGCGATCACAGAGGGCGGCAGCTGCCTCTTTCTCGTCCAGACCCAGAGATTTAGAGTCCCGAGGCCCAGTTCAAGTTCCCAACCCACCAACCTCTAGCTGTTGAACTTTGGGCCACTTACTTAATATTTTTAAGCCTTAGCTTGCTCGGCTATAATATTAGGAAATGACATCTGCCCTGTCCACGTCATGGGTCGTTAGGAGGGCCTGATGAGATAATTTACCTGCAAGACTTTTTGAGCTCATAAGGAGACCTTTGAATTGTTATTGGGACGACCAAGAACTTGGTTTCGGAAGATTTCAACGCTATTCTCTCACTGTTCACTGTTACGTTATTAACGCTACTTATCATTAATAAGATGTGAAAATCTGAAAAAGCTATCAATATGCATTGTCCAGGATAGGAGCCACTGGCCACACGTGGCCTTGGAGCACCTGAAATAAGGCGAGTCTGAATGTGAACTTGGTTTAAAAAAGAAAAAGAGAGAGAGAAAAGAATGTAAGCTATCTCATAATTTTTTATATTGATTACAAGTTCACACCATAATATTTTGGATATATTGGGTTAAACTAAATAGGTGATTAGAATTAATTTAATTCCTTTTGTAGTGCAGCTACTAGAAAGTTTTAAATGACATACATGGCTCCCATTATATTTTTACAGGACGTGCAGCTATGGAGGCTCTCTTTGGAAACTTTGTTCTGCCCACAAGTACTCATGGACATTCGCATGCTTTCAGAGGTCGTGTAGACGCCCTTAGAGTCCCATTTGTGACTATTTTAAAGGTCGCTTTTTATTTACACCGAAAATACGTACAAGAACTGTTTCTGTGAAATTAGGTCACAGTCAGCGAGAACCAAGAGACTTACATTCCTCTGTGCAGGAAACAGTTTCATCATCACTGCCGTCAAAGACGCTGCATGGAAGGTCAGCTCTGGACTGTGTGTAGAGCGCTCCGATCGAGATCGTTAGATCTCTGCAGATAGGCGGCTGACGCGTCACTACCAATGTGGGTAGAAGGAGGACACCCTAAAGTTTCGCGAATGAAGAGATTTTCTGAGGATCAAGCCAACGGCCACGCTTCCCTCCCATCCCCGGATCTGTCCCCGCCCACCGCAAAAAGGCCGAAGGAAAAGGAAGAGCCATCCCTTTGCTGTGCCTCTCTCGCTGAGCTCCCCTTCACATTCTCTGAGGAATTATCTATGCCTATTTTATCAGTGGAGAAAAGGAGGCTCAGAACGGCCCAGAAACTTGCCAGCCGTCACGTGGGTAGAAGCAAACTGAGAAGCTAATGCTTTCCAGAGTTGGGCCGCGTCTGGGAGGTACTACCTTTAAACATGGAGTCGACTGCGACCTAACGAGACCCAAGGAGTCTGCTGGCTGGCCTGGTCCCCAAGCAGAAGCAGATCACTGCCCAACTTCTACGTGTGGGACGACCCGTGGCAACATAAAGGGCAAACACACAAGGAAGTCTTTCTTTCTGAGAATGTTTCCACTGCAGTTAGGTTAGAAAATGATCCGGGGAAGATATAAACTAGCTCTTTCATTTAGCAAAATAAAATGCCTCTCCACTTGGTAATCTGGGTGGTGGAAGTCCCAGCCAGAGTCTTGGTTTTTAAAGGTTTTGTTTAATTTGCCACCCCCACACCTCTCCTCCCACCGCCTCGCATCAGGCTGGACAAGAAGAAAAGGGGACAGTGGCCTGCCTGGCAGATGCCTCCGTGTGGTATGTCCTTGCAGAATAGCTTCAGCAGCACTTTATATCAAATAACCAGGGGAAAAAAGGGAAGTGGAGGTGATGGGAGGTGTCTGCATTTCCTGGGGTTTTGTTCCAGTTTTAATGAATAAGGATAATGCATAGAGTGTCTCCATTTCCAGAGCTGTGTTTTTTCCTTAAACACTGCCGCTCTACATGCGGAAGGAATGAGACATTCCTGACACATGATTTGGCAGGTCTCAATCATAAATGATCCAATATTGGCTTTCAGAATCCCGTTCCAGATTTGGCCCAGACTCCAAACCCTGTCCAGGCACCAGCTAGATGAGTACCTCTGGGCCTGGGCGGGGTGCCAGCCACACTTTGAATAACATTTGTGGGATCTCCCCAGGGGTTCTGGTGAGGAAGGCAGTGATTTGTTGTCCGGATAGCTTTTCCCTCCTTGGAAAAGAGCACACGGAATGAAAGTGCACGAAGGACATCAGGTGTCCCCACAGGAGTTTCATAAAAGCAAAGACACGGAGGAGCCACCATGCAGGGACCAAGTGAGGAATGTTTTGTCCCCGCCCTAAGGGACTTGCCCTCAATCAGCTAATCCCACTATGGTACGGCTGGTGGCACCTGTCAAGTTAAAAAGTGAAATCTACCAAACTTATTTGTCTTTGGGGGTGGGGCTGTGTCTTTTCCTGAGTGGTGCCCCTTCCGGCATTTCTCAAAACATGATCTAGAGACTCGTCTGCATTAGAATCCAGGGGATCTAGTTCAATGGCGAATTTTTGGTCTCCTAATCACCTACCAAGTATGTGCGAAATACAGCCAAGAATTTGCTTCACAGCAACCTGCCAGGCAATCCTGATACACCCCAAAGTTGTGAGCCATTGGCTATAAAAAATCCTTCACATATTTTTAATCCATCGCAGCACCTCGTGGCGGTGGAGAGTAAGACTGGCTTCGTTTTGCTGATGGCCATGTGAATTTGTTTCACTGCGTGTCTACTTACTGTAGGGAAAGTTTGAACTGCTAAAGACAGGGGCTACTTTAAGCCTTTGCTCTTGCCAATTGATACATGTGTCTTGTCCTTTTGCAGTTATGGTTATCATCTGCCCACCAACAGTATTTCTAAGAAGCTGCTTCTCTGTGTCTTCTGGGAAGAATGTATCCTTCAATAAATGTGATTGCAGCCTGTTGATAAAAGCAAAAGAAAAATAATAAAACCCACTTTGTTGAACTTCTCATTTTTCCAAGGCCAACAATTTTTAAGTGATAAAAAAGCAGTTTAGTGAAACTGTTTAAAATCTGCCATGAGTAGGGGCGCCTGGGTGGCGCAGTCGGTTAAGCGTCCGACTTCAGCCAGGTCACGATCTTGCGGTCCGGGAGTTCGAGCCCCGCGTCGGGCTCTGGGCTGATGGCTCAGAGCCTGGAGCCTGTTTCCGATTCTGTGTCTCCCTCTCTCTCTGCCCCTCCCCCGTTCATGCTCTGTCTCTCTCTGTCCCAAAAATAAATAAACGTTTGAAAAAAATAAAATCTGCCATGAGTATATATGTACTTGTGTATTCATATACTGATTCCTGTGTGTTTGATCACTCAAGAGTTGCCCGGTCCTCAATGATCATGCTTTCTGGAATTTACACTGTGCATAAGTCTGGACTGATGTCTGTTGCTGAAAGGACACTGATATTAGACCAGTGTAGCAAGGAGTCAGAGTACTGATCATTTTTGGATAAATTTGGGTGGATCCAAATTGCTTTATTTTAGGATCAAGTGAAGTTTTTAGTTTTAAACTTCCTAGTTTAAAACTATCTGGGTAACTTAGGCAAAATCTATTACGTTGGACAGCAGTAAAAGCAAACCCACTCCCAAAGTAACAAGTGGACCTTAAACCAAACAGTTCTTAGTTACTATAAAACCACCCTAGCTCTCTAAATGGCCTAAGCCACTGCATCTAGGGACCACATGGAGTCAGTTAGACCAGATGCAGATGCCAATATTAATTGACAGCCACAATATCTTTCTTTTTATGAACATTGGCATCGTTTAGCCATCAAAGAAGCTCTCTTTGTAGTTCATCTAGTTAACCTAGAGATACCAGGATGACCCCATGACACATCATAGTGAGCAAAGGTCATTGCTTCTTTCACTGTGCGGGCACGGAGAGCCTTCAAAGTGTGTAGCCAAAAAATTTGTTTTAGAGGAGATTCATATAATGATTTTGCTGGTGCTGTCGGGCCTGAAGGTCACATGAAGTTCAGCTGAGCTTCTCTGGATCATTCTCTCAGGTCCCCTTAAGACTTCCCTACTCGATCATAGAAGTAGGGATCCACCTTGCTCAGCAACTTGCTCCTAATAAACACTAACTGTTATGATATAAAATAAGGAGAAAATATGCAAAGCGCTTTCAAAGCATACGTGTGTGAGTGTGAGGGGATGCATGTGTGTGTCCTTTTCTTGCTCTGGACGGGAATGAAAACAACTCAGGTCTTAAGACATTGCAGAGTTTAATCCAGAAATCAAAATCCACTCAAAGTATTTTAAATAGAGGATATTTAATAGAGGAAATTGGTTAAGCAGCTGATGAAATCTCCAAGAAGCCAAACAGAGGGCAGCGAAGGAATCCAGAAGTCAGCAACAGTGGGAAGCCACTAATTCCTTAGACTGGGGAGTCGGAGGGAGGAGGGGTGTTACCAGAGCTGAGAGTTTGGTCACCCAACAACCCTGGTGGGCATGGCTGGTGGGCGCTGGGAGCCAGGCAGGAGATGCAGTCCTCGCTGAGATGCCCCGTGAGGCAGAGAGAGAAGGGGAGAGATACTCTGATTTCTCCCTTCTTTCCACTCTTCAATCTCCTGCCAATGCTGCCCCTTTGCTAAACTCGCCTGGAACCCTGGAAAACACAATCTGCAGGGGTCAGTTTCTCTGTGATCAGTGCAAGGCAAGGAGGAAGGATGGCTTTCACCCACACACTGCCTCATTAGAAGTAGGACTGACTCGGGGTGCCTGGGTGGCGCAGTCGGTTACGCGTCTGACTTCAGCCAGGTCACGATCTCGCGGTCCGTGAGTTCGAGCCCCGCGTCGGGCTCTGGGCTAATGGCTCAGAGCCTGGAGCCTGTTTCCGATTCTGTGTCTCCCCCTCCCTCTCCCCCCCCCCCCTTTTATGTCTGTCTCTCTCTCTCCCCAAAAAAAAAAAAAACGTTGAAAAAAAAAAAAAAAAAAAGAAGTAGGACTGACTCCTTGCTGTCAAATATGGACCTCATGGAAGTATGGAAATTCTGGCTGGTTGCCTTGACCACCTACTGTAGGGCATCTTTTCACCTGAACTCTAGAGTTGCTTGAGTGTGATAAGCCATGATCATCAAAACACAGATAAGGCAGGGCGCCTGGGTGGCTCAGTCGGTTAAGCATCCGACTTCAGCTCAGGTCATGGTCTCGTGGTCCATGAGTTCGAGCCCCACGTCAGGCTCTGTGCCGACAGCTCAGAGCCTGGAGCCTGTTTCAGATTCTGTGTCTCCCTCTCTCTCTGACCCTTCCCCCATTCATGCTGTCTCTCCCTGTCTCAAAAATAAATAAACATTAAAAAAAATTAAACAAAAAAACACAGATAAGGCAAGTGTAGACCTTTATTAGAAACCCTTGTGCTTGGCCATCTACCTGCTGTGACTGCCTGGGGCAGTGTAGGGATTCTGATAGAGGTTAGAAATGGAACTAGAAGCCCTTTGAAAGCCACGAAGAAGGGAACAATACCTTCCAGAATTCCTCCTCTGGAATGGTCTTGTGAAACTAGATGGAGACTCTTTATTAAGCTATCCTGGTTCCTTCTAAGGACAAATCCATGCATTTGAATAGTTGTGCTATCCTATACCATGCAGCTAATAGATTGATTCAATATGGCCACGAGAATATAAACATCATTATTAGAATAACAATCCACGAATAAAATGCATCCTTAATGGGAAGACCATTCATGTCGAGAACTGTAAGCAGCTTTGTTGCGCTTTGCATTTTCTGTACGGCTCCCCTCGTCTGCCTACATACAGCAATCAATCTGGAATCCCACCTACTTAATGGCATGATTTGGCCTTCTGAAAACATAAACTTTATGTTTTAAAGTAGTTTTAGATTTACAGAGAAATTGTAAAGATTGGACAGAGAGGTCCCATATACCCCACACCCACTTCTGTCTCTTATTAACATCTTTTGTTAATATGACACATTTGTTACAATTAATAACCCTATATGGATAGACTATTAATAATTAAAGCCTATACTTTATTAAGGTTTTCTGGATTTTTTTTCTGATGTCTTTTTTTTCTCTTCCAGGATTCAATCCAGGATACCACATTTAGTCATTGTGTCTCCCTAGGCTCTTCTTGGCTGTGACAGTTTCTCAAACTTCCTTGGTTTTTGATGACCTTGGCAGTTTTGAGAATACTTGTCAGTGATTTTGTAGAATGCTCCTCAATTGGAATTTACCTGATGTTTTTTTCTCATGATTAGACTGGGACCGTGGGCTTTGGGGGGGAAGAACACAAAGGCGAAGTGTCATTTTTACCAAGTCGTATCCAGGGCACGTAGCATTGACTTGACTTATCTTGTTGGTGTTGACCTCAATCACCTGGCTGGGAGAGTATTTGTCAGATTTCACCGTAAAGTTATTTTTTCCCCTCTCTCTCCATGTTGTCCTCTCTGGAAGGAAGTCACTATGTAAAGCCCACTCTTAAGGAGTAGGAAGTTATGCCCTACAGCCTTGAGAGTTGGAATATCTACACAATTGATAGGAGATATCTCCAAAGCAGATATTATATTGAATATTTATTTATTCAATCAGTTATTAATATCACTAGGAGCTCATGGATATTGATTTTATTTTTTGGATTATAATCCAATAATACTTTATTTTGTTGCTCAATTTGCTCTAGTTTTAATCAATGGAAACTTTTCCCATTGGATCCTGTGTCCCTTTGACAAACCCTCCTTCATTGTGAAGTTGTTTTTCTTCTTTTCTGGGGGAGCACTTCCTTAGTTTCTGGCACTACAACATGTCTCAGGTTCATCTTGTATATTTTCTGCTCCAGTCCTAGAATCAGCCATTTCTCCGAGGATCACTGGATCCTTATATTGGAGTACAGTTTAAGAAACCAAGATCTAGGTGCTAGATATGCTCAGTTTGACTGGTTTTCATCCATCCGCCCTTTTCCTAAACGTACGCTTTTTTCCCAGTGCCAACTTTGGACAAGACTGGATCAGATGAGACAAATGAAATACAAATAATTCTATTAACCCATGGTCCAAGAGAGGTGCTGCCTAAGGGGTATGAATAGAGCTCCATGGTAACTTGAAGGTGGAAGGAGACTTCCAACTGGAGATATGTATCACAAACGTCTTTGTTCTTGATTCTAGACTTTATCTCCTGTCTTGTAGGTCCATATCTTAGTAGCTCTGTTCATATCTACCCTTCTGTATGAGGGTCTTTAATATTAGCCTGACCTGAGTTTGAATTCTGGCTCTGCCACTTATTAGCTGTATGACCTGGAGTGAGTGTCTCAACTGCACTGAACCTCAACCTCAGTTTCTTCATCTGCAAATTGGGGATGGTGATGCTAACAGGAAGAGGCCTTTGGGAAGACTAAGGAGAAAACATGCGGCACAGTCAGGCCTAGAAAATGCTGGCAAACAAAATAGTAATGACAGCTAGTGTCTTCCTAGGGTAACATTGCCTTGGAATAGCAGCTGGTTCCTAGGCCAGAGGCGCAGAAGAGGCTGTATTTAATGTAACTTGTAAAGGGTAGAACCAAAGAAGTAACTGTGGAACGGCCTGGCTCTGGGGGTAATAGTCAGGCATGTCCTGCCGATGACATTGCTTTTGCGAAGTACACCATAAACAATCAGGGTCTTGGGGCCACCTGGTATTTGGTAGCCCAGCACAAGCTCTAGCATGAGGAGGCATCTGCTGCTGCAAAAACAAAAACAAAAACAAACCAAAAAAAAAAAAAACAAAAAACCCAACATGAGTCATGCTCATCAAAATGCATTAGCACAGCCTCTGACAACAACATCTGCCTGATGTTCCAGAAGGGATCCTCATGCTAGGCTTCCCCACTATAGAGCTGCTCCCTTAGACAGTGACAATGCACCTAACAAATGGTTTTCTGTTCTGTTCTCCTATAGGAATTAAACTAAACCCCTTCAGAGAGGCTTGAGATCTTTTAAAAGCAGAGGAAACGTAGATGTCATGAAATTTCCCATGGGTTAGGTGCATCTCAGAAGTCCTAAAACAGAGCCTAATGTGAAGGTTGTAGTTGTCCCGTTTGGCAGGGTTTTTTCTGATGCCCAAGGTGGGTGTGGCCGTCCCATTTGACAGTTTTCTTCCACGTGAGAAGCAGTGATGCTCAAGGTGTGGTCCCTGGACCAACAGCAGCAGCAACAGCATCCAGAAACTTGTTAGAAACACAAAGTCTTGGGTCCCATCCCAGATCTACTGAATCGGAAACTCTGGAGGTGAGCCCTGACTCCCTCCTTTGCCCATTACAATCTATGTTTTAACAAGCTCTCCAAGTGATTCAGATGTCAACTAAAGTTTAAGAACTATTGATGAAAAGGAGGCGGAACTTTTCAAAACTTTCCACTTTCAACCTACAGGTATTCTGAACTCCAAGCAACTTAAGAGACTGAGTGTCTCTGTGTATGGCATTAATTAGGTGCAGATTGAATATTTATTGGATGAACGAGCTATAAACTACCGACATTGACAGGACCAAGTGCTGGCCAGAACGTGGAGCGATAGAAACTCTCATTTATTGCTGGTTGCAATGCAAAATGGTACGGCAATTTTGGAAGTCAGTTTGACAGTTTCTTATAAAACTAATATACTCTTAGCATACAACCCAGCAATTGTGCTCCTTGGCGTTTCCCCAAAGAAGTTGAAAACTTATGTTCATATAATAACCTGCACACGGGTGTTTATAGCAGCTTTATTCATAATTGCCAAAAAGTAGAAGCAAGCAAGATATCCTTCAGTAGTTGAATGGATAAGCAAACTGTGGTGCATATAGACAGTAGAATATATTCAGTGATAAAAAGAAATGAGCTATTAAGCCATGAAAAGACAGAAAAAACTTAAATGCATATTGCTAAGTCAAGAAAGTCAATCTGAGAAGGCTACATACTGACTCCAACTGTGTGACATTCTGGAAAAGGCAAAACTATGGAGACAGTAAAATGGTTGTCAAGGGTTTGGGGGAGGGGAGAGGAATCAGATGGAACACAGGGGATTTTTAGGGCAGTTAAACTATTCTGTATGATACTGGGGCGCCTGGGTGGCGCAGTCGGTTAAGCGTCTGACTTCAGCCAGGTCACGATCTCACGGTCCGTGAGTTCGAGCCCCGCGTCAGGCTCTGGGCTGATGGCTCAGAGCCTGGAGCCTGTTTCCAATTCTGTGTCTCCCTCTCTCTCTGCCCCTCCCCCGTTCATGCTCTGTCTCTCTCTGTCTCAAAAATAAATAAACGTTGAAAAAAAAATTAAAAAAAAAAACTATTCTGTATGATACTATAATGGTGGATATATGTCATTATACATTTGTTCAAACCCATAGAATGTACTACACAAAGAATGAATCCTAATGTAAACTATGGACTTCAGTTAATAATAATGTGTAAATATTGGCTCATCAATCATAACAAATGTACCACCCCGATGCGAGATGCTACCACTCAGCCTTATTAACCCACACATTGGGGTCAGCCCACTAGGTACATATGTAAACTGATTTAAAAGTGTCTTGTTTCCTTGGAAGTGTAAGCTCTTCTGTCCCTTCTTGAAAGAAGAGGGGTCTTCTTTCCAAGAAGAAAGAGGAAGAAGAGGGGTCTTTCTGGCTCCTACATGCAGTGGTGCAAAGACCTCTGGATGGAATTGTTACTGTCCCTTTTGTGAAATTCCAGATCCTTGGGGAATGACTTGGGAAATTGGTGGATGCATTTTGATAGTTGGATTGTTTTGGCAGATGAAAGTCTTGGATACTGCTCCTCGTGGAGTGACTCAGCTGTCCTGAAGAAGTTTGGTGTTTCCCTTAAGACGATGAGGAGAAGCTTGTCTGTGACACAACCACACTTCACATGGGTAGAAACCTTCCAAGAATATTAACCATGTGGCTCTTCTAATCTTTTTTCCCCCTGTTTAACAGATATCGATTGAATGTCAGAAGCGTGGCTGCCTAGCTCTGATCCCCAACATCTATGATAATCGAGATATTCATTCTTCAGTTCCTTAGGTTTTCCAATGAGGAGATGGCTCGGTGAGATTCTGACTGTACCTGCTATGTTACAAAGATCTATTCACAGTAGGACAGGCACACGGGGGGCGCTGACAGAGGAACATGGGCACAGGCAGTGGTGCCTCCCCCAGGTGCATGTATTCATGCCACCTTCTACAAGTGTACCGCAATGCCCATTCCCATCTCACAGAGCTTGAGGAAATTTACAGCCAGGCTGACGGTCCGCCCGATGTGCGCTCCAGGTAAAGCTGGTTAATGACGACCTAGAGCAGGTGCATGACTCAAAGCTTTCAAAGCTTTACTTCTTTTATCAGCAGTCCTGATTTTAAAAACAACAAAGCCCGTCAACCCCATTCCTACCCACATCTCCTCGCAAACTTGGCCTCATGGGAATCCAACCATTTTAAACAAGACTTTGAAGCATCTCGACACAAGACCGCTAGCTCAGGTCGCCCGGACCTGCCTGGCCAACGACTCGGAAAGCTGGCTCTTCTGATCTTAAAGAATGCATACTGCCTTAGCAGTTTTGGCAAAGAGGTTCGCTAGAGAAACAGTGGAAAGTGCGGCATCGTTTTATTTATTTATTTATTTATTTATTTATTTATTTATTTTTAGGATTGAAATGGATCCAGCCCAAATTCTATATATTTAGCCCGAGTTCATCCTATGGCAGTTCTGGCTAATGAGATGAACGTAGATGTGGTGAGGTGGGGCTTCCAGGAACGCTCTTTAAAAGGTGGAGTGAGGGGGGTGCCTGGGTGGCGCAGTCGGTTAAGCGTCCGACTTCAGCCAGGTCACGATCTCGCGGTCCGTGAGTTCGAGCCCTGCGTCAGGCTCTGGGCTGATGGCTCGGAGCCTGGAGCCTGTTTCCGATTTTGTGTCTCCCTCTCTCTCTGCCCCTCCCCTGTTCATGCTCTGTCTCTCTCTGTCCCAAAAATAAATAAAAGTTGAAAAAAAAAATTAAAAAAAAAAAAAAGGTGGAGTGAGGGGCATAAATTAGCATGTACCTTGGTCCTCTGTCCTTCCCTGTTTTCTGCTTGGAATGCCGATACAGTGCTGGAGGTAGCGTTGACATCTTGTAGCCACGAGGTAACAACGAACCAAGGATAGGGAAGCAGAAAGACAGAAGAAACCGCAGTTCTAGACGGTGGGGTGCAGTTATCTACCAGTCGTGAACTTCTTACCACTGGATTTTTCACACTAGAAAAAAAAAACCCACTTAATTTGTTTAAGTTGATATTTTGGGAGTTTCTGTTACTTGCAGTCAAATGAGACATCTAACTGAATCACGGATAGTTTCAGTCTCTCCCAGTGGTAGAGGTTTGGCAGCCCTAGTGATATTTTCTGCTCAGTGACCTTGGATATACTGCCTTACAAACTTTGGACACAACGATAGTTCCTACCGATGTATTGTTTTAAGGATTACTTGAAATCATACATTTTAGCACAGTGCCTGGTACGTATTAAGAACCGAAAACATGGTGGTACAAAACTAGATCGCCTCTCCCTACAGACACAGGGCTCATGGTCACGTGCAGGAACTTTTGAAAACAGAGTGGGATATGGCAATGTTGTGCCTTGGACGCTTCGAATATTATATTATACTCGTGGATTTCACTGTCACATCAAAGTCAAGGTCACTTCTGGCACCTAGGTGGCTCAGTCGGTTAAGCATCTGACTTCGGCTTGTGAGTTTGGAGCCTGCTTCGGATTCTCTCTCTGCCCCTCCCCCACTCTCTTCCAACTCTCTCTCTCAAATATAAAGAAACATTAAAAAAAAAAAAGTCATGGCCACCTGATACCAACTGAATCTGCCCAGGCCTAACCATAGACCATTATTCAGTGCCTTGGCCCCCTTGTAGGGGATGATGCCCACAGGTCACTCTAGGGAAACTACCCCCACCCAACATACAGCCCCTCACAGAGCCGGACAGTTATATGGACAGAATAGGCTATGATTCGTGCCCTGGAGGCCATCCCCTTGGACTCTGGCGATTGCACCAGAAGTAGACAAACAACCTGAAAGGACTCATTCCGTAGGCTGGCCAGAGGCCTAGCAAGGGTCCTAGTGGGAAAACTCTTCCCAGGAGGGGCAGTGGCTGGAGAAACACACCAGCCTGCTGGCTGGTCACCCCCCCATAAGGGACCTCAGCACCGCCTGGCAAGCTGATTCTGTGTCGCAGATCCCTACAGTCTCCCACCCTTGGAGATGACCGTTCTGAATGTTCTTATCTCTCCTCAGAACTTCCTCCCCTTCTTGTTATCATCTGCAGATAGTGCTTCTGATTTGAGTGGGGGAAAAAAAAAAAGGACTGTATCATTCTCCCGGAACTGAATCTGTATCCTTTGCTCTGTCTTCCTTCCTGTTACCAGGGGCGAACCGCACCTGCTCCTGGCAGAGGCCCGCCCTCAGCTGGGTACTGGGGACCCTGCCCTCTTGCCAGTCTGGAACATCGCTCGAGAACACCACTTCTCCTTCTCACCTGTGTCATAACTTCCCACTGTCCCTCTCTTCTGGATCATTCTCTGTGCAGGCATGCTTGGATCGCCTCATTTTTAGAACAGCAGCAGCAACAACAACCCCCTTCCTTGAGCCTGAGTCCGAGTCCCCTCCACCTACCACTTCGCTTCTGTGCTTCTCCTTCTTCCCTGTCCACATGGTTCCCACCCCCTTGCCTCCTGTCCATCTTGAATTCACTCCAGTCAGGCTTCTGTCCCCACCATTCCATGGAAACTGCTCTTATCACCTGATGACCTCTTTGTTGCCAAATCCAATGGCCAATTCCCAGTTCTCAGCTTATCCAAACGGTTAACAGCATCTTACACAAATGATCACTCCCTTTTTGGAAAACTGTCTTTACTTGGTCGCTTCATTGTGGGAAATAGACAGTAACAAATGCTTTTTAAATATGACTTGAGCTCGGTTTTGGCAAGGGCTTTGTTTCATTGACAGCTGTATCCCCAGCACTTAGGACGGTGCCTGTCACATATGAGGTGCACAGTATGTATTTGTTGAGTGGCTAGATTAAGATCAGGGGGCCAGCAAAGTAACAGCTCACAGGACAATTCCAGCCCACTGCCTGTCTTTTGTAAATAACGTTTTATTGGAACGCAGCCATTTTCATGCATTTACAAATTGTCTAAGGCTGCTTTTATGCTATGACAGCAGAGTTGAGTAATCGTGACAGAGATCGTATGGCTGGCAAAGCCAAAAGTATTTACTACCTGGTATAGAAAAAGCTTTCTGACCCCTGATTTAGACAATTATTTTGACTTCTACTATGTGCTGTGTGTTTAAGACCCTGACCACAAATGATCAAAGAGAGAAAGTCCATAGAGAGAGAACATAGCAGCGTTTCTTGCCCGTAAGTATTATCAGGGTTTGCCTGTGGTCGAGGCTGAGGATTCTCCGTGGTAAATAATGAAGTGGTGGTGGCTGGCGGTGGGGGGCGGGGGGGGGGGAATGGAGGAGCTGAAAGTCAAGGAAAAAAGAAAATTAACCATTATTAATAAGGAAAACATTTCCTGAGCAATTATTTTACACCATGCACTTTGAATATTTTATTTCACTAACTCATAGAATCCCGTGAGGCAGGCACTGCTGTCTCCTTTTTACAGATGGGGAAACTGATGCACATACAAGTTCAGGATCTTGCTGAAGGTCACACAGAACTATGAAGTATCAGAAGGGGGTTGTTGATACCAGGAGCTGGGATAGACCCCGGCCCATGTAGTAGCAATGATAACTGCAAACACATACTTATGACATTCAGGCCCTGTTCTCAGTCTATCCCATCAACTGGGGAAACTAAGGCAGGAGAAGACTGACTAGCCCAAGGCCCCATCACCCTGGTGAAGGGCAGGGCTGGACTTGACCTGGTAGTCTGGCTCTAGTCTCTGAATCTCACCACTTTACCATAATGCATAGTTGGCCCTCAATGAATAGTTACTGAGCTAATGGATTTGCCCTGGATCTCCTGAATCCCAGCCTGGTTCCTTTGCCGCTGTCCTACAGCATCCCCACTTTTGAGGGCTGTGCAGCAATCTGCTTAGGGTAGGGCTGGCAAAGAGGCAGAACCATGGCCATCTACCTCATTTCCGCAGAAATTACTAGAATGTCTCAGGATTTACTCATCCTCTGTCTACATTTTTATCTCTCTTGGGACACTGCCCACTCCCTGGGGAAACGATGTTAATAACTGATGATAACATCTGTCTTCAGACTTGTGAATCATTTGCAGAAATGCTTGTCAAGAGAGCACTGAACCTTCCAGTTTCAAGGAGTTTTTTGTTTTTGTTTTTGTTTTCATTTTTTTTTTTCACAAAAGTCATTGACATAGATTTCTCACTTAAACCTGCCTAAAGGTTTGAATTGCGCAGCAAAACATGTTCCCCAACTAACTGGTGGGTGAAGCATGCCTCTCCAATGGGAGGTGAAGTTTTTTCCCCATTTGGAAGTTACTTACCCTGAAAAATAGGATTGGATGTATTTCTCTCAAAATCAGATGAAACCATTATTCGTTTTATGCACACTTGACCATCTCTCAAGGCTAGGACAGGGCATTCTCTGTCCTTGAAGGCACGTTTTAAAATTTTCTGGTCGCAGGGAAAGAAAAAAGTGGCATCTTATTCTCTGTCTTCATCATGTCAGGCTCCCACAACCAGGTACTACAGTTTGGGTGACTTAAATGACAACAAAAATTATTTCTCAGTTCTGGAGCCTGGGAATTCCAAGAGTCAGGTGCTGGCTGATTCTGTTTCTGGTGAGAACTCTCTTCCTGGCTTGTGGACGGCTGCCTTCTTGCTCGACCTTCACGTGGCTTTTCAAGTTCAAATTCCTTGGTGCCCTTGGAGAAAGAGACCTCTCCTCCTCTTCTTAGAAGACCACTGATCCTTATCATAATAGGATCCCACCCTTATGACTTAATTTATTTTGCCTCCTAAAAGCCCTGTCTCCAAATATACTTACACTGGAGGGGTAGGGCTTCCACATATAAATTGGGGGATGGGCAAAATCCAGTCCATGGTACTGTCTCCCCATCCCTGAGCACTGTGCTATGTGAGCTGACACCATGAAAGTTTGCCAGCGGACTTTGTGAATACTGTTTAATCTGGGTTTTAGCCCAGGTTGAACACGCTTCCACACGGGAATACCTTGAACTGCGTCCTTTAGCATCAAGTCTTTGCACACACGGGGAAGTGTTCATTGTGTGTGTTGTGCAACCGTTAGTCATTTTTCTGACGCTATACTAAGCAGTTTGTATCTCTAAGCATTTTATCTTTTAATCTGCTCAACACATTGTGATGGATGAGGCAGTCCTATTATTACTCCCATTCTACAGAGGAGAGAACTCGGGGTAGAGAAGTTGAGTAATTTGTCCAAAGCATACTGGACTAGGAAATGACTCGGCCTGGATTTGAACCCAGCGCGCAAATCTGCGGCATTCTGCCCTTGCCCCTGCTCCCCCATTCCCGAGGTGAGGACACCTACACTTCCAGAGACTTTGTCCACAATTACCAGGAATGATGGTTCAGTACAACCCTTGAGGTTAATCTCTAGCCAAGGTCAGTAATTCACTTTGGTCCACTTCTTTCTTTCACACAGATTTATCTTACTTTGCATGTTTTTGGTTAGTCACACTTGAGGCAAAGGGATACTTTCCTGAAAAGCCACTCATAACTTAAAACATTTTGCTTTTATTAGATGTTTTAATAGTTTCTGGAAAAAAAAAAACCCCTCCTGAAAAGAAACAGCGGAGTATCGTAATGGTTTCTCATTCTCTAATTTATTTTATCTTAATGGCTGTCTTCCCTCATCTATGTTGAGTTCATCCTCAGACAACTTTATGGCTTTTTTTTTTCCTGAAAACTTCCCTCACTTTTCAGAAACCCAAAGGAAGAATGATCACAGAAAATGTTTTTCTTTTCTCTCAGCTCTGTTTGCAAGTAGTATGTTTTCGTCATGATGAAAGTCATTTTTCTCAAAGGCGTCCAGCTGTTGAAGCGATCTGCATCGGATGTGGGAGAGGAATTGAAGGGTTAACAATTTTCCTCCTTGAGAGGGAACAGGAGTGGAACATAAGCAGCAGGAACCTTCCACAAGGGCAGGGGTGAAGGTGAGAACATGTGAGCCATTCAGTTCTCCCTAGTTACTAGAATTAGGGCACTTGTCTCTGTTCTTCCCTAAATGATTACACTTACAGAAGAATTTTCCAGCTTTCCTGTCAGAACCGTATTCCCCCTAGAAAGATGAGTGTTTATCCTTCTCACTATCTATTCAACTGCAAGGAAGTACTTCAGGGCGGAAATAAGCCCTTCAATGACAAAGCCCCCTCAGTGACAAAGCGGCTCATTTCAAAGCATCCTGGCTCACTCTTGTGTGTGCCTACTCATCCTGGGAACCATTTCTCAAACAGTTAACTCTCCCCCACTCCCCACGGCCCTCAAGAATGAGAGGGAGCAAGGAAACCACCAGTACAAAGTCACGTGGCAACGACAACCGTTTGGCCTGTCTCGAGGTGCTTGGGCAGAAAGAAGCACAAGAAAACAAAAGGGAAGGGTATGTGAACTTGTAACCCTCATCCCCACATGCCACTGGGTTGGTGGGCGGCATGAGCAAGCGTTCAAGTTCCCCGGAGTGGGCGTTTTTTTATGGGGCCAAGTGACAAAGAACCAAAGAGGGTAAGAACTTGTGAGCAGCAAGTGGAAAACTACCAAGAACTGTCCCACCCCGCCTGCAACTCAACTCACGTCACCACGTGGAAGGGAGGGAAGCTTGCGTTCACTTCCCCACTAGGTGATCCTTCAGTCCTTGGAGACTCAATCACTGCTCTTTGGGGCCCACCCGCCTGCCCTTCTCCCAGTGTAGAGTTTTGGTTAAATGGTAATTTTTTTTTTTTTTCCCAATCCCCTTCTCTGTTCTTTGTGTCCAAATGGAGTGACACTTTATCAGTGGGGTGGCAGGCCGTGAATAGAGGATATGAATTATTGCTAATTGACTCCTGCCTGCAATTCCGCCTGCAGCTTTTATGAACCCCACATGTTTTAATTAACACATCAAAAAGGCAACGTCAGCTCCAAAGTGCCAGAGAAGAGAGTACTTCGATTGATCCCCGCTCTGTGGTTGTCCAAATGGATCTGCTTAATGTGTACTTGGAGAAGGACAGTAAACATTCTGGAAAACAGTGTGAGAATGGGGCATACCAGGCAGTGGCTATATACAGGAATCCTAGAGGGTTGTTACCTTTGGGTTTATGTGTTGGCTTTAGCCATTTGGTGAGAGTTTTCTCGGGAGATGGGAGTCTGGGAACCCAGGGAGGAGCAGAGATCTTTTCATGATAAAAATTGAATGTACTTTGGCTGAGGATGGTTAATGCACTTGAATTAGTGGCTTGTGTTTTCACAGAACATGATTCAAGAATGCAGTGGTTTTGGTTTTGGTTTTGGTTTTTCTGGAAAGCCCATTGGTTCTAGAGATGTAAGAGGTCAGATTGAACTGGAGTTTCCTCCTATTGTGGCATCTTGGGCAAGAAACTTAATCTTTCAGAGTTTCTGCTAAAAGGGGACAGAGACAATGATAACTGCCTGTCTGAGGTGAGACAGCAAGTGAGAGACCACTCTGTCAAATGTGACATGACTATAAATACTATATAAATTCTTCCCATGACTTGTAAAGGATGTGACTGTCAATTCATTTATTGGCTCAAGACACATGTAATGAACATCCACAAGAAGCTGGTGAGATACAATATGTACAATATATACAGACTCATTCCCTGCCCCCACACTTTGCAGCTGATACTCCCAAATCGACTGGAAAATACAGCATGTTAAGTGCTGTGATGGAGCTAGAGACTGCATGGAAGCTCATAAAAATGGCACTTAACCTGGACTTGGAAAATTTCCAGAAGGCTTACTGGAGGAAGCAAGGTACGTGCAGAGCTTAAATGTCGTCTTCTCAGCGAGGACTCTCATGCCCACCTTATTGAAAAACCTAACCGCCACCCTCTCGTACACCCTATCCCCAGAGCCTGCTGAATTTTTTTACAGCACGTATCACCATCTGACACACTCTACATGTTTGCTTGTTTATGCTTCGTGTCTGCTTCACTCAACCATAAATTTAGATTCTTTTCTCTTTTTTTTCCTACTCTATCCTCAGTGCCTGAAATAGTTCATGGCACATGGTAGGTACTCGATAGATATTTACCGAATGAACAGGAAACATTAAGTGTGATGTGGGCAGCCAAAAGGGCAGGAGAGAATATTCCAGGCGAGGAATAAGCATAAACAAAGACCAGGGGGCAAAGTGCAGATGGTTTTGCAGTCTGTGTCCACTCAGGTTGCCATGATAGAATATCATAGGCTGGGTGGCACGCAAAAAACAGACATTTATTTTTCACGGTTCTGGTGGCTGGAAGTCCAAGGTCAAGGTGCTAGCACTTTTGGTGAATGGTGAGTACAGCTTCCTGGTTCAAGGCTGGCTGTCTTCTTTTGGTGTCCTCACATGGCAGCAAGGCAGGGAGCTCTCTGGGGTCCCTTTTATAAGGTCACCAATCCCATTCATGAGGGCTCCAGCTTCATGACCTAATCACCTCCTAAAGACCTCATAGCCAAACACCATCACACTGGGGATGAGGTATAAACATATGACTTTGGTGTTGGGAGGGACACAAACATTCAGTCTGTGGCATTTGTATCAGCCAGAGTACACACATATGAGAGTAGAATATGGAGAGATGAGTCTAGGGGTAGGGAGAGCCGGATCATGGAGGGCCTTATAAGGCAAGTTAAAGAGTTTGGAATTTATTCTGAGGGTGATAAGGACAATCAAAGTATTTGATGTGAAAGTATTGATAAGAGCCGAGGACAGGGAGACTATGAGAAATCTCTTATAGAACAGTTGCCGTGTGGGGGGAGGTATTTGGGAGATAGACTCGACAGGCCTCGATGGCAGTGGGGAGTGATAGAGGGGGAAGGCTCAGTGATCAGGAATGGAGGCCCATTCAGGAGACTGCGTGCATGGTGGAGCCGGTTGGATGAAAATGATGGATTTTTGGTGTGGGACCTTCAACCGAACATGTTTTGGCTTTGTGAGCTTTTGTACATGTGGGTCAGTCTGCAAGTGGTCACTGGAGCCACAGGATTGGCTGGGATTTTCCAGGTAAGTTAGAAAAGGAAGGGGCCTATGGAGAGCCCTGAGAGACAACAATGTCAGAAGGGTAGACAGAGGAAGAGAAGACCAAGAAGGAATGTGAGAAACAGATTTCAGAGAGGTCCAAGGAAGACCAGGAATAGATGATGTCTCAAGGAGAGAAGAAACAGGGCCAGGTCAAGTTAGATATGAAAATGCTGTGGGTTTGAATTGTGCCCCCCCCCACCCCGCAAATATCTTGAGGACTTAACCCCCTGTGAATTGACCTTATTTGGAAGTAGAGTCTTTGTAGATGTAGTCAGGTTAAGATGCGGCCCTACTAGATTTTAGGGTGGGCCCTAATCCAATGGCTAGTGTCCTTCTAAGAAAAGGGAAATTTGTGTACCAAGAAACACAAGGAAGGCTATATGGATACGGAGACAGAGATTGGAGTGATGCAGCTACTAGCCAAGCACCAAAAAGTGCTGGCAACTACCAAAAGCTAGAAGAGACAAGGAAGGCTCTTTCTCCAGAGCCTTCGGAAGAGCATGGCCCTGCTGACACTTTGATTTTGGACTTCTGGCCTCCAGAGCTGTGAGAGATTAAATTCCTGTTGTTTTAAGACACCCGTTATTTGTGGCAATTTGTTACAGCAGCCCTACAAAACTGATACAAGAAGGGGATGTGCCCACTGGATTTAGTGACAAGGCAATCATAAGAAATTGTAGTGACAGAGATCAGGTTGGGTATAACAATGATGAGGCCCCAGGCTGCAGGGGGCAGTGGAGCTAATGACAGGAGGGAGTGGAGACTGAGCATAGGCAACTCTTTCAAAAAATCTGGTATGGAAGGAAGGGAAAAAAGAGGGCAGTGGCTACAAGCTGTTCAGGAGATTTTATTTTTAATATGAGAATGTGATCATGTTTAAGTGCTGATGGAAATGGTCAGTAGTGAGGAAAATCATTTCTGAAACTACAGGAAAGGGAAGATTTTGTTAGAGCAGGGTCTCTAAAAGGGGGAGGTAGGGGATCCAGGATGGAGGGCCAGTGAGCTCAGGGAAGACATGGGTGGGGCTGGAGGTTTGGCTGCAGGAAGCCAAGTGAATCTGGTAGGCAGCTCCCTGTGGACCAGAGTGCAGGGCCATCCTGAGGGTGGGCAGGCAGGGCCAATGGGAGGTTTGAGAAGTGAGAACAAGGCTGGCAACAGTCCATGGGCAGACCCAGAGCACTGACGAGGGACACAGGGAATTCTTAGGTACCATAAAGAGTCCAGCTGGAAGTGGAGTCTAGCAGAGGTTGTGATTGCTTCTCCCACTCATCCCCTTTTCCTTGCTGACTGAGCCCCTATGTCAGGAACCCATCACTCAGGGAAGATACCCCCTCTCTCCTTCTGCTGGATATTACTAAGTCTGCAGGAAGGTCAGGATAGTTCCTACAATGAACCAGTCCAAGACTTCAGTGGCCTAGCCTCATATACCTTTACATCTTGTTTAGCAAGTCAGAGGCTCTCCTCAAGTGCAGACCCAGGGATCCAGGTTCCTTCCCACTTGTGATGCTGCCACATCTATTCCTTGGAGAAGGGGAAGCAAGAGGGTGGGCAATTGCACAAACTCAGTCCTTTGGTCCATATCCCATTGGGCAGAATCTAGTCATATGCCCTCAACTAACAACATGGGAAACTGGGAAATGTAGCCTTTCTGTGTACCCAGGTAGAAGAATGCAACTGGTCCTCACATAGCAAGTCTCTGCCCCAGTGTGTGATGCCTGGAATTATGGCAGCCATGCTACAACCATGAGGGCCATTAGTCTGACATGTTGAGGATAAAAGGGAGGAAGAGGTAAGGAATTTAGATGCTTGATGACATCATGAAGAGGCCAATTGAATCAGCCTGGGGCTGTGCTTTCTCTAGATATTTTTCTAAATGAGAGATAATAAATGTTTCCTATTATCAAACATTTTTGAATTGGTGATATGCATTTTCTGTTACTGGTAACCAAAAACTCCCCATTCAGAAATCATGAATTTAATTACATTATTTAAACAAGTGATTACCCTTAGATGATTATAATTCATTTTAGGCAAGGAGGTGGAACACAAACTAGTCTAGGTTTCAGGAAAGTCACCTTATTTGATCCTTTTTTTCTTTTCTTTTCTTTCTTTTTTTTTCTTTTTTTTTTTTTTTGCAGCCCCATTGGGAAATGAGAATCAACATACTTTTTTTGTCTCAGATTTAGAGTAGGGTTGAGTAGTTGCATGGAATTCATATTCTGTAAGAAACAATCAGGAATGTAACTATGCCGATTGGCATTTAAGCAGTCTATCATTGACGTAAGGATGTGAGCTTCCTCTCTAAGAGGCTTCATTCCCTCATTTATCAAATATTTATGTATGACCTACTATGTGTGATTGATCCTCTGTGCTAGAACGGTCTAATAATCACAAGTGATATTTCTTTCATTTATTTTCATGCCCTTGTTACCTAGCAAACACGATTTGATAAGTGTAAGGCACATAAATAAATATTTGTTGAATAAAATTTGATCTCATTTTCCTGGTAGAGTTGAAAACACGTGGGTTTCCACTTCAGGCCATGCTGGAATGGAATCTTGACTTTGATCTAATTGGGTGACCTTGGGAAAGTTACTTAATCCAGCAGAGCCTCAGATGCCTATTTAGTGGGGATAAAAACCCACGAGGGAGAATAGTGAAGTCTGGTTTAGTGCCTGGCACAGAATAGGCACATTGTAAATAGCCATTCTCTCCTTCTTCCTTCTTCTGGTATGATCAAGCCACTCTCTATGTTCCAATTGATAAATATTCTAGACATAAGTTTTATGGTAAACAGAATTAAGAAGATGAATCCACTGCCAGAAAATTATGTAAAGCACTTGCAAATTATTTTTTGCATTAGTTTCTATTTTGTAGGATCTGTGACAGGGTTTTCTGCTATTAGTACAGTAACAGAGAGCCAACAACCTTGTATTTTAACGCCACGTGCCCAGAGCATCTCCCAAGCACACAAGTGCAAAGAAAAGTATCTTCTCTCCATTTTCAGGGGTATTTCTCTCTTTTTTTGCTGAGTTAAAGGGTAGCTTAAATTCTGAGCTCAATGTAACATTACAGGCTTTGACCAACAGTTCTTTATTTGTTTGCTACTTCCGTCATGGTTGACCTGGGAGACAATTTTATGACAAGTTTAGACAGGAAAAAATTTGTCCCTGTTGGTGCTTGCTGTGTAGGCAGAGCAGAGTGGAGCTTGTACTTACTTGGTTGGAACTGAAAAGTGCTGTACGCGGTCAGAAGCCCTGAGTTTGAGTCTCTGCTCTGTGACTTAGGTACAATGTGGCATTGGCATTTCATTTGCCCTGGCCTCGCTCAGTTTCCCCTTCCGCAAAACTGGGATTTTAGATCAGATAATTCTGGAGGTTCCTTGAGCTCTAAATCCTGGGCTAGTGGTTTCTTTGCTGTTCCTCGCTCCTCTTCTTGATTTCTTATTTCAATATTCACTTCTTAAATAATTCAAAAGAAGAACAAAGGCAATCAGTGCTCTATTATTTTTCCGTAGGAAAAAAATGAAAAAGCCTAGATGTTCAATAAGAAAGAAAAGGCTAAGTGAATTCTTTGGTGAAAACTTAACCAACTCAGTGAACTATTATCATCCAATGATCAAAAGCTATGCTTATTGAAGTCTCTCTAGCAAAACGGGAACATGTTCTTGTATGATGTTAAATGAAAAAAGGCAGAAGATAAATGACCCCTCTGCTATGAGAACAACAATGTGAAAGGAATCTGTACAAATTCTAGAAGGGAGTGCAAAAAGTGAAAGCAGTTGATATGTAAAAAATAAGGTTACTTTCTCACTTCCTGTGAGAGGAAGGAAGGGTTCAACATATTTTCGGTTTTCCATTGGGTGTCTTGACTTACAAATTTTTCTAAAGTCGACTAATGGCTTTGGGTGTCATATATGCTTAGAAGGAGCTGGAGGGTGGCTGACCTTCCTCCTCTGTGTCCCAGCTCTTTCCGTGACCGGGAGCTTGTCCTGGGGATAACGAGGGAGGAAATGTGTTCCCTACTTAGACCAGGTTTTGTTTCTCTGTCCCTGTCCACCTTCTTTGTTTTTGTTCCTTGTTGTTGTCTACTTTCCCTCAATACTACTTTCTTTTGAAGAACAATTTAGATACAATTAAATGCACAGATCTAAAGTATACAGTTCCATGCGTTTTGATAAATGTATACATCTGTGTAATCAACTCTCCAGTCAAGATATAGAACGTTTTCATCACCTGAGAAGGTTCTCTGTGTCCATATCTCCTTGCTTCCCAGTGACCATTGTTCTGATATCTATTGACATAAGTTAGTTTTGTCTGTTCTGGAACTTCATGAAATGGAATCATACAGATGTCCTTTCTCTCTCTCTCTCTCTCTCTCTCTCTCTCCCTCTCTCTGTCTTGTTTCTTTTACCCAACAGATGTTTTTCAAGATTCATCCATGTTGTGTATATCAGCATCTCATCCTTTTTTGTTTCTAGGTGGTATAGCCCTGTGATAGACTGAGTAATGGCCTCCAACATATCCATGTCTTAATCTCCGAAACCTATGAATCTTACTTTATGTTGCAGAAGAGACTTTGTCATTGTGATTAAGCTAAGGATCTTGAGATGGGAGGATTAGCTTGGATGATCCAGGTGGATCCTAGATGTAATCACTGGAAAAGGGACAAGGAGGGAGATTTAACTACAGAGGCGGAGAAGGCAACATGATAGAGGCATAGATCAAAGTGGTGCCAAGGAATCATGAGCCAAGGGTCATGAGCCAAGGAATACAGGAGGCCACCAGAAACTGACAAAGGCAAGGAAACAGATTCCCTCCTGGAGCCTCTAGGAGGAACCAGCCCTACCCACATCTTGACTTTAGCCCAGGAGAACTGATTTTAGCCTTTTGCCCTCCAGAACGGTAAAAGGATAAATGTGTGCGGTTTTAAGCCACTACATTTGTGGTAGTTTGTTATAGTGACAATAGGCAACTCATGTAATTCCATCATATGGATATACCACCATTTGTTTATCCACTTACCTCTTGATGAATTTGGGTTGTTTGTTGTTTGAGGCTATTCTGGAAAAAGCTGCTAGGAAAATTCTTATATAAACCCTTGTGTGGACATATGTTTTTATTTATCTTGGGTAAATACACCTAGGCATGGAATTGCTGGGGCATAGAGTAGCTGTGTGTTTAACTATATAAGAAACTTCCAGTTTTCTCAAGTGATTTGTACCATTTTACACCAATAAAGCATGAGACCTTGTCTTCTTAAAACAAACAAACAAGAAGGCTAAAGTCATTCACCCTAAATGGTAAGGGATTGGTGGGTGCAATTCGTGGGTCCTTTTTGGATGGTTCCAGGCCCTGATTGTATATCCAGAGTCCTCACAATGAGCTCTAATTCAGATTTATGCCTGCATTTTTTTCTTTATTGTCTTTTCTTGGAAAAGAAATAGTTCACCTGCCTAATTGCCCCCATTTTCTCTTCCATCTGTCCCTGTGCTCCCCATTAGCACACACTGTACTTTCTCTGTGGGTGGGAGTCACAACCCAGAGGCCTGGACAACCCAGGGAGCAGGAGCCAGCAAGTCTAGACCTCAGGGTCCTGAGAGGGACACAGGAAACAAGAACGCAGTATGCCGAATGCCTTTCCCATTGGGGCAGTCAACCATATTATTCTTCAGTTAATGGAATTTTCTTACTCCTGTAAGTAGAAAAACACCGGTAGCCCAGATGCCGCCCACTCCAGCAGTTGATAAAACACTCAAAGAAAAGGGATCAGGGAAGGGGAAGGTAAAAGGGAAAACCCTGCTGGATCTGTTGCCGTGTTTTATCTGGGGACACAGTGGCGGGGGTGGGGGGCTATTTTGTTATTTTGTTCTTTGTTTTTTTAACCTAAGGAAAATGTGCCAGGCCCACTGCCAACCCTGATCCTTCTAGATTCCAGAAGCCTTCTGACGTTTAGCTCAAGAACAAAGAGGTGGTTGTTCTCCAGATATGGTCTTGATGAGCCAAATTTTGACACTTGAAAGAGGATCTGGAATTTGGGGGTCAGTTGGTTTATCCCTCACGATCTTCATACTTGTTCAGATCATGGATCTTTAAAAACTGGTTCGTCAGCTTGCCAAAACTCTTCTCTTGTCTCTTCTCATTTGTAATACCCACGTAGTGATACCTGCATAGCACATAAACTTCCAAACACACACCTTCCACATGAGCCCATGTTGTGTTCTAGCATATTGTTGGAATTGCTGAATTTATATCTGCATAAATCTTGGTCTGCTGGCCATACTGAAAATGTTGAGAACTCAAGATCTTGGCTATCATTTGTGACCCTTTGAGGGCCAAGGAGAGTCTTGTATATAATATCAGTAGGGTGGACCCTTCCCAAACATTAGTCCTAAAGCTCAGAGATGGTCCCTTGGCAGTGACTGGTTATGAGATGTTGACCTGGGAGCCCTCTTTGCATATGGTGGTACAAGCCCTCTCCCTACCATGCAATTGTAATACCTCTGGAATGTGAGATCAGCGTATGGTATGGACATGAATTTGCACAGAAGCAGAGGCCCCATGGGAGGTGTGGTGCACAGCTTTGTCAAGGAAGGTATTTGGACAGGCCCCCAGTCTTAACGCCAAGGGAGAGGTGGAACCACTCAGCAAACTCACTTTGGTGTGGAAAATGCTACACGGGGTTTTGATGAGACTTTCCTCCCAGAGCATCTTCTATATTGGACTCATAACATCAGCCATTTGTTGTGCCAGACGTAATAATACATGCTTGACCTACATTATCTCTTTACCTTCTCACCCTACCTGGAAGTTAGGTACAGAAACAGTTGAGCGACTCCTTCCAGCTACCTTCATTTCACCATCTCCTTCCAAGCTAGGCATGCTGAGAACCTGCACCCTGTGGTCCTGGAATGTGAGAGCAGTGTGGATTATGGGTACATGCTTGTCCTCTTCAGGTTGAATGGAATCATATACTCTTGCTGAGTCCTCATGTCCTCATCTGATGCCATTCTCACCTCTTCCCAGTGTGGTGGTGAGGGGCAAAGGAGACTTTGTGAATGACAATGTTTGGTCACCTGTTGAGGCCATACCTGTAAGTGATTATTGTTCTTGGTGGGGGAGGGAAGGCTCATTTAGGCAACATGAGGGAGTACAGATCTTCCTTGACTTAAAATGAGGTTTCATCCTGATAAACACATCGTACGTTGAAATCCTAAGTTGAAAATACATTTAATACATCCAACCTACCAAACATTTTAGCTTAGCCTGGCTACCTTACATGTACTCAGAATACTTACAATAGCCTGAAGTTGGCAAAAACATCTAACACAAAGCCTATTTTATAACAGAGTGTTGACTACCTCATGCAATTTACTGACTACTTGCTCCCAAAGTGAAAAAGTGGTTGTCAGTGTATCAGTTGATGACCCTTGAGATTGTGATCATGTGGCTGCTGTTGGCCAGCGTCATGAGAGATGATGGGCCTGCATATTCCTAGTCTGGAAAAAAGAGGATAATTCAAAATTTGACATATGACGTCTACTGAATGCATTTTGCTTTTGCGCCATCATAAAGTCAAAAAATCGGTAAGTCAAAACATCTAACTCTGAGACTGTCTGGACTTGTCTTTGGCAGAAAATGGCACCCAGTGAGATTAGCACCTGGAAATCAGGATAGTACCCAGAGGTTAGTACTCAGGGAGGATGGTGTACCTGGCCAAGTACTGAGAAGGTCCTTACTCAGAGAGGGGGATGATACCCAAGGGGAGGTGGGACCCGGAGGGGAGATTTTGGGCCTTGGAGATGCTCCTCACCTGACTTAGCCTATAAAGGGGCCTGATGGCCAAGGTCAGATGAGATGCAAAGAGACTGCTTGTGCACTTCTTTATTTCTTTTTGTATTGAAATAAGGAGCAACAGCACGTCCTAAACCTTTAGTGCTCTGCCCACAGTTAGGTGTTTTAGAACGTCCATTTGTCCACAATGGTTTTAGATTTCTGCCCAAGGAACACTAGTTAAAGTCAACATTACTGTGATCAAACTGATCTCATATTTCTCCTGCCTGGAAATACCTACAATTCCTTAAAACAATGTTTCAATTTACCACAAGTCCGGTGGCATTTTAAAGTGAAATAAAAAACCCACCCTCCTCTTCCTGTCTCCCACTCCTAGTGTTTTGGAGACAGCAGCACACACACGGACTTTCAATCAAGGGGAGGCTGTTTGTCGTTTATTCTGTGCACCTCTATCTTTGCTGAAGCGAAGTGCTGTGATAAACCTACAGACACTGGTGACTCAGGTTGGACCATGGGAAGGAAGTGGGCGAGTCCTAGTTGAATGACTTTGCCGTGTGCTTTCATATCCACCCGACGTGTTCCGGAGCTTGAGTGAGAAGGATCATTAAGTCAGTTTGGGTTAGGAGCTCTTCATTCACCTAGTAAGCTCCGTGACCTGCCTTCCCTCCATTGTGCCTGCATTTGCACCTGTGGTCAGGTGCAATCTCAGTCTGGCAGGTGCATCTCAATCTGTTAAATTAGTGAACTGCTTTCATGCTGGTTGCCACATAACCACTACCTGGACACTTCCCAACCTCCCCAAGGACCTGTGTCTAATTGGTAGATGCCTGTTATTGCATGGATTGTTTAATAGCTGTCACTTCCGCTTATAAGGCAATTAAAATAAATTCCCACCCACATAGGTGGTGGAAGGTGCCATGCCTTCCCTTGTCTGCAAAAGTCTCTGTGGTTTGTTCAGGATGAAAAGATTTTTGTTTAGGTGATTGAGAAAACCAAATTTAGAGAAGACACTCCATCCTCATGATGCAAGGATCTGAATTTATGTCTGCTGCTTTTTTCTTTTTTTGGTACCAAAAAAAGTCACGGGAATAATTCAACCAGACAAAATAGCAGACATGTGGCCTAAAATAAGATGAAGTTTGCACAACAAGGCAGATGCCATCTGGCCTGGTAGCAATTCAGTGAAGGTGGATTTGTTCTCTTTAATGTCAGAACTACCTGGGGTTGTTGCCTATGTGTAGAATCTTGGGAAACGGAGGCAAAATTGAGAAAGCAATTCTAATTGAGATTTGAATCCTGTGCTGCAGTTGATCACCATAAGGCACGCCCAGCCTGTAAATCTGTCCTTAATTTTCATATATTTCTCCCTCCCATTCCCTGGTAATATGCAATCATTGTAAAAACAATTAGAATACCCGAAAGTGCATATTTTCCCCCATTCCAGCTACTGCCAACCCTTCCCTTCTCCCCACAAAGAGTCTCAATGTTTTTTTTTAACTTTTTTTATTTATTTGAGAGAAAAAGAAAGAGAGCGAGTGGGGGAGGGGCAGAGATTGAGATGGGGAGGGAGAGAATCCCAAGCAGGCTCCGTGCTGTGAGCACAGAGCCCAATGCGGGGCTTGATCTCACGAACCATGAGATCATGACCCAAGCCAAAATCAAGAGTCGGATCCTTAACTGACTGAGCCACCCAGGTGCCCCTCTCTTAATGGTTTGATGTGTACCTTTTCCTAACCTTTCTTTTTTTTTTTTCTTAATGTTTACTTATTTTTGAGAGAAAGAGACAGAGTGTGTGCAGGAGATGGGCAGAGAGAGAGGGAGTCACAGAACTGGAAGCAGGCTCCAGGCTCTGAGCTGTCAGCACGGAGCCCAACGCAGGGCTGGAACTCATGAGTGGTGAGATCATGACCTGAGCCGAAGTCAGACGCTTAACCAACTGAGCCACCCAGGCGCCCCTCTAATACCTGCATATAAACATGTATTTTTTTTTTTAAGTTTATTTTTATTTTTGGGACAGAGAGAGGCAGAGCATGAACGGGGGAGGGGCAGAGAGAGAGGGAGACACAGAATCAGAAACAGGCTCCAGGCTCCGAGCCATCAGCCCAGAGCCCGACGCGGGGCTCGAACTCACGGACCGCGAGATCGTGACCTGGCTGAAGTCGGACGCTTAACCGACTGCGCCACCCAGGCGCCCCTATCTGTAGAGTATTCTATTCAGATCTAACAAACAAACAGGTTTAGTCTCATTCTATTTCATCATGGTTTATATTTTCTGTTTATTATTCTTACTGCTTTCTTCTAATTTTTAATATATTTTATTTTACTAGCTTAATATGTGTTTTTTGTACTTTTTTTCTTTCTAGATAAACACTGTCTGACAGAAATGTAATGAGAGCCACATATGTAATTTAAAATTTTCTACCAGCCACAGAGGCATGATGCTGGGGGTCGTCTAAGAATTCTGACAACCGGGGCGCCTGGGTGGCGCAGTCGGTTGAGCGTCCGACTTCAGCCAGGTCACGATCTCGCGGTCTGTGAGTTCAAGCCCCGCGTCAGGCTCTGGGCTGATGGCTCAGAGCCTGGAGCCTGTTTCCGATTCTGTGTCTCCCTCTCTCTGCCCCTCCCCCGTTCATGCTCTGTCTCTCTCTGTCCCAAAAATAAATAAACGTTGAAAAAAAAATTTTTTTTAATAAAAAAATAAAAAAAAAAGAATTCTGACAACCACACACATCAAAAAGGTAAAAAAAAAAAGTGAAATTAATTTTAATAAAAATGTTATTTAATACAAGATAGCTGAAATATTATCATATCAATATATTCAAAGTACAAATTATTAGAAAATGTTTAAATTTTTTGTTGTTGTATTGTCTTTGAATTCCAGTATGTATTTTACAGGTACAACACATCTCAATTTGCAGTAGCCATATTTCAAAGGTTCAATAACCACATGTAGCTAGCACACTTCTAGAGGTTTGAAAATCTCCATCAAAATTATATTCTAGGACATTAGTAAAAATGAAGGACCTCCAAAAATTCCCTCTTCCAGAAACGCCACAAGAACCTTGGCAAATAATTTCAGAATTGACTTTTTCAGAACTCTGGAAATTAACCAAAGCCTTGCAGCAATCTGCAGAGCATCTATTTAAGAAAAATAGCAGAATCCTGGTAAGAACAATGAGCTTTGTGTCACTTTAACTTGCCCTCTTTCCATATCCCCTCCCCAGCACTGCCGCAGCCCGGAAATCCAAGAGCCTACAGTCACAGTGAAAATGGGCAGCCTGGTCGCCCCGGGGGAGTGGGGGGTACAGAATGGGGCTGGAGCTCCTTGAAAGCCCCATGCTTAGAGAATTGTCATTATTTGACCTGTCTGATGGCTCCTTGGAAGACCCCATTTGCAAAGCTGTCTTTATTTGATCTGACTCTGAGCTCATCTAGCACAAACAGCCTCTTCCCCAGGGGTGTGTGTTGAAAAGAATCAGAGGCAATTATTGAACATCACAGCTCCTTGAGGTGGCAGAAAACAGTTGGGACAAACAATAGGCTAACCAAAAGGCTTAAAAGGAAAAGCCGAAGAATGGATGTCCATAGGGGGCTTTGAAAATCTCCGAAGTATCCCTGGGAACTCAGAAGACCATGCAAATGTGTAGGACTCTGAGCCTGCACAGGGCTGTTATGTGTGTTTAGGAAAGACCTGAGAAGTCCCTAGCTCTCCCCACTGGTTAGGATGGAGTTGTAGGTATTTGGCTAAATGTCTTGGCAAGGACTGGGAGCCTTATTGGTTCCAGTCATCTAAGGGAGTCTCTGTTGCATCATTAACAGACCACTAAGTTAACTGATCAGGGACTTCAGTGGCCTCATACAGTAAAGAATATACATTTTACAGAATCAGTGCAGAAAATGCAATAAACAAACAAACACAAAACAAACAGGAAGCCTGGGATGAGATTTGATTTCCAGAGTTGCTACATTATATTATTCAAAATGTCCAGTCTTCAACAAAAAATTATGAGACATGAAAAGAAAGTAGGTCCCATACACAACAAGAGTCACTAGAAACAGTCTCTGAGGAGACTCAAATTGAACTTCTTATACAAAGTAAATCAGCTTTGTTAAGTATGTTTAAAAAGATGCAACTAAAGGGAACCATGACAAAAGAAAGAAATGGGAAAAAAGTCATATATATAAAATCTTCAGGAATTCACAAAAAAGAAAAAAATCAGTATAAAAAAATCAGTTGCATTCCTATACACACTAGCAATGGAAAATCCAAAAAGGAAATCAAGAAAATAATCCCAGGTATAATAGCACCCACAAAATACTTAAGAATAAATTTAACAAAAAAAGCACAAGGCTTGCATGCTGAAAACTGTAAAACCTCGGTAGAAGAACCCACAGAAGACCTACACAAATGGGAAGACATCCTGCGTTCTGGATCAGAGAAAGGCAATGTCACCTACATTGATTTTCAGGTTCACCCCAATCCCTATCAAAATGCCAGCTGCTGCTCTTTGCAGAAGTTGACAAGTTGATCCTAAAATGCATATAGAAATACAAGGGATGAGTGCAAGCCAAAGCAATTCTGAAAAAAAAAAAAAAAAAAAGAAAGAAAGAAAAGAAAAGAAGAAAGTTTGAGGATTCACATTTTCCGATTTCAAAACTTAAAGCTGCGTAATCAAGATGGTGTGGTGCTGGCATAAGGATAGACTAGACGATGGAACAGAACTGAAAATCCAAGGATAAACCCGTACATTTAATTTATTATTATTATTATTTTTTTGAACGTTTATTTATTTTTGGGACAGAGAGAGGCAGAGCATGAACGGGGGAGGGGCAGAGAGAGAGGGAGACACAGAATCTGAAGCAGGCTCCAGGCTCTGAGCCATCAGCCCAGAGCCCGACGCGGGGCTCGAACTCACGGACCGCAAGATCGTGACCTGGCTGAAGTCGGATGCTTAACCGACTGCGCCACCCAGGCGCCCCAAAACCCGTACATTTAGGGACATGCATTTATTTTCAACAAGACTGTGAAGACAATTCAATGGGGAAAAGTAATCTTTTTAACAAATGGTGCTGGGACAACTGGATATCCACATGTGTAAAAAATGAAAGTGGACGCTTTAGCTCACACCAGTTTTAAAATTTAACTCAAAATGGATCAAAGACCTAAATGTAAGAACTAAAACTATAAAGCTCTTAGAAGAAAACATAGGTATGAAAGACTATCATACTGCATATTTCTAGTCCAGGAAAAGATTAAAATTAGAAATCTGAGGTTATGGTTTCTATTGGACGCATATCACTTTCATACCGTTGTAAAGCCCAAAACTCATAAATCAAACCATTGTAAGTTGGGGACCATTTATACCCTGTCAGGAAAGTGAAAAGAGCCACAGAAGAGGAGAAAATATTTGTAGATAATTTATTTGATAAAGATATGGTATACAGAATATATAAAGAACTATCGTAATTCAACAATAAAAAGACAACCCAATTTAAAAATGGGCAAAGAATTGAACAGACATTTCCCCAATGAAGATATGCAAATGGGTAACAAGCACATGAAAATATGCTCAATACCATTAGTCACTAGGGAAATGCAAATCAAACCCACAATGAAATACCTTACACTCACTAGGATGGCTATAATCAGAGATAGATAGTAATAGGTGTTGACAGGGATGTGGAAAAACTGACCCCTCATACATTACTGATAGGAATGTAAAATAAATTGTGCAGTTGCTCTGGAAAAAAGTTTGACAGTTTCTCAAAAAGTTAAACACAGCGTTTCCATATGACCCAGAAATTTCTCTCCCCGGTACATACCCAAGAAATGATAACATATGTTCACACTAAAACTTGTACGTGAATGTTCATAGCAGCGTTATTCATAGTTTCCAGAAAAGTGAAAACAGCACAAATTCTATCAATTGATGACCTGAGAAACAAAACGTGGTATATCCATATAATGGACTATTACTCAGCCGTTAAATGGAGTGAAGTACTGATTTGAGGTACCACGTGGATAAACCTTAACAACATCATGCTAAATGAAAGAGGTCAGATATCAAAGGCCACAAATTGTTTGATTCCATTAGTATGAAATGTCCAGAGCAGGCAAATCTGTAGATATAGAAAGTACAATTGTGGTTGTCGGGGGCTAGGGTTGGGGGAGGGAGAAATGGGGCATGATTGTTAATGGAAACGAAGGTTCTTTTTGTGGAAATTGTTGCTCAACATTATGAATATACTAAAATATAATGAACACTTTAAAAAGGTGAATTTTATGCTGCTTTGTAAATTATGTCTCAATCTAAAAAATAAAAGTAATTTTTAAAAAAAATTTTTTTTTCAACGTTTATTTATTTTTGGGACAGAGAGAGACAGAGCATGAACGGGGGAGGAGCAGAGAGAGAGGGAGACACAGAATCGGAAACAGGCTCCAGGCTCTGAGCCATCAGCCCAGAGCCTGATGCGGGGCTCGAACTCACGGACCGCGAGATCCTGACCTGGCTGAAGTCGGACGCTTAACCGACTGTGCCACCCAGGCGCCCCAAAAGTAATTTTTAAAAAGGAGATGCAAGAAAAAATTCATTCTATTAGATAGTCTTACATTTTCAACAAATGAATTTTAACCTACATTTATCAATCAAGAATTAAATAGCATTTATAACTCCTCTTCCTTTCTATTATCTCCACAACCTGAGAAATTTGCTTCACTCTTGCTCTCCCTACTCAACTCTGTACATCCTAGATTTTGTTGTTGATGATGATAATGTAAATCATATAATTATTGCTTGTTGAGTGCTGAGTGCTAAGTGCCAAGTACCATATTTGTTTTATATGTGTCGTCTCATTTTTCCCAAGCTCTTAACTACTACCTCGAAGCACCCCTCAGACTGTTTAGGGATTTTTTTTTTAAACATTGTTTTCCTCCAACGTTTTGTAACATTATTTTAAATCTCCTTTACAAAATTTTAAATTAAATGATATAAGAACACTATAATTATTTTTTGCATTGGTTTCTTTTTTTAACATTTATTTATTTCTTTATTGTTTATTTATTTTAATATAATTTATTGTCAAATTGGCTAACATACAGTGTGTAAAGTGTGCTCTTGGTTTTTGGGGTAGATTCCCATAGTCGATCGCTTATATACAACACCCAGGGCTCATCCCAACAAGTGCCCTCCTCAATGCCCATCACCCATTTTTCCCTCCCCCCCACCCCCTAATCCACCCTCAGTTTGTTCTCTTTATTTAAGACTCTCTTGGGCGCCTGGGTGGCGCAGTCGGTTAAGCGTCCGACTTCAGCCAGGTCACGATCTCGCGGTCCGGGAGTTCGAGCCCCGCGTCGGGCTCTGGGCTGATGGCTCGGAGCCTGGAGCCTGTTTCCGATTCTGTGTCTCCCTCTCTCTCTGCCCCTCCCCCGTTCATGCTCTGTCTCTCTCTGTCCCAAAAATAAATAAACGTTGAAAAAAAAAATTAAAAAAAAA
>NW_024412403.1:11344435-11375616 GCF_014898765.1 Herpailurus yagouaroundi | reverse complement strand
ACAGAAAAAGTGTATGATTAGGAACGAATTGGAGATAAAAATAGAGATTAGAGATAAAAATATATAGACGTCCTGAGGAGAAAGAAACGAGTGCAGGATGAGATAGTCATCAAATTCTACATGAAACTTGGGTGGAGTCTTAATGGATGAGCATCATTTGAAAAGGCAGGGAAGTGAAGTCTGGCTTTCCAGATGAGAGGAACAACGAAGGAAATGGTGTTTGTGTGACAGTACAGATCCAGGCTTGATTATAGTATATGGTATATATAGATAGTATATATATAGATAGATAGATAGATTATAGTATATAGCATATAATATAGTATTATCTACATTAAAGTAGACCAAAGAGGCAAACATTAAAAGAGGAACTTCGCTGCAGATCCCATCGGCCTCAAAAAGATAAGAGGTTTTTCTTAAGAGGGGAGTTTGAAAAGACCGTGTGTAAAAAAGGAAGCAGGAAGTTCCTAGAAAATTTCCACATATCAAAATAGACTCGAGAAAAACATATTACCTGAATAGCTATTAGAGAAATTTAATTATTATTTAAAACCTCCTCTCAAGGAAAACTCTAGTCGCTGAAGTCTTCAATGGTGAATTCGCACATTTATTTTTTTTTTTAATTTTTTTTTTTAATGTTTATTTATTTTTGAGACAGAGAGAGACAGAGCATGAACGGGGGAGGGTCAGAGAGAGGGAGACACAGAATCTGAAACAGGCTCCAGGCTCTGAGCTGTCAGCACAGAGCCCGACGCGGGGCTCCAACTCACGGACCGCGAGATCATGACCTGAGCCGAAGTCGGCCGCTTAACCGACTGAGCCACCCAGGCGCCCCGCACAAACATTTAGAGAATAACACCAATCTTACACAAATGGTCTCAGAAACTAGAAGAAGAAAAAATAATCGAACAGTCATTATATGAGGAAAGCATAACCTTGATGCCAAAACTTGAAAAGGAAGGAAAATTCAGGTCAATCTTACTACAAAATCCACAAGCAAAAGTCCCAAACAAACACCGGCCAACCAAATTCAGCATTAAGTAGAAGATAATCTCATGATGGAATTAAATCAGCTCCAAGAATAACATTTGAAAATCAATAGAAGTTACCACAAGAACCAATAAAGCTGTGATTATCCCAGAGATGAAGAAAAATCTTTTGAGACATTTTATCATCCTTTTATTATTATTATTATTTTTAATGTTTATTCATTTTTTTTGATAGATAGAGCATGAGTGGAGGAGGGACAGAGACAGAGAGGGAGACACAGAATCTGAAGCAGGCTCCAAGCTCTAAGCTGTCAGTACAGAGCCCGATGCGGGGCTCAAGCTCACGAACCGTGAGATCATCACCTGAGCTGGAGTCGGATGCTTAACCGACTGAGCCACCCAGGCTCCCCTTTATTATCCTTTTAAAATACACTTATCATGATGAACACTGAGTAGTGTGTGTAATTGTTGAATCACTGTATTATGCACCTGAAGCTAATATAACACTCTACCTTAACTGTACTGGGATTAAAATAAAAAGCTTAATACAATATTATCATCCATACAAAAGTATTCTTAGAAAATTGGGCACAGAGGAGAACTTCCTCAATCTGGTGAAACTTACCTTGAATAAAAAACAAAAGCTATAGCAAACATCTTACTCACTGGTGAAATGTTGATAGATTCCACTCTGAAAGTGGGGAAAAAGGCAAAAATGTCCACTTTTATTCCTAGTCAACATTGAACTGGAAGTCCTACCCAATGAAGAGAAGCCAGACATGGAAATGAAAGATATATTAATCGGAAAGAAAAATATACAACTCTCATATAATATAGATTATATCAGAGTATGAGTAAAATATCCAAAAGAACCTACAGGTATAGAAATGCAAAGGACCAAGAAGAGTAAAGCACTTTTTGAAATTCTCATTAAAAAATGTTTAATTCCAGGGTAATTAACATACAGTGATATATTAGCCTGAGGTGTAAAATATGGTGATGCAATAATTCCATGCAGCACTCAGTGCTCATCAAGATAGGTGTACTCTTTAATCCCCTTTATCTATCTCACCCACCCCCAACTCCCCTCCCCTCTGGTAACCGTCACTTTATTCTCTATAGTTAAGAGTCAGTTTCTTGGGGCGCCCAGGTGGTTCAGCTGGTTAAGTGTCCAACTCTTGACTTCAGCTCAGGTCATGGTCTCACAGTTTGAGCATGAGCCCCATGTCAGGCTCTGTGCTGACAGCACAGAGGCTGCTTGGGATTCTCTCTCTCTCCCTCTCTCGGTGCCTCTCTCTCAAAATAAATAAACACACATTTTTTAAAAAACAAAAGTTAAAAAAAGTCTGTTTCTTGGTTTGTCTCTTTTGTTTCTTATGTTCATTTATTTTGTTTCTTACATTCCACGTATGAGTGAAATCATGTAATATTTGTCTTTCTCTGACTAGCTTATTTTGCTTATCGTTACACTCTTTAGACCCATCTATGTTGTTGCAAATGGTAAGATCTCATTTTTTATGGCTAAATAATATTCCATTGTGTATATTTACCACATCTTCTTTATCCATTCATCCATCAGTGGGCACTTGGTCAACTTCCATAATTTGGTTATGGTAAATAATGCTGCAACAAACATCGGGTTGCATATATCCTTTTGAATTTGTGTTTTCAAATTCTTTGGGTAAATACCCAGTAGTGCAATTACTGGATCATGTTTTTAATTTTTTGAGGAACCACCATACTGTCTTCCATGGTGGCTGCACAAGTTTACATTTCCACCAACAGTGCACTAGGGTTCCCCTTTCTCCACGTCCTCGCTAACACCTGTCGTTTCTTATGTTTTTTGATTTTAGCCATTCTGACAGGTGTGAAGTAATATCTCATTGTGGTTTTGATTTGCATTTTTCCCTAACGATGAGTGATGTTGAGCATTTTTTTATGTGTCTGTTGGCCATCTGGATCTCTTCTTTGGAGAAATATCTATTCATGTCTTCTGCCAATTTTCTATTGATTTTTTTTTTTTTTTTTTTTTTTTTGGTGTGGAGTTGTATAAGTTCTGTATGTATTTTGGATACTAATGCTTTATCAGATGTGTCATTTGCAAGTATCTTCTCCCATTCAGTGGGTTGTCTAGTTTTGTTGACCATTTCCTTGCCTTGCAGAGCTCTTTATTTTGTAGTCCCAATAGTTTATTTTTGCTTTTTTGTTTTCCTTGCCTCAAGAGACATCTAGAAAAATGTTGTTACAGCCAATGTCAGAGACGTTACTGCCTGTGCTCTCTTCTAGGATTTTTATTGTTTCAGATCTGACATTTAGGTCCTTAATCCATTTTGAGTTTGTGTATGGTGTAAGAAAGTGGTCCATTTTCATTCTTTTGCGTGTTGCTGCCCAGTTTTCCCAGCACCATTTGTTAAAGAGACTGTCTTTTTCACATTGTGTATTCTTGCCTCCTTTGTCAAAGATTAATTGACCATATAATTGTGGGTTTATTTCTGGATTTCCTATCCTATTCCATTGATCTATGTGTCTATTTTTGTACCAGTACCATATTGTTTTGATTACCACAGCTTTGTAATATAAATTGAAATCTGGAATTGTGATATATCTCCACTTTTGTTTTGCCTTTTCCAGATTGTTTTGGCTATTCGGGTCTTTTGTGGTTCCATACAAATTTTGGAATTGTTTGTTCTAATTCTGTGATAAATGCTTTTGATATTTTTATAGGGATTGAATGAAATCTGTAGGTTGTTTTGGATGATATGGACATTTTAACAACATTTATTCTTTTAGCAAAGCACTCGTAAGAAGAATACTAACACTGAAGGATTTGCTCTATTGGATAGTGAGTCATTATAGAACCAAGTAACTAAATACAAAAAAGAATGATTAAATACACCAAGATACCGGTAAATTATGGCATGTTGAGATGTTAAGTAACATTTTTAAAAAACAAAATAGATTTTTACATAGTGACAGTGGGGAGTTTTTGAAGACATATTATTACCTCCGAGAAAACTAAACAATTGGCAGGTTTCAGGATGATACACACAATATAGTACATTCATATCAAAACAAGACAGTACCATATACTTTTAGATATATGGTCATATATACATACACATAAGAAATAATTTCAGAAGTATCCATACCTAAAAATGGTGGTTGTCTATAGGGAGAGGGTTAAGTGCTGTTGGGAGAAGCTATAGGTATGATTTTGTATAACTAAAACAAACCAGAAAGGAGGGAGGGAGGGAAGGAGGGAAAAAGGGAGGATGGGAGGAAGGAAGGAAGGAAGGAAGGAAGGAAGGAAGGGAAGAAGGGAAGGATGGAGAGAGGACCAAGCTGAGAATTTTGAGTCAAGCCACTCAAGATCTTGATGGAGGTGGTCTAGAACGGCTTCATATGGAATATTTTCTGGACATTTTTTCCTACTTCCACTGTTCCGCTAAGTCTCAAGAATTAGTTCTTTCCTTCCTTCCCCACTAGAAGGAAGTTCCCACTAGAATACAAGCTCCATGAGGAGAGGGGTTTTGTCTAACTTTTTCACTGCCATATCTCTAGTGTTAACATGATGTCTGGCACATAGTAGGCACCAAGCAAAAACTAGTTCGATGGGCACTGAATAGATGTACTTAATGCTACTCTCTCAATAGCTTATTCAATGTTGCATCCAAAGTGACCAAGATGGTTACCTGTATTTATTATGAATTATATAAATTTATATATCATATTAAATATGATACTAACTCAACAACAAGAATGATGTGTTACTTTTATATGGTATATTTGCCAAATGCTGACTATGTACCACACATTGCTGAGGCTGGGTGATAAAAAATATTCTTATCTTAAGGAGCAGGTGTGTGTGTGTGTGTGTGTGTGTGTGTGTGTGTGAAAGAGAATACAGTAAATTATGTCACCACACTGCATAGTAAATACAATCACAGAGGTAAACACAGGTGCTGGGGCATAGAGGAAGGGTAGGTCAATCCGGAGGAGTTGGGGTGGGGTGTTAGGGAAAGCTTTCGAGGAGCTGAGAGAGCACAAGCGAGTTAGGAAGAACACATTTATCCAAAGAAATGGAGAAGCGTATACAAGTCTGGGAAGCAACTCATCAAAGGCAGGGACGTGCAAGGTCATGGATAGGACTACATGGTAAAAGGCAGGGATGCATTGAGAGATTAAACTGGATATGTATGGAAGAGCCATTCACAGGTGACCTTGAATTTCACTGAATATTATATCGCTATGTTTGTTCTCTTTCTCAGTGCATACCTACTGCTGGCACGGTGCCCGTCAGATAGTAGGACCTCAGTAAATATCTGCCGAATGAGTAAATGAATCAAAGGATCTGGAATGTTACCTTGTAGCATCCCTTGCTCCAGGAGCCAGTTAGACTTGGAAATAGAGAAGTGACCTGATTAGATGGACATTTGAGAAGGAGCACTCTGGGAGCCACAGAGTGAAAGAAGGAAGACTTGGGTCAGTGAGGAGTGATCCCAGGAGTCAATTCGAGGACCCCGGAGGGAGGTGGGTCAGAAGGAAGGGGTGGATTTGAAAACTACTTGGCGACTGATTGGATGGGAGGGAAGAAGTAAGGGCACGCCTGGGAGGGTTGCCTTTCTGGCCTAAGACCTGGCTGTTTCGTGGTACCACTCACAGGACGAGGGGCTGGGGCAGGAGCAACCCAAAGGGGGAGATGCTGGGTTCACCTGGGATCCTGCATCTGAACTGCATTTGGAATTCCAGACTGGAATGTGGGCCTGGAGCCCAGCAGAAAGGTCTGGGCCGGGGGAAGATACAGATGCCAGCGGGGTCTGGGCCGTGGAGCCCAACCGCACAAGGAGAGAGCTCAGGGAGGGAGGTGGGATCGTCCTGATGGCATGGGAAAGGAAGAAGCGGAGAGGTGCCCCAAAGCCTGCCAGATGCTAGCAGGTGGTGCTGGAACCAGAATTATGGTCTGAAGGAACCAAATTCAAACATACAAGGACCTTGCCTTTGGACATAATTGAAACATGGAAGAATGTCCAGTAAGACTGTACGTCGAAAGGATACAATCCAGGATGGCTTGAGGTGGGGGGAATGGGCTGAGGCAGGCAGCCTGGAACCAAGCAGGGAGCAGGTGCTGGAAGTCTCTTTTTATACGATGCTCTAAGTGAGGTGGGGGCGAGGTGGCTTCCAGGAGCCATCGGGGTGGGGTGCATTCTGTCCTTCAGTAACTTTCCATGCCACCTGCCAGGTGATTAGAGCTTCTCCTTTAAATGTTACACCCCTAGGATTGTGGCCTTCACCTGTCCTTCTCCTGTAATTCACTGCTATATAGCACTCGAGCAATCAGCTGCTCAGGGCGGTGCAGCTCTGGGGAGGCCTGGGAACACGACATCCGCACACGGGCAATTACACATCGACTTATTACTCACATTCTTTGGCACAGATTTTCACATAAATCAGGCGTTTCCAGTCATCCCCAGGTCCTCTTCCTAGAACCTCTGACCTCTCGCCCGAGCCCTGGGGAAGCCACGTTGCAGTTTCTGGGGTACTGAGAGCAGAGGGTCCTTGCTCTTTGGACCTCAGTTTCCCCTGCTTCCGATTCTAATCTGCTCCACACTGCCGGCACGCCCTTTGGAAAAAACAGCGGCAATAGACCTAAGGAGCCATAAACGATTCAAGGCGTCCTGCTTTGGGATGCCAACCAAAGGAAGCATTCCTAACTGCAGAAAAATCCGATGCAGAGGATTTCATCTTGGAATTAGCTATAAGAACGAAGAGCAAAAAAGTGTGAACCAGAATGTCCAAAAGGGGATGATTGAGTGGACAACAGCATTTCCTTGGGTAGAATATAATGTAACAGTGTTTAATACTAGTTACAAAGGTCAGTTAAGAACATGGAAATGAGGGGCGCCTGCGTGGCTCAGTCGGTTAAGCGTCCGACTTCGGCTCAGGTCATGACCTTGCAGTTTGTGGGTTCGAGCCCCACGTTGGGTTCTGTGCTGACAGCTCAGAGTCTGACCCTCCCCCATTTGTGCTCTGTCTCTCTGTCTATCAAAAATAAATAAAATGCAAAAAAATAAAAATAAAAATAAAATAAAAAGAACATGGAAATGCTAACAATTACATACCAAGAAGAAAATAGAACACAGAAATATATATACAGCATGGTTAAAACTATGTAAATAAAAACACACACATAGGAAGTTTAGAAACAAACCTCTAAAATGTCAACAGTGGCTGGGTTTGCACTGTGGGATTTGGGGAATTTTTGTTCCTGTCTCCCAAATTTGCCGTAATGAGATTTTATTGATCTTACAATGGGAAAATGCATATAATAAAAATAGCTTTTTAAAACCCTGAAACCTAATTTGACAGCGACCTTGTTTCCTCAGGTTTTCAAGGACAAGACTGCCCTGGTCCTCCCTCTGCCCCTCTCTGTCCTCTGTGGCCTGGGCTCTATCTGCTGAGCTGGGGAAGTTCACGGAAGCAGGCTGAGGCTTTCTGGCAGGCCCTCCACTGGGAACCAGACCCTCTCCCTGCTCATTTCCACAGCCTGCCCTTGACACTGGTCATGAAGGCATTGAGGTGGGCTCACAAGTGTAGGCGCTCAGCCTCCTGCGGGCCCCTCTGGCTGAGTGCCCCACCCTGGCATGCCAAGAGTGAACTTGCAGGCCGTGGGGAAAATAACACCATCAAAGGCAGGGGGAAATTGCCAGACAGCTGGCCCAGGGAGGCATATGAGCCATGACAGGGTGACCGTCCTGAAAGAGTTCAGGGGCCGGTCTCTGGTACCTGCGAGGTCTTCCAACAAGAGCAGAGGGAGGAAAGGGAGGGGGTGGGGGGTGGCATATGGGACTTCGGCTGCAGGAACAGGACAGCCGGCATGGGTTATAGCTGACTCTCCACAGGATAGATTCATAGGAAGAAAAACTCCAATGGTGTTGCAATATTATTGTTCTGCCCAGCTGTGGATCCAGGAGTAGAAAATGCCATGTTTTCCCACCCCACACTGGGATGGAAAGGCCAGCATCCTTATCCTAAGGTTCAAGCTGTCTTCAAATACTCCCTAGAATGTTTATGTTTCGGGATCCCTGGGGAGAATGAGGCTGAAAAGGCAAGGGGTGTGGGGGCAGAAATGGGAGACACCCATGTCCCAAATGGACCCCCTGGCCCCAGGTCTAAGGCTCCTCAAACCCTCCAGCTCAGACCCTTTTCCCTCTATTCTCCCTCCCTAGGGACTCAACCTAGCCAAAGACTTCAGCTCCTACCCATACAGGGACTCATAGGTTGATATTCGCATTCCACCCTCTAGACAAAATCCTTACCTTGTCCTGCTAACAAATATTTGTTGGGTACTCTCTATGTGTCAGCCGCTATACCAGGGGCCAGGATCCAAGAGCAATTTGACCACATCCCTGCTCTCGGGAGCTTGCATTCTGCTCATGGTTCAAAGGCACCTCAAACCCATCATGTGCCGAAGGTGACACTTAGAGAGCCGGGCACAGTTGCAGACACTTTATGTGTACAGGCACACCTTGTAGATATCGTGGTTTCGGTTCCAGACCATCAAAATAAAGTGAATATTGCAATAAAGCAAGTCAATGGATTTTTTGGTTTTCCAGTGCACACAAAAGTTATGTTTATACTACACTGGGGTCTCTTAAGTAAGCAATAGCATTGTGTCTTAAAAAAAACGATGTATATACCTTCCTTAAAAATACTTTCATTTAGAAAATGCTAACCATCATCTTAGGTTTCAGCAAGATGTAATCAGCGAGCCCATCACTGTAACAAATACCATGAGAAAGTTGGAAATATGGTGAGATTACCAAAATGTGACACAGAGACAGGAAGTGAGCAATTGCCATTGGAAAAATGGTGCCAATAGACTCGCTCGATGCCAGGTTGCCACAAACCTTCAATTTGTAAGAAACGCAATATGTGCAGAGCACAATAAGTGAAGCACAATAAAATGAGATACGCCTGTATAAATATGTTTTATCTTCACAACAGCCCTGTGACCTAAAGCTATTACTTTCCTCGTTTTCAGACGTGAAAACCGATAGAGAGGTTAAGGGACTCGCCTGATGTTGCAATGCTGCTGAGTGTGGGGCTGGGCTGGGGCTTGGCAGCCTGATTCTCAGTGCCCCACTCTCACTCCAAACATCCTGGCTTTTGCCCCAAACAAGAATTGTGACTTCCCTCTCACGCTGTCTCCCTAAATGTCATCAGTATCTATCCAATGACATAAAACAAAAGCCCAGGCATGCTGTTGACCCCCTCCTCACGCTCACCCTCCACATCCATCCGATCTCCAAGCCTTGCCGATTACACTTTTGAAGTTGTTCTTCCAGAGGCAGAAAGGTCACCATGGTGCTTTTGGTCACCATTGCATCTCCAGTCCTCAGCACGTATAATGACCACTCCACAGTGAGTGAATCAATGAACTCACACTCATGTTGGCCTGGGAGGGGGGAGGCAATCCTCTACCTCTGGATGCATCTCTTTGGTCTGGATGGAGAATGAGCATTCCAGAAGCAAGTCATGACTGAGATGGAATAGCTTGTTACGTTTGGTAGATGGGAGCCAAAGCAGGTGATTTAGATAAACAAATAAACAAGCAAAGACATAAATGCAAAGATTCCAGCACCTAAGGTGGAGAGCACATTCACACAACCTGCTTCTGTTTCCTGTCTCTGCCATCAGAATACATGGCAAACTAGTTATTGAATACTTCCCACGTGGCAGATTTCCCCATGTTTTCCACATACATCATGAAACCCTTGCCACAACCCTATGCCTCAGGTATGATTATGTTACAGATGGGGAAACTAAGGCTCTGAGCATTCAGTTACTTGGTCAAGGTCACACAGCCATGAAGCAGCAGGACCTGGGTTTGGATCCAGGCAGTCTGGCTTGGGCTCCATATCCTTAGCCACCAAACTCTACTCCCCCCAAGCAGCCATCTTTGGTGAGACCTGCCCTGTCTGCAGCTTCCGAGGACGGCTCTTTCCTGAGGACTAAGTGTTTGCATTTCATGGCTACACTGTTGTGGATTCAAGATGGATTTCATATGAAAGATGAGTGTTGGTGTTGTTGGTCACTTGAACTCAGCATGTTTGTCCTCAGGACATTCTGGCTATGGGGTAGCCATCTTCCAAGTGAGCACGGAGAACCAGAGAGCACTTGTGTCCAGAGAGACAAGATGGGGTGGGGAGGAGGGGGAGGCAGGGTCAGATGGTTCATGAGCAGAGCAGAGACAGATACATGAGTCCCAGAGAAACCAAAAATGTCACATCTAGCTCCTCAGGAGCCCCAGATCCTATCCCAGAATCTAGGATATAGTCTGGAATCCTGCAATAAATCCCTGTTTTTGCCTGTTCACTGCCATGATTACAAAATGGTGGTCAATGAGATAGGCAAAAATATAAAATATAGAGTATTGCAGAAAGCATTCAAATAACCCTAATCTTACAGCTGCAATCTGCCATGTGTATGTATGGGTGTGAGTCTGTATGGGGTATGTCTACTCAAATCAAGTGATAAGAAGTTGAAAGAAGATGCAATTAAAAGAGGTTGAAGGAGAAACTTGAAAGCCACCCAGAAAACACAGAAGACCGTGTTATGAAATTAGATTCTGGGTTAAAGGTGTAGGCACTGAGCTTCCTTTTGACAGGACAAAGTCAAACTCCAGTATCCCAACTGGTATATACAGCTTCTCAGGTAGAGTCATTCTGGACGTACCAAGCACCCACATCCAGGTCCTGCCTTCACTTCTCTACCAAGAACTTGAATCCGTAACTACTTCAAAATCCTGAATCTTCCACTACTAGAGTCAGATGGCCTACGGCAGCAAATCTTCTTCTCTTGGTTGGGTAAGTGAATTTGTAACCTGAAGAAAATGCACAAATCAGTATAGATGGTGAGCTGAACTAGAACCAGAGTATTGCTACATTTTCTGTTTTAACATCTTGGAATTTGGAATGCATTCTGCAATCTGTGGCATCAATTATAAATGGTGATATTATTACAAATCGAAGACATCTTAGACCCCATGAAATATGGCGTCCCTTTTGTGGTAACAGCAGAAACAAGTGTTTAATCATCATTATAATCTATGTGTTACTGAAAGAACTTGAAACATTGAAGACAATCTAACATATGAGGAAACCGAGCTTTTGGACTTGCAATTTGAATTTGAAACGTTTAAGAAATTATAACTAATTGAGTTTATAGGAAGTCTTTGAATGTTGTATTATTGGGGAACGATCTAACCCCAAAGTACAATTGCTCAGAGATGATAGAAGTTTGTTCACTCTCATGTAACAGTCAAGTAGTAAGGGGTCCAAAGCTGTAAGCCAAGCAGCTTTGCTGTGTGAGGTCTGGGGAATGGATTCCTTTTCTCCTTTGGCTCTGCCATTGCCTGCGTTATCTTCATCAGCATGGTTGATGTTTGCTCACCACCACATCCCAGGGAAGTGGGAAAGAGGTGGGTCCACAGCAAGTGTCTTAAGGGAGATGATCTAGTTGTAGCATATATCATATCTACTTGCATCCCATTGGTCCAAACTTAGTCACATGACCACGGCTGTCTGCAAAATGTAGTCTATTGTTGGGTGGACATATGTCCAGCTAAAGCTCAGAGGTTTTAACTAAAGGCAAAGAGGGGAGCATTAATACTAGAAAACATTTGATAGTCATCCACCGTGAATCTTAAGAAACTCCATTCACTAGGTTTATGAAATTTTAATAATTACTTAAAGGCCTAGAAAAATTGTGCTTGTCAGTTTTATAAGTTTGCCACATCAGATGTTTGAAGTGTTTTAGAAAACCTTATATTTTAATTTTAAATGCACTTAAAATGTTTCAGAGAATTAAATCATAAGCTTATAAATAGGGTTAATTACTTAGGACAACTTACTACTTAAATTCAGTTAATCCAACATTAATCAGAGAAAAAAATGAAAGTGATTAATATTATTTCTATATAAAAATTACTAGACATAAATAAGGGTAGGAGTTGTGAATTAAACACAAAGCCTTTGGAAGAGCCTAGGTTTTAAAATGTTACAACTTTTCAGATTGGCCTCTTTTACTTAGTAATATGCATTCAAATTTCTTTCATATCTTTTCATGCCTTGATAGCTCATTTCTTTTCATTGCTGAATAATATTCCAGTCTTTGGATATACTATACTTTCTTTATCCACTCACCTGCTGAAGAACATCTTGGTTGTGCCCAAGGTTTGGCCATTATGAGTAAAACTGCTACGAACATCCACATGCAGGTATATGTGTGTGGACATAGGTCTTTAACTCCTTTGGGTAAATACCAAAGAGCATGATTGCTGGATCATACAGTACGAGTATGTTGAGTTGTGTAAGAAATTGCCAAACTGTCCTTCAAAATGACTGTACCATTTTGCATTCCTATAGCACTAAACGAGAGTTCCGGTTGTTCTAAATCCTCACCAGCATTGTGTGCTGTCAGTGTTCTGGATTTTGACCATTCTAATAAATGTGTAGCATTACCTCATTGTTGTTTCAATTTGCATCTCCCTGATGAGGTATGATGTGGAAAATCTTTTCATATGCTTATTTGCCAAGTGTATATCTTCTTTGGTGAGGTATCTGTTAAAATCTTTACCCTCACCCACCCTCCCTTTTTTTTTTTGGTATCACCAAGTTTACCCAATATTGATAGAATACAAATTATATGAGACACACTGATTTTAGTATTACAGAATTTAACCTTTTTATAAGCTATCTTATACTGTTACTCTTTGCTTATCTGTTCTAAGCTATGATATGTTACACCAACAGATCCCCTTTCCCCATAGCTTTTTACTATGTTCTTAAATAGATGACTTCTCTCTCTCAGACAAGGTAAAAAAATTCCCATCCAGAAAAAAATGTTAACCCAAATTCTGAGTTTTGACATAAGATAACACCAGAAATAGGTTATGGGCAACTCATAATCTTTTACCTGAATAGTACTACATGAATTTATAGTGTTGACCAAAAGAAGACACAGTTTTCTCATTAAACCTTTGTTTTAATGGGTCTTGAAATTCAGTGACAGATTTTTGATCAAGTTGTTTCCATTAAAAAGTACTCATTAAAAAACAAACTAATAACTGAAACCTGCCACATTTACACACAAAACAAATGGTCCGCAGAACATTTTCCTTTCCTTCTGAAGGTTTTACGATGCATTGTTATCATTAACCAGTCTTTTACTATTAAAATTAAATGGCTAATTGACATAAAGGGTTCTGAGACCATTCTTTCACCACTGATTAAGACTGGGGTGGCAGGTATTGAGAATAATATTCATTCAGGCCTCTGAGCTTCCTGGGCAGACGTGGTGACCTTGCCAGTTCCAGCTGCCTTCTTGTCCACTGCTTTGATGACACCCACAGCAACCGTCTGTCTCCTGTCAGGAACAGCAAAATGGCCCCAAAGAGGCTAACCAGAGAAGATCCCAACACACTAGGCTTGCCAGCAACCATATCAACGATGCCAGCATCACCAGATTTCAAGGACATGGAGCCATCTTCCAGCCTTTTTCCAGAACAACGATCAATCTTCTCCTTCAGCACAGCAAACTTGTAGGCAACGTGAGCCGTGTGACCATCCAGCACAGGTGCGTATCCAGAAATGATTTGGCCTGGATGGTTCAGGATAATCGCCTGAGCTGTGAAGACAGCTGCTGCCATTGGTGGGTCATTTTTACTGACTCCAGCTACATTGCCATGACAAACATCTCTGGCAGATACGTTCTGGGCGTTGAAACCCACATGTTCCCAGGAAGAGCCTCACTCAAAGCTTCGTGGTACATTTCAACAGGCTTTACTTCAGTTGTAGCATTGATTGGATCCAAGGTGACCACCATGCTGGGTTTAAGAGCACCAGTTTCCACTTGGCCCACGTGGACAGTACCAATACCACCAATTTTGTATATATCCTAGAGAGGCAGATGTAAGGGCTTGTCAGTTAGATGACTTGATGGCAGAGTGCAATCCAGAACTTCAAGCAGTGTGGTTCCACTGGCAGTGTCATCTTTACAGGTGACTTACCATCCCTTGAACCAAGGCATGTTAGCACATGACTCCAGCACATTGTCACCATTCCAACCAGAAGCTGACACAAATGCTACTGTGTTGGGTTTGTAGCCAATTTAAAAAAAAAATTTTTTTTTTAAACATCTGTTTATATTTGAGAGACAGAGCATGGGTGGGGGAAGGACAGAGAGAGAGAGAAAGAGACACAGAATCTGAAGCAGGCTGCAGGCTCTGAGCAAGCTGTCAGCACAGAGCCCGATGCGGGGCTTGAACCCACAAACTGTGAGATCGTGACCTGAGCAGAAGTCGGACGCTCAACCGACTGAGCCGCCCGGGCGCCCCTGCCAGTTATATTAATGTAGGTGCTGACTTCCTTAATGATTTCCTCGTATCTCTTCTGGCTATAGGGTGGCTCAGCGGAATCCACTTCGCTAACATCAACAATTAGTTGTTTCACACCTATGTGTAAGCCAGAAGGGCATACTCACGGGTTTGCCCTTTCTTGGAGACACCCGCTTCAAATTCACCAACACCAGCAGCAACAATCAGGACAGCACAGTCAGCCTGAGATGTGCCTATAATCACATTTTTTACACATGTATTTTATAAAGTCTCTGTGTGCTGAGACATCAGTGATGCACACATAATACTTGCTGGTCTCGAATTTCCACAGGGAGCTATGAACGGTGATACCACGTTCATGTTCAGCTTTCAGTTTCTCCAAGACCCAGGCGTACATGAAGGAGCCCTTTCCCATCTCAGCAGGCTCCGTCTCAAACTTTTCGAGAGTTCTTTTGTCAGTCCCACCACATTTGTAGATCAGATGACTGGCAGTGGCAGCCTTAAATCCACGTGTCCAATGACAATGACGTTGATGTGAGTCTTTTCCTTTCCCACTTTGGTTCAGGTTTAGTGGTGGTTTTCACGACACCTGTGTTCTTGCGAAAAAGATTTTGGCCTATTTTTAAATCAGGTTGTTCTTTCTTTCATGGATTGTGCTTTTCGGGTTGTAACTACAAAGGCTACATCCTGTGTTATTCCACTTATATTACATTCTGGAAAAGGCAAAATCATGAACGTAGTTAAAAGACCAATGATTGCCAAAACTTAGCGAGGACAGAAGGATGAATAAGTAGAGAACAAAAGATGTTTAGGGAAGTGAAAGTACTCTGTACGATACTGTAACAGGTAATACCTGTCATTATACATTTGTCCAAACCCACAGAATATACAACCCCAGGAGTGAACTATATCCATGAAAACTACGGACTTGGGGTGATGATGTGTCAATGTGGGTTCATCAACGGTAACAAACGTACTACTCTGGTGTGGGACTTTGATAATGGGGGAGGCCATGCAAATGTGGGGGTAGGAGGGTTTATGGGCAACCTCACTACCTTCTGCTTAATTTTGCTGTGAACCTGAAACTACTCTAAAAAAAGTATTTTAAAAAATAATACAACTTTGACAACTTGAGTAATAGTTAAAACAAGTAACTAGAGGTGACCCTCCGTACATCAAAGACTTCTTCAGGTATTAAATATCTCGAGTGATACGCTTGAGAGCTTTTGGATGGGTTTCGGTTACAACGAAAACAGTCTTGAGGCAGACATAGTTTCTCCCCCAGCCGCATTGTATCATGCATGCTGCTAACCTGATTGTCACCGACCTCATAGCTACATTTTTAAACTTCATTTCGCTCATGACAATCCTCCACGTATGAATGGGTGGAGGATATGCCTGTTGAGATGCCTGTCTAGCCTTCCCTTGGCTGGAAACTATTTTTCCCTGCCTGTAACCCTCTAAACCTACAGGGCTCAGAGGTAGCTGCTGGCTGTCATAAAAATAAGATTTGACCTATTCTTTTTTAAAAATTTAAAAAAATATATTTATTTTAGAGAGAGCAGGGGAGAGGGGCAGAGAGAGAGAGAGAGAGAGGGAGAGAGAGAGAGAGAGAGAGAGAGAGAGAGAGAGAGAGAGAGAGAATTACAAGCAGGTTCCATTCTCAGTGCAGGGCCCCAGGCAGGGCTTGATCCCACAACCCGGGCATCATGACCTGAGCCTAATTCAAGAGCCAGACGCTTAACTCACTGAGCTACTTAGGAGCCTCTTGGCCTACTCTTTAGACCTGGCCGATTGGCCCAAGGTGGACCACTAACCCAACCAAGGCTAATAAACATGGCAATTGAAGGAGAGCCTCAGATATCTCTGGGTGGGTTGAGGGATTACATGTAGACCAAGAAGCTAGGAATAGCCATTGTCTACTGTGCAGACTGGAGAGCGGAGAAAAAGCGTCTTTTAAGACAAAGAAGAATAAAGCTTCTGGGCAGAAGGACAGAAATAAAAGATGGAGAGCATTTTAATTATAGTCTGTTCCAGAGGCCTAGTCAGCTGCACATTGCCTTGAGTACTGTGATACATCTGGTGCACTTATAATAATTCATCCCTCCCTTCTAAACAAACTACAGTCAGTTTGTATTACTTGTAACCAAAAGAATACTATCTAATATGTGTGAACACATATTAAACTCATTGTGTGAAGCAAATTTGTGGGTTTTGTTTTCAAAAGAAATAGCTGTTTGATTGTCTCAGTTGGAGGAACTTTACAGTGTAGACCTGACCTTTGGGGTATAAGTACAAGGACTAGTCCAAAGCATGTGTGCTGGTAAATCCATGAATCCAATTTACCTAAAGTTCAATTCTTAGCATAACTCTAGCCTGATAGCCACTTGCAAAATACCCAACATTGAATATAAGAAAGTTACAGCCAATAAGCTACTTATGACTTGTGTAGCATCTCCTTATACTTGGGAGTGTTTTATTGGAAGATATCTAAATTGCATTGTATGGTCTATGGTAGAAACTGCTAGTTTACCATCCTCTTTCAGCTAAACCTACATTTCCCAGCCCTTCTTAGAAGGCAAGGCAGGGGCGCCTGGGTGGCTCAGTTGGTTGGGCGGCCGACTTCGGTTCAGGTCATGATCTCACGGTCCGTGAGTTTGAGCCCCGCGTCGGGCTCTGTGCTGACAGCTCAGAGCCTGGAGCCCGTTTCAGACTCTGTGTCTCCCTCTCTCTGACTCTCCCCTGTTCATGCTCTGTCTCTCCCTGTCTCAAAAATAAATAAAATGTTTAAAAAAAATTTTTTTTAAAAAGAAGGCAAGGCAAAGCTTTAGGATTAAGTTCCAACTCATGGAAGATAAGTAGAGGTGATGGCTTCTGGAACATTCATTAAAAGGAATGCCGCAAGACTTTTCTTCTCCCTTTCTTTCCTGTTTCTGGAATGTGAACATGGTGCTAGAAGCAGGAATGGCCATGCTAGACCTCAAGATGAAGCCATGTGTTATAAATGAATATAAATGGGTATAAATGGATAGTAACAAGCTGGAAAAAGCCTGGATCCCCAGCCCTACTTAAATTTAGATCTTTCCATGTAATAAGCCATCTTATTTAAGTCAATGTTACTTTGATATTTATTTCAGTAGTTGAACCAATACTCCAACTATAACATAGCCTTTGCATGGAAAACCAAAAACGAATGACTGTTTCCTACAAGAGGAATTGTAGCCATCATTCAACAAATGTTTATCAAGTCACCAAGGTCTGAATGTGAACAGCTGAGCACCCTTGGAAAAACTGTTCAGGCTGGTGAAGCAATCCAGCCCATGTGAGTTGATGCGTGCCCAATGGAACACAGGGCATACAGCCCAGGGAAAGAAAGGTTCAGGATAGGCCAGAGAGCTGTCTTCGGACATAAGAATTCATGTGAAAGAGGGGATAGACTTGTTCTGTATGGACCTAAGGGGCTGAACTAAGGCCAACAGGTTTATGCAGGGCCTGAAGTGCTAAGATGTAAAGAGTTCTACGTTGACCCAGTTGTTGGCTTCAAGTAACATAAACAAACTCTACAGTCTTAGGCAAAAATGAAATTTATAGGAATAATATTTGGGGGAATCTCAGAATTGACCAGAGACTAGAGAACTGGTTAGAAACCAAGAGAACTTTGGAGTGCTGGTTAGCAAGAAGTATAACCACAGCCATTGAGAAGGAAGGGTCTGGTGAGCATGACGAGTGACCTCTAACTGTTCCTCATGTCACTGAGTCATTTACTCAGGACTCAAAATCATGAGAGAGAGTCTGATGGTTGTACATGGATCATTTTCCATTTGCTGGCTGAACTTGGTGGAATACGGGAAAATCTGTCCCTGTTGACCCTGGAAGTTAGGCACCACCTCCAAGAGGAACCCAGATATGATTGAACAAATATCCGGTGCTACCTTTTGACGCTTTCAAAGCCGATGAATCTGTGACCAGTGTCTCAGGATTGGAAGGGACTAGTCCATTCAGACAAGTTATCTCCTTTCCACCTTCCTCATATATGCTCATACGCTCTTTGCTGAATGATTCTGACAACGAAAAGCTCTCTTCCTTCTTGTTGTTAAGATGAAATATAGGCTGAGAGTTTAGACTCTCTACCTGGTACTCAAGACCCTCCAACTCTGGTCTCACTTTTGTAGAGCTAAGTCCTGTGAGTCTTCTACAGACACCTTTCCTCCTGTCAGACTTATTCACTCAATGTCACCATTTTCTGACCCCACCAAAACATCTTGTGTTTATTCTCTTTTCTCCTCCCATCTATCTAAATGTTATCCATTCTTCACATTCCAGCTCAAATCCCACATCCTACATGAAACATTCCCAAGCCATCCCAGCCTGAAGTCATGTGTCTTTGGAAATTTTTGCCTCGACTCTTCATTAGGCAGTTAATCACTCCCCTTTTATTTATTTATTTATTTATTTATTTATTTATTTATTTTTTCAACGTTTATTTATTTTTGGGACAGAGAGAGACAGAGCATGAACGGGGGAGGGGCAGAGAGAGAGGAAGACACAGAATCGGAAACAGGCTCCAGGCTCTGAGCCATCAGCCCAGAGCCCGACGCGGGGCTCGAACTCCCGGACCGCGAGATCGTGACCTGGCTGAAGTCGGACGCCCAACCGACTGCGCCACCCAGGCGCCCCTATCACTCCCCTTTTAGATGTTTTCTATTTCTTAGAATTGACACTTAAACCCCGTTAGACAATTTAGTTTTAAACATACTTATAGCTTCTCTCTCTGCGTAGATTACAATTTCTTAAAGACATGGAGTATTTCTTATCCGTCTTTGCATGTGCTGTAAAACTTAAAATTCTTTCCATATGGACCTATTTTTTTTTCTTAATTGACGGGAATACCAGAGGTGAGTGTGGTCTTCACCTCTTATTCAGGAATTTGGGGAAGGGGAAGCAGGGTAAGAAGAGAATAGAGATATATCAGAACAATGACCTAGAATGGCTTTCCTGAGTATAATAATGATATGAATGATTTAGATTTTTGTAGGTTTTTTGAGGTTTAATTGATACATAATAAATCACACATATTTGAAGTATATAATTTGGTAAGTTTTGACCTAGGTATACATGCACGATAATATTGCTCTAATCAAGATAATAAAAATATCCATCATCCCTAAACATTTACTCATTCACCTTTATAATCCCTCTTCTTCACTTCTGCCTCAAGCAGCCACTGATTTGTTTTGTGTCCCTGTAGTTTGAATTTTCTAGAATGTTATATAAAAGGAATCACTTGGTATGGGTTCTTTTGCGGGGCAGGGGTCTGGCTTCTTTCATTTGGCCTAACTGAGGTTCGTCCATGTTGCTGAACGTGTGACTAGCTCTCTTCTTTTTACTGCTGAGTTGTATGAAAAGATGGCTGCGTTCAGGCTAGTCGAGCAAAGGTTGGCGTGAACCCCATCGTGCCAAGGAGGGTTGTGAGCAGAGCATAGGGCTCAAGCTGAAATGTCATGAACCAGATGATACTGTCAAGGAAGACTTAATCTTCAGTATCATAACCAGAAAAATTAACCACCTCCCAGAAGCAGAAAGGAATCTATTTGAACATGGATCAGTATATATTGCACTGAATGCTGCTGTCTGTGGTCTAATAGCAAATAGTCTTTTTTGACGCATCTTAAATGTGATACAGGCTCGTACAGCTGCTGGCTTACCAATGGCAGTGATCCCATTTTTGACTGCGCATGCACCTTACAAAGGTTTTGTAAATCTACCTTTGAATACAGGTGATTTGAATTGTGAAACCTGTACCATAACACAGGGTGGACTGGTTGGTCTTGTTTTTGGTGGTCTGTACCCTGTTTTCTTGGCTATCCCTGTGAATGGTGGCCAGTTATGAGTCAGCCTTGCTCCCAGAAAAAGGAAACATCCTAACTTGCTGGACTAGAATTTCTCAGCCTGCCTTTAGAAAGATGTTATTTCCCATTTTGCTCCAGACCGTGTTTGCAGCATACCTTGGATCTAGACAATATAAATTAGTTATAAAGGCTCTTCAGGTACCTGAACCTGGCCTAGAAATTCAGTGATTGTTAAACAACTTTTTACACAAAAATAAAATTGTAATGTATGGATGAATGTCTAATGTATGAATAGAAAAAAAAAGAAATGAGGATGATAACAGTACTCACCCATGGAAGTTTATATATATATATATATATATATATATATATATATATATACACACACACACATATATATATGCCAACTTACATAAAAGTTGGCTTTTATATAATTTCCCACATAAACTAATCATAATTAGTTAGGTATTACTTAATGCATTCAACGGATAAAGAACCTAAGACATAAAGAGATGAAAATGACTTGGCCAGGGGGTGCCTGGGTAGCTCAGTAGGTTAAGCACCCAATGCTCTCAGGGTTTGCGGGGTTCAAGCCCTGCCTGCATCAGACTCCGCATGGACAGTGCTGAGTCTGTTTGGGATTCTCTCTCTGCCCCTCCCCCACTTGTGAGCGTGTGAGCATGCTCTCTTTCTCTCAAAATAAGTAAACTTAAAAAAGGAGTTTAAAAAAGAAAATAACTTGGCCAGTGCCCTGTAAAGATAAAGGTTACACTTAGGTCTTCTGACTCTCAACCCATGGAAGCTCCAGTCTTTTTATAACGTAAACTCAGAAGGCAGATCCTATCACTTCCGCTGTATACAATTCCTTAGGGTTTTTAAATGTGGATCACAGTCAAGGACAGGGAATTATATAAAGTGTAATACCAGTAGGCAGAGATCATAGGAGACCATCCTAAAGGCCACTTACCATAGGCCCCTTCTCTTTGCCACGTGGCAGTGACACAAGTCTGGTAGGTCGGGGTTGTGATCAGAAGCTTCTGAAATATGGAATGAGGTGCCAAAGAGAGTGTTCCCAAGCCAATGACCTAATGGGAGACTTTGCCCTTCCCTCATGGAGAGAAAGTGAGATCTTAGTTCCTTGTCCGTCATTGCACACTGGCAGCACCTTTTAAGTAGGAGGCACAGTCTGTGGGTAGGCCCACGGAAAGAAGGGAGGTGGGGTGCCTGGGTGGCTGTCTTAAACTTTTGACTCTTGGTTTGTGAGTTCAAGCCCTGCATCATCGGGCTCTGTGCTGACAGTGCGGAGCCTGCTTGGGATTTCTCTCTCCCTCTCTCTCTGCACCCCCCGCTCATGCTCGTTCTCTCTGTCTCTCTCAAGGAGGGTAGGAAGGAAGAAAGAGAGAAAGAAAGAAAGAAAGAAAGAAAGAAAGAAAGAAAGAAAGAAGGTACTAGAGTTGGGCCAAGCAGTTTTCTTCTGCCTTCAAGATGATGCCAGAAACATGTTCATATGGAGTAGGCATCTCATTTATTTATTTATTTATATTCACTTATTCTCCGATATTTACTCAGCATCTATCACATATCAGTCCCTCCGGTTGGCACTGCGGGCACAAGAGTTTCTTTTTTGAGAATTTACGTATTAATTGTTAAGACCACAGGGTAATGAAGAGATAGACATGGTGTTAGATCGGGCTCTCTAAGAAGCAGACACCAAGACGGGATTAGACAGGTAAGAGATTTCTTGGAGGAAATGCCTGTGACGGACAAGGGGAGGGAGGCAGAGAAGGCTGGGGGAAGACATTGCAGGTCTGACATCTGTGCAGGAAAGGGGGAAGGCCAGAGGGGAGAGGACTGTCGTACAATTCCAAGAAGGGTTTGTTCAGGTCACTGCGAAGTCTTTGAGCCCAAGTCACCTATCAGAGGAGTACTGTGTATAAGAGAAATGAACCTGGGAGCAGCCGGAGGGACATGTGGCCTCAGAACTAATAGAGCAACGGATCCAGAGGGACAGCAGCTGGGGATCTCAGCAGTATCTTTTCGCTTCTGTCCTGTGCATGCTGTAACACGGTGTGGTTCATGTGATGATGGAGTAAGCATAGGTGCTAAAAAGAGCACAGATGAGGTGCACCTGATCCAGACTTTCAAGTTTATTTATTTTAAAAAAAAATTTTTTTTTTCAACGTTTATTTTTTTTGGGACAGAGAGAGACAGAGCATGAACGGGGGAGGGGCAGAGAGAGAGGGAGACACAGAATCGGAAACAGGCTCCAGGCTCCGAGCCATCAGCCCAGAGCCCGACGCGGGGCTCGAACTCCCGGACCGCGAGATCGTGACCTGGCTGAAGTCGGACGCTTAACCGACTGCGCCACCCAGGCGCCCCCAGACTTTCAAGTTTAGAGTAGCATTCCACTCTGCACATGTACCTATATGCACCCGTCTATGCGTACAAGATGTTCCCAGTGTTATTATTGGTTAAAGCCACCCACGAAGGAAACAACCATGTCTGCCATCCCAACGGATACACAGCGGTTTAGCTGGACAATAGAGTAGCTTCAGCGATGAAAATAAATGAGCCACAACTACACTCCGTAACTTGGGGAAGGGCCTGGAGTGTGTTCCAGGCAGAAGACAAAGGACAGAAGGGGAAGTGTGCACAGGGCTCAGGGGTTGCAAACACCAAGGAGTGACACTGAGGAGTGGCGAGAGGGATGGAGGTAGGCGTGTGTAGGTCGGGGTGGGGGGGTGGGGGAGCTACTGCAGAAGGAAGGGCCTTGTAACCAACTCCCTGTTGAGAGTTTGGACTTTACCTTCAGTGCAAAGGAAAAGCCACTGAAGTATTTAAGCTGCGGAGAAACTGAATCAGATGTACGTTTTCAGAAAGACCCTACGGCCTCAGTGTGGGGATGTACCTCACAGTACCCAGATGGGTGGCAGTGAGCAAAGAAAGGGTTCCTGGTTCTAGAGTGTTGCCTGTGGCACTTGTCCAGGGCTTGCAGCTGTTGGCTTCCAGCTGGAGTCGAATTTAATAGCACCAATTCCCAGGCCTGAAGGTGATCTTCCTGTCAGACCAAAGGCCCTCCTTTCTGCATGTAGGGCCTTTGCCTTAATCACTGAATCATTAACATAAGAGGAGATTCTCCTATCTGGCTGCTCTCTAATGTCAACCAGGCATATTATGGATTGAAGAGAAAGTGTCATCCTTGGTCCCAAAGGCCCTCTCACTTAGATGCTGAACATTTTGGGGGCAGAGGAAGAAAGAAAAAAAAAAAAGAATTTGTAAATAACTGATCACTGCAAAAGCTAACCCCTTAGGAATTCCCTTTCAGGAATCATGTAATGATAGCACTATATGTAATGATTCTTTAATTACTAAAATGACTTGTTCCATTTGCAATATTATAGAGGAGCACTGGGTTAACATGGTTGTTTAATATTTTCTTAGTAATTATGTATTTAGTATTAAGTTGTGGACTTCTTTATTCAAGTTGGGAGCTAAATTCCCAAGATATCTCCTGCGTATTCTCGTCAGGTCTTGGTAACCCTAGGCTGAAAGTTCAAGATGATTTGTTGTAGGAGGTATCATCGGATAGCTCCCAACTACCTTGTAATTTTAATTGTGTGTAGGATTTTTTTTCCTTTTGGAAGCATAGATAGCTGCTGTTATTGTCGCCATTAAGTTTGGTTTTTTTTTTTAATATGGGCAATTTGAAAAAAAAAAAGAGATTATCTAATACTAAAATATTACATCCTGACTTGGTAGGCTCTAAAGTATAAAATCTTCCTGATAGCTGCTTTTGAGGGGTTTGACTTCCTCCCAGACAATGTCTCCATTGCAAAAGATCATTTCCTTCCCGAATATGTTGTCTTTTGGAATCCCCTCTGCCTCCCACATGCTCATACCCGCCTGTCATCTGCCTTAGTAAAAGGAAAAGTCCAAAGAAGTTCGGATCAGATCAAGGACACAATTCTGTTTTGACCCTGAGTCAATGGGAGGGCTGCGTTAATAACTCTTGGATATAATTTAGTGCCGATGGGCTCTGCTCCTTTTATCAAATCTGTGCAAGCCTTTCTTCTTATAATTAGGGCATTCTCCCCCACACGAATCAACAGAGCCCTAGCAGCACCGGCGAGATGATCCTCACAGAGGGCTGGACTTTGAGATGATGCTTGTATATTGATCTTCTTACCAGGAAGTGTTGACTAGCTGTGTCATGACACCCAATTTTCAACATTCCTTGGGTGGCCAGATCATTCAGGTGGTGGATCCTCACAGGCTTTAGGACTATCGCTTTCTTTCTTTGGGTTAAAGCCCTGAATAGGGAGACTATTTAGAGCAATGAAAGATACCCTGTCAGTTTTTCAGAAGATTATAATCTCGCTGTGAAGATTTATGAAGCTAAGACACCCTGAGAAAAAAACACTAATACGTTGAATTGTAATAGAAGTTTCATGAATTAGGAGCTGAGGAAATACCACGTGTAGGCGGGACCAGAACCAAGGAAAGTCAGTCCAGAATGTCTATTGAAGAGAAACCTGGGATCCATTGTTGCCTCACCAGCTACCGGGCAAGTATCCAATCAGTCACCAACTCCTACAGATTCTATCCCCTCACACCCCTTCCCTCAACTTCTGCCAGCCCCCATCCCCTCTTCGGCCTGTGCCACGCCCTCTGAGCTTGACACAGCCCCTGCCCTTGCCCCCTTTGAATCCGTTAGGGTCTGATTACCTTCTGCCTGTTCATGCCCAGCCTTAAAACTGCTCTTTGCTGAGCAGGCCTGGCTTGCACATGTCTTGGGCCTCACCCTGAGCGACGGCCCCTAGTTTATTTTGCTGGGTGCTCCCGCTCGCTTTATACAGCGCCTCCCCTGGGGAAGCCTCGTCCCCTGAAGACCCCTTCAGATGCTTCCTCGTCCCCCTGCACGTCTTCAGCTCACAGCCTTTGTTCCTTTTACTGAATCTAAACTCCTTCCAGGTGCGTTCCGGATTTTGCACTTGCAGAGCAAGAACATAGAGCTGTTTCACACCTCCGACATTATTGACATTTAACATTAACGTCCCCCAACGTCGGCTGTTGAAGACATTGTAACAACGTCAGAAGAAAAACTAAGCTCTTCCCTAAGTGAAGATGCAGCAAGGATTTTGTTTTCTTAAAGTTCAAAAATATAGTATTTTTTCCTAAAAAAGATCTCACTTTTTTTTTTTTTTTTGCAAGGGAGGGGAGGCAGAGGAGAAAGTGAGGAAACATTCCATTGAGGCAACCTTTGCTTCACTTTTTTTTTCTTATAAAGTGGAGCCCAAATCTGAGCCATCTCCCCCACCTAAAAACTTTCTTGATCAAAATTAGAAAAATGATTAGGAAATTAGTGGATCAAAAGAGCTCCAAAAATGCCTGACTTAATAACATATGTACGTTGCGCCAAGTGTTTCACGCCGGAGGGCACTCTGCCAATGTCATGTGGGAGATGACCCTATAATGGTCTACAAGGGTGGGTGACGGTGTGTGCAAGGGGGTTTGGAACTATCAGAGTTCAGGAGCGCCTGGGTGGCTCAGTCTGTTGGGCGACCACTTGGGCTCAGGTCATGATCTTGTGCCTTGTGAGTTCGAGCCCCGCATGGGGCTCTGTGCTGACAGCTCAGAACCTGGAGCCTGCTTTGGATCCTGTGTCTCCCTCTCTCTGCTCCTCCCCCTCCTTGCTTGCTTTCTGTCTCTCAAAAGTAAACATTTGTTTCTTTTTAAAGAAACGCCAGTGAGTTCACTAGTAAGACATTAAACACGAAATAAGTTTGAAATGTGACTTGGGTCTGGGCCATCAGCTGAGGAACAAAGATAGACGCTGAGCCGTCAGGCAGAGAAATGGCGGCGTCCTTTCCTCAGGGAGATGATAGGCTGAGGAGAGTGATGACTGACAGCTTAAAATATGACTTGGCTGGACTGTGGGATTATTTTCTCCATTAATTGAGCACATGCACATTTCTTCACTTTTTGAGAGTTGTCTTTAGGTGAAGGAGGCCTGTCTTTGACATATCTTTGAGAATTAACGACCTTGTGTGAGCTCAAGGTAAAGCCTTATTATACAGTAATATAAAATAAGAAGGTAAAAAATATGATTAAACTGCCCCAGGGCATATGCTGAAGTTACTTTGTAGAAATAGGGTTGGATTTCAACTTCTGTCCTTATTTCTTCTTTTCTATTGTCTCTCATAAAGCCTTACTTGAAGATGAATCAAGATGTCTGGTTAACCAAATCTTAAATCCATACCATATAAAATGTTTGGGAGACGCTATGTGGCGGAATAATTTTTTTCTTGTATAACTGAGGTTTTGGATTCTTTCACTGATATCACTCACCTCATTGCCCCTTTCTCCCAGCTCCTGGCTATCAGAATCTCTGCTTCTATGAGTTCGACTATTTCAGATGCCTCATGTAAGTGATACGTAGCATTTGCCGTTTTGTGTCCGTATTTGTCCTTCAGTTTCACCCGCGTTATCTCAAATGGCAAGATTTCCTTCTTTTTTAAGTCTACTATTCCATTGTACCCCATTTTCTTTATCTGCTCACAGACATTTAGGTTACTTTGATGGCTCAGTTAATGCGAACAATGCTGCAATGAACATAGGAGTACAGGTATCTCTTCAATGTCTGATTTCAATTCCTTTATTTCTTAAAAAAATTTTTTTAATGTTTATTTATTTTTGAGAGAGAGACAGAGAGCGCAAATGGGGGGAGGGACAGAGAGAGAGGGAGACAGAATCTGAAGCAGGTTCCAGGCTCTGAGCTGTCAGCACAGAGCCCAACGCAGGGCTCGAATCCACGGACTGGACCATGAGATCATGACCTGAGCCAAAGTTGGACATTCACCCGACTGAGCCACCCAGGCGGCTCTCAATTCCTTTATATATAAAAGCAGAAGAGGGATTGCTGGATCATATGGGAGTTCTGTCTTTGATTTCTTGAGGAGTCTCCATACTGTTTTCCATAGTGGCTGCACCAATTTATATCCCCACCAACAACGTAGAAGGGTTTCCTTTTTTCCACATCCTCGCCAACACCTGATAACTCCTGACACCATTCTAACAGGTGTGAGGTGATAGGTCATTGTAGTTTTGATCTGCATTTCCCAGATGATTAGTGATATTGAGTACATTTTCACATACCTAGTGGTCCTCCTTTCTTCGTCCATTTTTAAACCAGGTAATTATTTTTGTTTGTTGCTGTTTTTGTTATTGACTTGTATGAGCTCCTTATATGTTTTGGATATTAACTCCTTATCAGACATATAGTTTGCAAATATTTTCTCCCAGTCTGTAGGTTGCCTTATCATTCTGTTGATTATTTCCTTCGCTGTGCAGAAGCTTTACAATATCATGTAGTCCCATTTGTCTATTTTGCATTTGTTGCCTGTGCTCTTGGTGTCATGCAAAATATCATTACCAGGGCCAACATCAAGAAGTTTTTTTCAAGGAGTTTTATGGTTGCAGGTCTCATATTTAAGACTTTAGTCTATCTTGAGTTGATTTTTGAGTGTGGTGTAAGATAAGGGTCTGATTTCATTCTTTTGCATGTAGATATCCAATTTTCCCAAAGCCATATATTAAAAAGACTGTCTTGGGGCACCTGGATGGCTCAGTCAGTTAAGTGTCCGACTTCGGATTACAACTCAGGTCATGATCTCACGGGTTCATGGGATCGAGCCTCGTGTTGGGCTCTGTGCTGACAGTGTGGAGCCTGCTTGGGATTCTCTCATTCTCTCTCTCTCTGCCTATCCCCCTCTCATGCTCTCTGTCTCAAGATAAATAAACTTAAAAATAAAATAAAATAAAATAAAATAAAATAAAATAAAATAAAATAAAATAAAAAGACTGTCTTTTTTCCATTGTGTATTCTTAGGTCCTTGTCAAAATCAGATGACCATTGGTTGACCATATATGTGTGTTTATTTCTGGGTTCTCTATTCTGTTTGGTCTATATGTCTGTTTTTATGCCAGTACCCTACTGTTTTAATTACTATAGCTTTGTAACACAGTTTGAAATTAGGATGTATGATGCCTTCCACCTTTGTTCTTCTTGTTCTTCTTGTTCAGATTTGCTTTCACTATTCTCTTGTGGTTCCATATGAATTTAAAATTTTTTTTTCCCATTTCTCTAAAAATTATCATTGGGCTTTGCTAGGGATTGCACTAAATCTGTAAATCACTTTGGGTAGTCTGGGCTTTTTAACATTACCTCTTCTAATCCATGAACATGGATATCTTTTCATCTGTGACTGCTTCAATTTCTTTCATCAGTGTTTTATAGTTTTAGCGTACAGATTTTTTATCTTCTTGGTTAAGCTTATTCCTAAGTACCAGAGTAATTTTAATACATTAACTACTACAGTGATATTTTATAACTCTAAATGCTGACTTACATACATAGTACAAAACTCAAAGAATCTTTTGGTGAATTTAAATTTGTACTTATAACAGGAAGACACTAAATTTGCATCAGCTTTCCTTGGGATTTTATCATTTTATAATGAACCCATGAGCATTCTGGTGCTGTGCTTTAAAAAAGAAGAAGTTGAAGGGGGCAAATCAGGGCAGCTTGCCCTTCCTCTTCTTCTCAGAAGAAATGGAGTGAGCCTGTGGGCAGCCACCAGATCGGGAAGGCTGGGGGTGCTGTGTTGAGGCATTATGTAATCAGGCTAATTTCCTTATGCCAATTGACACCCCTCACTCATCCCTGGGTATTAGCTAGGAAAAACTATGGAGCTTCCAAGAGGAAATACTGAAAGCTGAAGTCAACTGGTGGTAGTGCCCTGGCCTTTGGCTTGGCATATTACTTTGGGGTCTGTGTTTTCTCATTCCCAAAATGGGATATGTGGCTGATAACAGGAGGGACACCTGAAGTAGGGACCATCTTGGAACACCTGTATCTCACTTCTAGAGGTTCAAAAATTCTTTGCTTTCTTCTGTAATTTATTTATAATATTCTTTTTTTTTTTTTTAACCAAAAGTGAAATTAGTCAGCACTAACCAGGTAATTTGTATTAATGCCTGTGTAGTTTTTCTTTGGAAGAATACAGATTGTGGAGAAGCGCAAGAATAGAAAATGTTAAAACCCAAATATCACAGAGCAGGCGTGTTCAAATCATCTTTATCTTTGGTGGGAGCTGGGAGGTAAGCTACGGGAAATACTAAGGTCTCTGGATAAGGTGACAAAGGGACTCTAAGTTTACATGGGAATACCTGGTAAATAATATTATTATTAGCACCTTAGTCTGTGTGGTAGGAGACAGGCAGAGGCTGGACTAAGTATGGGCTCAGCCTTCCAATGTGGATCCAAATTTTCTCTATTACTGTTTGACCTGGGCCTAGTTACATAACCTTTGCGTGCCTGTATCTTTGAATGCCTAAAGTGGGAGTTAATAATAGTACGTGCCTCATAAAGCAAGAATTCTTGGAGAGGCATGTAAAAACCTTAGCGTGGTGCCTGACACACAGTAAGTGCTCAGTAAGTTTTACCTCGTATCATTAAAGCACTTTGAAGGCAAACATTTCACCTACAGGCCCTTTTAATGGGACAAGCATGGGCAGGGGTGACAATGGCCGCACGCTCATTCTAAGCGTGGCGCTCTAAGGAGTGGCGCTGGAGAAAACGCACTTTATACAATGCCTGCCAGGGAAAGTACAGCCAATGGTTGGAGGGAAAGGTGAGCCCTGCGTGCCTGTTTTGGGGGTAAAGGGAATGCACCACGAGACTCTCCTCCCTCCAGAGCACGCTCAGGCTCCCAGACGGTTACTAAACGGCTTTCCAAGTTCTCAGCTGGTCCTCTAAATGAACACTGAGCAAACATTTAAAGAATATCGGTTTGAGCCAAAGTATTAGTCTGCCCTTGGCAACAACACGTGGGTCAGACCGGGCTCACACAACAACAGATGCCTGTGTCGCGCCTCACTTTGTCTGTGCAGGCATCGTTGTCAGCGGTTTACGTGCATCAGCTCACTCAAAGGCATTGCGGTCCTGGGAAGTAGGTGCCCTTCACATCCCCTTTCCGCAGCAGCCTGTCAGGCTGCCGGCGAGGAATGGGCCTGACCCGACCCCGCGCGCAGCGGCTCACGTTCTGCGCCTTGCGCCCACCTCGCAGGGGAAGGGACCCGGGAATCCGCGCCTGCAGCCGCGTGAGGTCGGCTGTGGGCAGGGGGCGCGAGGGGCAGGGTGCACCAAGCATTCCCTGCGCGCAGAACCGTAGTCCTTGGCCGGAACGTTCTGGAACTCCCCTGCGCAACCAGAGGTGGGGAGAGCCCAGGTCCAGCCGCGACCCCGCCCGGAGCAGCGTGGACGCCTAAAAGGTCCCCCGCGCCGAGAAGTCGCGGGAGAGGGGCGCGCGCACGGACGAGACCGCACTGTTTAGCGCACGCGCACACGAGGGCGCACGCTCGCCCGCCGCCCAGGATGAGACGGAAGGCATGGAAAGTTCCAGCTGGTTCGAGAACCGTAGGTAGCTGGAACGGCGGCGGCAGGGTCGGAGGCGGAGTGCGGCCCGTACTGGCCCCTCCTGGCTGGGCTCGCGGAGCCGCCCCCACGCGGGGGCTACGGAGCCGGGGGGTCCCGGCGGGGATGGCGAGCCTGGGGGGAAAGAGACTGTCGAGGGGGCGCGGCGCGGCCGCCTTAAGGAGGGGGCGGGGCGGGCGTGCGAGGGGGGCGGGGCGCGCCGAGGGGGCGTGGCGGGCCGTCTGCGCAGCTGCCAGAGCCTTAAAGCCCGGGCTCGCGCGGCCGGAGCGTGCTTTCGCCGCCCGGGAGCCTTCCGGCCCAGTAGTCCGTCAGGCCCCCGCGGTTCCCTCCCCTCCTGCGTCCCGTGAACCGGCTCGGTCCGGAGCCGCGCGCGGAGCGTTCGGGCATGCCCCGCTACGAGCTGGCTTTGATCCTGAAAGCCATGCAGCGGGTAAGTGACCTTCCCCCCCCCC
>NW_024412403.1:11279605-11344035 GCF_014898765.1 Herpailurus yagouaroundi | reverse complement strand
CGCCGCCGCCGCCGCCGCCCGCTCCGCCGCCCGCCTCCACACTAGCGCCCGCCGGCCGCCCCGGAGCCGTCCGCGCTCAATAAAACGTCCTCCACAGCGTGTTTGTGCAGTGATCTGGACCACGGGCGTTTGTAACCGGTCTCACGTTAAAAAAATCTTTGACTTTTCTTTTTCTGACTTCAGCGAAAATCCTGCTCCGGGTGCCCTTAGCCCGGTTTCATTCATCCAAGTTGTGGCCTTTTTTGCGCCTTCCGGAAGAAATTTTTTCTCCCCCTGCTTTTGATTGCTCTTGAGGTAGGGAATTTCAGGTCTGGAGGGATGCTAAGCGAACCTGCAGCCCGTTCATTGCAAGTGATGGTGTGGCCGAGGACAGGGCCCCGCGGCCGGAAGGCAGCTCTTCGTCCTCTGTTCTGGGTCAGGTACTCCACCAGCCTTCGCCGAAATCCCCATTCTTCCCGTGAATTCGGTAACGTAGAGTGTGGTGTGTGCCCCCCACCCCCACCCCCAAGCCCAGGTATAATAAAAAAAAAAATAATAATAAAACCTGTACCACGTCTGAACTTGGGAAGCAGAGCTGTTTACAGCTAGATAATCACGCTCTGGGTCAATTTTGAGGAGTAGCTATTCAGTGAAGTTTGGTTCAACTTACTTAAGGCTGGGATCATGGTCCAACCTCTGTAGAAAAACTGGCAGTCAGGGAGCGGTAGGAAGTTGTTACAGTCTTGGCACACTATAAAGTGGGAAAGGACACCAGTGCCTCTTGATCAGGTCCGGAGAGTCTGGTCAGGCATGCCATTGTGTCCCCAACTTCGTTCTTTCAGAATTTGGAAGAAGATAGGATTGTGTTGTTTAACCTCTGGAGTATCTCCCCCCAACCCCGGGTCTTCTGTCTCCATGCTGAGATATTATGCCTAAAGAGAAGAGGAAAGAGGGGTGACAAAAAGCACATTTTTTAAAAGGAAACGTTTTTAATTATGTAGAAATTGGTTAGGCCCTGCCCTTTAATCTGTGCTGAGGCGATGCCGTAGAGCTTGGGAAAGTGTTTTATTGACATTTATTTTACCTCGTTTTGGGACCAAACAGGTGATCGCTAAAGAGTCCGAGTATAGACCTAATGTTTGTTCATTCCATAAACCTTTGAAATGAAAACGCTGCACTTTGTCTTTAGCATAGCTGCCAAGTACATTGGGTAGTTCACATGGCTCCAAGTAGATTAGTTAAATGTTTTGCCTTTGCCATGTTCTATGTATTTTTTTGTGTTCTGTTTTTTGTATGCTCCTGTATGTGGCGCAAACATTTTTTACTTTAGTGCTAGTTTGGGGAAAATAATTCAATAGTTTCTTTGAAATTCAAGGGGGTGGGGTGACCCACTAGCAGATAATCAAGGTGAACTCCTCCCTGGAGGAGGAGGCCTCCGTGGCCTCTGATAGGACATTGTAACAGTGGTGAAGTTGTATTGAATTCCTTGACCTGAATAAAAGTAAGATTAAACAACAGCAAAAACACCTTTTTCCCCCCCCCATAAAACTAGTTTTGGAGGAGGTTGTGAATGTGTAACAAACAGACTTCTGGTTTTGAACAGTTTTGTTTTCAGTTTAGGAATTGGATTCTAAAATAGCATCGATGCTTGGGAAAATGAATGAAAAAGTGAACATTAGGTATGTAATGCAAAATGCCACTTGTGAGCTTGAACACCTTTGGCAGGCCTGGGAAACCTCCGTTCCAGTCTGTGGCAGTTTGTTTCTGCTGCAGGAAGCCTCTTGTAACTTCTCAATTCCAAGTTGCATATTTTTCATATTTTTAGATTCTGAAACCCCCTCTAATGGTGATGGTTTATTCCCCCCCCCCCCGTCTCCCACAACCAATTTTATTATTTATTTATCTCACAACCAATTATTATTTATGTGTCTTGGAATTGAGGAAATGGGTTTATGTTGACAGTTCTTAACAGGAGACATGGAAGTTGAGACTGTGTTTTTTCCAGCTTTTTGTTTTTTGGATTCCCAGAGAGGTCTTCCTCTTTGTTTCTTTTTTGTGGTACTCTGGAAACCTGAAGAGCATTCCTAGTCTCTTTGGAGTATGTTACTCTCCCCTCCCCTATTTTATTTCCTTTGACTCCTAGCTGGGCTCCTTAAAAATGAGCAAACAAGAACTTTTAAAATTAAAACACACGATACCGTGTTTAGGCTCAGCATCTCGTGTAGCGGAGACCCAGTGCACTGTAGTACAGTCACTTGTGGGAGTTTCCGTTGACAGATTTCAAGGTGTAGCATACAGCACGAGTCCTTATTCAGCTATACAATTTTGTGTTGATCAGTCCCTTAGAATGTCCAGTGCTGTGTTCTTTCTCAGTTTGCAACTGGAAGTTAAAGGAGTCTGTTTTTGTTGCATTTCCCAGTTTATACATTCATGAATGTAGTTAGTTACCAGTCCTTCCAAGACCAAATTTATTTGGCAGGTGCCATTTAGCTTGAAGTTTGTTTTAATGTGTGTATATAAAAAAAAGTGGTCATATTTTTGTTTCTCCCCGACTTTTAATTTAGCATGAAAAGTAGGTGAAAGTGTGGCTAAATTCTGAAATTAGAAATGGTAAAGTAATGGATGTTGTGAAACCAGGCCTTTAAAGGTGATGACTAAAGCCATTTGAAAAGACGGTTGCTTAGATCATTCTTCTGTTATATTTATAGAAGGGTTTCCAGAATAAAAAGATTGGAATCTTGATATACCTATATCAGGTAGCATCGGAGTTTTCTGACGACTGAGAAACTACCTACCTGTGAGATGGAGAGTTCGTTCTTCACCTCCACCTTGTCCTCTTGCAGTGGGAACACTCAAGTAGAGAGAGGAGGGGTGATGCATTTCTGGTGAGGTCTGACACTGACTCCTGAGGACCTTTCTCTGGCGAGCTTGAGAAAATGGCTGATGTCCTTTCATTTCACCTTGAAATTAGATTTTAAAGATTGGTATTTAATTTCAGTTAGGCGGAAGACAGCTGCCAATATGTGAATGATAAAGCCACGTGCTGTGTAAGAAAAGCCTAGGAAAAGCTGTGTAAATTGTATAAAATTTTTACTTTTAGGATGGGTTCAGGAAGAAGAATTTTGAGATGAAAAAATCTATGCAGAACATTTATATTCTGTGGTTGCTTTGCTTAGGAAGTTTTTTTTTTTAAGTTTAGGAACATTTTAATTGTCACGTGTTAGTATGTTTCTCAGAGTTGGCATGTTTAAAGTTGTGAAAACCCTGAGCAAATATCTTTTCCTGAAGTTTTCCCATGGCTACTCAGGAATTTTTACATGAAGAATTAAAGATTAGTGGTTTAAATAATAACTAGTTTAATTGCTAAATGAATGCACATGTGTACAACAAAATAGTGTTTATTTATCTTGTATATACTTTTCTACTAGGAGTAAAATAGCAGAGAGCTACTTTGGAAATCTTGAGTTCTTTTCCATTAAAACAGATTTCACTGGTCATTTTATGTTTAATACTCTCATTTTAAATTTCATTGGAAAGCAGATTATATTTTAAATTTTAAAATCAGTCATTGAAATAGTTCTTTGCGAAGAGTTTTATGTTGTAATCTGAGTTTAACTTAACAACCTGGGTTTTACAAGTTTAGAAATAGAAGTGTAGTGATATTCCAATCCTTGAATATTTCTACAATTTCTGTAATTCCTATAGAAAGCAGTAGGCTTTCTGATTGTGCGGTGAAGAGTCTTCTATTTTTCTTTACTAAAGCCTTTTTGATGAGAAAAACTGGCAACAGTTTTGTGTTTGTTCTAGAGTTGTTTCCACCATAGAATCCTCTGAAAGTAATATCTACAGAATGTTTGCATTTGAGATCCCTTTTGGAGACATAAAGTGCTAATGATAATGAACTCAAGTATGGGACTGGCCAAACCTAGGTCATTGCAGCTTGGCTTGTTGGCAACATTTGATGATGAGGAAATAGTGACATTTCTGCTCTCAGGTGGTGGCAGACAAAAGTTCAAAAGGAAACCTCTTTGTTCTAGCTGTCAGCTGGAGAAGTTAGTCTTTTTCTTTTGGGCCCTCCTTGAACAGCTTAGCTTGTATCTTTAATAATCACCCTTGGTGTTTTGTCTGCTTGAAACCAGACAACTGAAAATAGTTCTCCAGTAATGAAAGACTTGAGCCTTGTGGGCAATGTTATACTCTCATTTGGTATTAAAGTTTTCTTGGGTTACAGCTCATTGCCGCAGCAAGTGATTGAAGAAGGAGTCCTGTTCCTGCCCCTGAGCTACAGCTAAGGTACAAGGAGTGGCTTGGGGGTAAGGAATCCTTCCTCACCAGATGTGGTTTGTATTTGTTAAGACTGCTTATCGGAAGCATTGACATTTCTGCACTAATTTTTATTTTCTTAATTGTTACTCATGACCCGCACATTCGTTACTCATGTTTATAGGTTTTTAAAAATCTGGGAATTTATGTGCAGACTGCTATTGAATCTTCTCACCTTTAGATCACAAAATCACTTTAAAGGAAACAAAGAGTTTGAAAGCAATGAGGGACAAATTCTAAGGTAATAATTTTCATTCAGTTGCCTTTGCAGTATTTGTAGTACAAGCATAATTTTTCTGTTCCTTATAAAGAATACCTCTTCTTAGTGAAAGGCAATGTTGTTACCCAGCAGGGATGTCAACACATGTTCTCTCTTAGTGGAACCAAATTTAAGGAAATCAACCAAATTTAAGGAATGTCTGGTAAGGTATTAATATATTTAAAGGAAAAACTGCCCTTAGGAGTTTGGAAAAGGACAGTTAATCCAATTCTCTTATCTTTGTTCTATGCTACAGCAGGGAGTCCGCAAACTGTGGCTCACAGGCCAGTTTAGCTGCCGCCTGTAGTGTATGGTTTGTGAGCTTGGAAAGAATTTTACATTTTTAAGTAGTTGGGGAAAAAAATCAAAAGAAGGATAACTTATGATGTGAAAATTTTATGAAATTCAAATTTCAGTGTCCATAAATGTAGGTGTATTGGAACATAACCCTGTTTATTTTTTTATATTTGTTCTCACCCTTTACAGAAGAAGTTTGCTGACCCTTGGTTTAGAGTATACAAACAAAATTTCCTAGGTTCAGTATTAGCTTTACGGTGCTGTTTTCTGACATTTCTGCATCAATGCCTTCCATTTTCCTCCTCATATTTATACCTTTTACTTTCATATGGATGATTTGCCTTTTTTTGGTAACAAGCCCAGAACCCTGGCGTTTTGTGCTCTTCTGTGTGCTGGTTATATAGCCTCCTGGATGTCCCCTTGGCACTGCAAACTCAATATGGTTCAGACTTGAGTCGCCTACCCTAAAACTGGTCTAACTTACTCTGTGGCTTCTCTGTCTTCTGTCACCTGTGGCTGAGCAAATGCAACTCCTTATATTCCTGCAGTCCCAATCCCATGTAGTGTCTTCTCTGCTCAGGTTGAACCACTAATATTTCTATCTTGATTCTTGCAGTTTCTTAGCTGGTCTCTAACACACTGCTGAGGGGAGGATAATTAATGCCTGTAGTAAATATGTTTCTTGGAGTACAAAAATAGTTCTTGAGATGCTGTAAGACAGTCAAATTCAGATTCAGTTGAGATTCATTTTTAACTAGGAGATAATACAAAGCATTGTATAGTGGTGGCTTTCTGACTACTTCATTGTCTTTCTGTAATAGTTGATTGTGTCAACACTTGCCAAATTCCAGCACACCTCTCTTTTTCAGAGACATTCAGAATGAAGTCTGGCATCTAAGGCCACCTGTGATAGAATGCCCAACTTTTTTGTTTTTAGACTTCATATCAATTTCTTTCATTCCCCTTTCCATATATTAAGTACACAGACCTGTTGTAGATCTCCATAAATACCATTACGTTTCATTTTCTTTGGTGCCTGTGTCATCCTCCTTTTCTTGGAATGCCCTCCCTTTCCATATTACCCGTGATATACATGAAAACTTGCCTCAAATTCATTTTCACTCCGTTAGTACATTAAAAAAAATATTGAGGGCCTGCACTGTTGGGGGAGTATAGACTGTAATTTTTCCTTTGGATTTGCATGGTGTTTTCCTGTGTCTTATCACATGGATCACTTTCTACTGCATATTGTAGTTAATTGGTGAATGTTTATCTTCTTTGCTAGATTACAAATTCTTGAGAGTCCAGCCTGTTTCATTTCTATCCTCTCCGCTCCTCTGCACTGCACATGTCTGTGTTCACTTAGCTACCTTCTGGGATTCCTACTCTCATCTCTGAAACAGTTTTGGGTGATAGCATGCTGACCTCTTGTGTTAGTGAATTGCTTTCAAGTCAGTGCACTTGGCTTGCACTGGGCAAGATAATATGCCTACCAGAAGTGGTGTTCGTTTTCAAGACTATTTGATGGCAGGTAATCTTGTTTTTATAATAATTAAATATCATGTAAACTGATAAAATGAGTGCAAAACTTTTTTTTTCCCCGAAAACCAAGTTGGATTCTTTGGAAAGACTTGATAAAGGTGAGTTCCTAAAATAATGGCTGTAGAATTAGATATGGCCGTAGTAACTAAAAGTTTGGGAGGAAGAACATTAGTCCCAAAGGATTCTGTGTGCTTTCCACTTTAATGAAACTGAAAATGGAAATTGTAGATGATGCATTAATAGGTGTGGTTTAGATCAAGCAGAAGGAACTTCAATCAGCAAGGCGCTCCTCCTCATCGATCCCATTCTCCAAGTGCTTTGACCCCATATTAAGATTGGCAAATGAATGTACATTTATGTGTTAAACTTAAATAAAATGTTTAAGGTACGTATGTATGACATTTTGACTTCCTGCTTTAGCGTTAATCCCCCCCTTTTTTTTTTTTAACCTGTTACGTTTGGATATGATTGGGATATGAAAGCTTCTGCTTCAGTAAGTGTTCTGATTTTTGTTTTCTGAATGATTAGAAGAACATAAGACCCTCAATGAAGATACTGGTTGTATTATGTCGAAATAAACAAAGAACTGGCACGGGGATACTAGAAAGAGCTAGAGACAGATCGACCTGGTTTTGGTTCCTGGCACCTATCTCCTAGGAATCTTAACCTTTCTGGATCTTCATTTCCTCGCTGTAAAATGGGAGTAATCTCTAAGTTGGAGAGTCTGAAGATAAAGTGGTAACATGACCTTGGAGGTAATAGGTGTTCAGTATGTCGCTGAAGTAGCTTTGTGATATCAGGCAAGTTATTGAACTTTTATTATGTAGTTTTTCATTATGGCCGCTTTATTGATGAGAAGACTCCAAAAGGTAAATTTTTTTATATGTAAGTTTTATCAGAATCTGACAGTCAGACCTGGAATATGGTAGTTGCTCAGTAAGTATTTGAATTTATAACATGAGTCATACTGCATAATAGCTTGCATACTAATTAAGCAAGGGCAAGCTTTTGATTCTAGGAGATGTAGCGTGTGAGTATGAGGGTTCCCACGAACTCCACCAGCTTAGAACAATCTGTCAGACTGATGTCCATCATTTATATTAACAACTGCTGGCTTTTGCCAGGCACTGTGCACTGGGACTCCTCATAAAGAGCTACACTACTTGCATCTGGTCTTTGTGTTATCATTCCCATCCAACTTTATTATAACTAGTGCTTAGTAAGACTTAGTATTTTAGGTGAGAAGTTGGGAAAAGTGACAGATAGGGAAAATCTAAACAGAAGAATTCCTTTGGATACGCTCTTAATTATTAAGGTGACTTGAGGCAAGTGTAGGGGGAAACAGTATTTTGATTTATTCAGTGAGTATTCGATTGCTAATGTGACCAAATTGCTAAAGCTGTAAGGGTGAACTCTTCGGTACGAAAAACAGATGGAGCACATAGATGATAGCCCAGTTGATTTCTCACACTCCATGGTATTTTCAGTTAGTATTCTATTTTTCATTTCTGATGCAGCATTGTATTATAAAACTAAATATTTCATTTTAATTGGTGATTTTAAGAGATTTGTTCCATTCCTGTTGGTACAGATTTTACTTTTATGAAAGAATTAAAACTATTTTACAGCACATGCTGCTGGAATGTATATATTTATTTTATTAATACGCTTTTATTTATTTTTTTTAGTAATTGTTTTGTAAGCCAGGAATACTCGTGATCTAACGAGTCCAAGATAAGATCTTCTACAAGAGAATGTGCATTTTTTTTGATGTTTACTTAACTGTCAATCTTTTAAATCCAACCTCATTTCAGACTTAATTTGTGACTCTGTACCTGATTATTTTATTTTGCTGAAGTTGCATAATGGGATTGGGGATGGTATGAGGTATTGGGCACCATTTGAAGCACACTTGAGAAATGTGTATATGTGAGTCTATTACGGAAGAAACCAGACTGTGACCAAGAGGAATAGCAATGCTGGTAACTTAAGTCCTTTTCATTCTGTTTGGGAGCCGGCAATGTGAATGTAAATGTATTCGTGAGTTAATAAAAGCTACTTAACAAAGTTGCCTGAGGAATAGCCGGGATGTGTGTTGGATTCTTTTAACTATTGTGTTTTAAAACCGGGTAAGTATAACTGTCGTCCTCGGTTTAGATTATATTTTGCCCTAGTTCGGAGTGTCTCAACTCAAGACTGCAAAGGGTTGGGAGGGCCTGTGGCAAAATGGAAGGGCTGCTGGGTGGAGGAGATTGTGTGTCCTGGTAGGGACGGTGCTTATTAACCAAGTCTGTTGCCTGGGAATGTGGGTCTGGTTTTGCCAGCTTGTCCTTTTCTGCCCTAGTGTTTGCAGCCAGAAATCCAGATTTTATAGAAAATTTGATGATTAAGATGTTGGCAATTAACTCAAAAATATTTAAACACGATGAACCAAATGAAATCTATCTGTTGGTCAGATATGCTACCATCTTAGAATTTATGATTGAGATCATTGGCTTTAGACATTTTTTTAAAGGTGTCCCTGATGGTCTTTAGACTTCTTTTAGAATTTAGGTTTCAGAAATTGCTGCTCACATGTTGATAAACTCACTTTTTAACTGGTCATTGGTTTACGATAGGACTAACAGTTAATTACTATAAATGGCAAACATGTTTAATTCTTAAAAGTAGTATTGGTTTCTAGTTGGGGCTACTGTGTTAGGTATGCCCATTTAGGCTAAAGTGTACGTATAGACTTCAGAGACTTGCACAAGAACTGCAGTATGACTTAATGTAAATTGTCAGAAATTAGTATTTTTAGTACTACACTTTTTTTTTTTTTTTTGTATTTTGTATTTTAAGCATGCATTAGTGCAGTTTGGTTTATACCTATTGTACTAAGCTGTTTGGGGTTTGCAGTACTATTTTGAGCAGACAGCTTGTCGAGAAAATGAAATTTTTTGAAGTTTGCATTAGCTTATATGACCCATGAGCCTTGGAATATAATATTACCCTGAAAAAATGTAGGTGCTCTTCCATTCACAGTTTAGAACAAGGGGATGATATAGTGTTTTTTTATTGTATTAAAAAAATTTTTTTTTATTTTTGAGGGAGCAGAGAGTGCGAGTGAGCAAGCATAAGTGGGTGAGGGGCAGAGAGAGAGAGGGAGACGCAGAATCCAAAGCAGGGTCCACGCTCTGAGCTGTCAGCACAGAGCCTGACGTGGAGCTGGAACTCAAGGACCGTGAGGTCACGACCTCAGCCGAAGTCGGATGCTGAACTGACTGAGCTACCCAGGCGCCCCTAGTATTTTTATTTTTTTAATGTGTATTTATTCTTGAGACAGAGACAGAGCATGAACAGGGGAGGGGCAGAGAGAGAGGGAGACATAGAATCCGAAACAGGCTCCAGGCTTTGAGCTGTCCGCACAGAGCCCAGTGCGGGGCTTGAACCCATGAACTGTGAGATCATGACCTGAACCGAAGTCGGACACCCAACCAACTCAGCCACCCAGGAGCCCCAGCTAGTATTTTTATTTTTGACCAGGCTTCATGTTTCTGTAGATTGGAAGCCAAGTTATTATCTTGACTGACATTTTTTGTCTTTGTTACTTCCCCACTCTCACTTCATATACATAATAGTAAATTAAAAATCTCAGGTCCATCTCCGGTTCTTTCCTGCCTTTCTAGTCCTGCTTCTCCCCGCCTCCCCCCCCCCCCCCCCCGGCGCCAATTCATTTTTACCATGATTGCAGCGTCCTGGTTAAGGCAATCCCTACCCACTTTGGGGGACATTTCAGGAGTGGTTGGTGTGGGTGAGAGCTTAAAAACAGAATTGCAAGTGAAGAGTGCAGATTTAACAAAACCTTAATCTGAACCTCCTCAACCTGGAGCCCTCAGTGCTTGAAAACTGGCTTCGGTTGCTTCTGCCCCAGAATCCAGAAGTGCTGGTGTTATCTTCATTTGGACTTCAGTTTTTAAATGTTCTTGTTGACACCCACCCTTACTGTTAAAATGCTGGAGTTTTCGTCAAGAAATCCAAGTGCAGCTATCATATAGCCAGACTGCTGTGGAGTAGTCCAGTGTGGGAACATTCTCAGGGTGGTGATCAAGACCTTAGCTGCACTTGGATTTCAGGTGCTGAGAAGGTCCTTGACTTGGAACCCATGTGTAGCCTTTGCTTTAGGTAGATGGGTACATTATGAATATAAAATACCGTTCAGTTCTGGTTTTGATTCAGTGTTAAGGTGAGTGTTGGTGAATGAAAGGCTAAATTTGAGAGTAGGGTCTATGCCAGGTGTATGTTACATATAGAAAAGATGTACTTTAAAAAAAATTGGTTGAACCTGTTAAGTAAATGCATGATCCAGTGATACGTTGTTTTGATTCTCATTCTTTTGCTGGTATGCTATTTGCCTTCTGTTTTGTTAGCATACTTCACACAGTTGCTTTCTCATACACAGTAATTGCGGTTTTGAAAACCTTAGACACCACATTTCCATTAGGATGAGCTTAAGTCCGTAGTAGCTGTAGTAGCAGTGTCGGTCTCAGGAACCATTCTCGTATGGGCTAAGGGCCAGGAGTACTTGCCAGGTCAGTTTAAGAAAACCAAGGTGAAGAAAAAGTCCTCCTGATAAAGTTTTTTAAATTAAATATTTTATCTGATTAGGCTGAAATAATTGGAAGCTGTAACTTAAGCATCTTCAAATTTCTGACATTCATGGAAAGCAGTTGTGATCCTATTTTTCCGGATTTTTTAGACCAGTCTCCTTTCCTATCTTTGAAATACAAGGGGAAAATCTAGCTGCATTCGTAGTCTGTAACACCATACCCCGGTTTTATGTTCACTTTTTACATTCAATTCGAGCCATGATTTCTACCAATCCTTCCAAATAGAAGTAAAGTTATCCTGTTTTGTGGTCTTACTTTTTACTTCTTGAAAATCTTATATTCCCCAACCTTTGAAGAAAATTAGAAAGTTTAAAAGTTTTCCAACCAAATGTATCTGCTTGAGGAAACATCCCAGTTTCAGGATCTTCTATTTATGCCTTGGCCTCCTGGGAGAATTAGAATCTGGTCTACAAGAAGGCTTGTGTTTATATTTTCTGGCCCTTGTTACATGGAAAAAGAAAATTTTGGCATGTGTTCCTTCTAGGAATCTTTTTTCCAGGAATATAAGACATCAAGTTGGATGAGCACAGAAAACATGAAGGTGAACCACAGAGTTGACATGGTGGATGTTCTCCTTCTGAACCTTCTGTTTGATACTCCTAGTCCTTAGTGGGTAGTTCAAGCAGGGGGTGTGTGTGTGTATTTTCTCCTTCAATACTCGGCCATCTTAAGGGTGAGGTGGTGTGATCTCCATTTTCCAAGTGAAAAACCTGAAGCAGAAAGGTGCCCAGGGTCACACAGCTCAGTGAGTGGCTGGGCCAGCATCTCACGAGCAGTCTCAACCTAGAAGCAAGCTCTGCTTTTCATCACTGTATCTGTAAAAGGAGTTTACAACATCATGGTGGTACAGTTAAAGTCCCTTTAGATTGAAAGAAGTAGTTCACATCTATTTTGAGTGCCTGCAGAGAGGACTGGCAGTACCATGTTTTGGGGGAATATAGTGGTAAACTGGAAGACAAAGTTCCAGCTTTCTTGGAGCTTACGTTCTAGTAAGGGAGACAAACCAGCAGATGCTAGAGAAAGCGTGATGAGAGACAAATGTGGCAAATTGTATTTTTGTTAGAGTGCTCAGGCAAGGCGGAAACTTAAGTGAGGAGTCTTAAGTACACTGCTGCCGGTAACTGGGGGCAGAAGAGATGAACAAGTGCAGATATGTCGGAGTTCTGTGTTAGCTTTGCATTCAGTTCAGCAGGCTTTTGTTTTGTCGGTTGCCTTCAAACCTTTCCTGAAAGAATTGACAGTGCATAACAATTGTTTATTGCTTATTTTTTGTCCACAGGGCCTTTTCATTTAGTAATCTAGACGTTGCCTTAAGGTACATCTTTTTCCCCATTTTATAGAAGTGAAAATTAAGATCCAGAATTGAGCACACATAAAAGGACATAGTGTAGTGAATCTCCATACTATGCCCATCACCCAGCTTCAGCAGCCAATCAACGCTTACCAATCTTGCTTCATCTACACTCTGCCCCTTTGGTTTTGTTTTCGGAAGTATTTTATCTTATTTTAACTTTATCTTAAAATTTTAAATCTTCGGAAGAGTTACAAGACCAGGGATGCTTGGGTGGCTCAGTCAGTTAAGCATCTTGACTCGATTTTGGCTCAGGTTGATCTCACGGTTTGTGAGGTTGAGCCCTGCTTTGGGCTGTGCACTGACAGGGCGGAACGTGCTTGGGATTCTTTCTCTGCTCCCCACTGCCCCCCCACCCCCCAATGAATAAACATTAAAAAAAAAAAAAAGACCAGTTCAATTAACACCTGCAGGCTTTTCACCTAGATCACTGGTTGTTAGAATTTGCCGTATTTGCCGTTTTGTTTTGTTTTTGTTTTAATCTGCACTGTTGGAGAGATGCAGACATCTTGACGTGGCCCTTTGTTTTTCTTAAGGAATAAGGGCTTTACTTCCTAACTACAACATAACCATTGCACGATTCTGACATTGCTACTGTATTATAAAATGTTCAGTACACGTTCAAATTTATTCCATTAATGTCTTTTAACTTTTTAATCCAGTATTTAATCGAGAATCAATCAAGGATTTAGTTGTTTAGTCTCCTTGATCTAGAACAATTCTCTGGTCCTTGTCGTTAATGACAGTAGCACTTTGAAGAGTCCAGGCCCACTGGTCTTCAGAATCCCTCAATTTGGATTTGTCTAAGTTGGTTTTCTCATGACTAGAGATAGGTTAAACATTGTTGGCATAATTATTAAAGAGGGATGTCAGTGTATTGTATCAAGAGGCATGTCAGTTTGTCTCACTATTGATGTTAAGCATTCAGTTGGTGTAGGTGATAGCCATTAGATTGCCCTAATGTAAATGTATCTTCCTTTTGTAGTCCGTGACCTCTAGGGTGACAAACTTGAGACTGAGTATTCTCTTCAGTCTTCCACTGGGGTTAGCATCTGTTGATGATTCTGAATCATTTGTTGCTGGACTACGTTAAAGCAAAGTACAGATATAAGATTTCACCTGTAAGTGTTTCGTATGCATCCAAAAGTTAAGGGCTTTAAAGAAAAACAAAAGCCAACCACAGTGCTTTTATGACATCAAATGAATTCCATAACAGTTCCATGTTCAAATTCTCCGAATTGTCTCAAATGTTTTTCCCCAGTTGGTTTGCTTGAATCTGAGTCCAAACAAGGTCCACAGGCTACATTTACCAGATGGCCTGTTGAGTCTTTTACTCTAACAGATTCCCCACCCTTCTTTTCTGAATTTGATAATTTCCTGGTGTTTTATGTGTTCATCTATTCCGGGTATTTTCGGTAAACTGGCAGGTAGAAATTTGATTGTTCCGTTTTGCAAGAGGACATAAGTATTCTGGGTGTGGCATTATATGTCTGCCTTTTAGAGAAGATTGATTCTTGATACTGTCAGCCTCATCCATCCAGTTTAAAGTTCCCCATCAACCTTTCACCTAAGGATTCTAGCATCCATTGTAACCATTGCGTAGGATTTATATCGTTGCTTTCTCATGATTAGAGATAAGGTTAGACTTTGATTCATTAGGGACTATAAAGGGTGACTGTCTAATTGCATTTTTCCTTTTGTATCAGTGAGGTTTTTTTCTGACTTGTGTTTATTCCTGTTATGTGTATCATCCTAGGGAACGTTATAAAAGGATACATTCTTCATCTTCGTTTCGCTGAGGATGTTCTTGGACTTCCTTCATGATACGTCCTCAATTTTCTCATCTGTAGATTGAGGATGATTATTGTGCCTTCCTCTTGGGGTTTTTGTGAAGATTGGATGAGCTGGTACATGTAGTGTAGAAATGGTGCCTGGCACTAGTGTTGGTAAGTGTAGTTAACAAAGTAACTCTCAGTTCTTTGGAAACATTTAAACCGTCAGGCGGAGAAGGGAGAGAGTCTTCATAAGCTGACGTTAGCGAGAGGCTTGGGCTTGTATTGAGTGGGCTAAAGGAAGGTGCTGCTTGCCCACACTGACCTGCCTTTTGCATGGAAATGACTGCAGTACAAGAAGCACTTGGATATCACTGCGCACTACGAGGTGGATGTTGCTAATACCTGGAGCACGTTCTGAAGTGGAGTGAGCACAATGAAGTATGTAGACCACTCTTACGGTGGGCAGGTAGGATGAGATCGTGTCTCCGGACACAGATTTTTACTACCTCATGGCCCATTGAGATTTTCCCCCCAATTGAGATTTTTATCTGAGCAAAAGGCTTCTTGCCTAGTTGGATTTGCCTGGTCATTCCACACACCTTCCAAACTTTGTGATAGCTGATGTTTTTGTTATGGGAGGAAATGCTCTACTCCCTTTTGGCCTTTTAATAATCTGCCATCATTTATTGCCTGAAAAGACCCACCATTGATGATTGTGTAGGATATTGAAAGTATCGGGTATCTCGGTTGGGTACTTGATCATTAATATTTGATTCTTTTACTTAACAAACACTTGGCCTGCCTGCTGTGTGCCAGACTGTTCTAGACATAGATTGCATCACTGAACAGCACAGACAAGAATCTCTACCCTGATGGAGTTTACATTCTGGTAGTGAGGAGACAGCAAACATAAACAAGTTTACAGTATGTTAGAAGGTATCGAGTGCTGTGGAAAGAAAGAAAGCAGGATAGGGTGCCTGGCTAGCTTAGTCAGTAGAGCATCAGACTCTTGGTCTGAGGGTCGTGAGTTCAAGCCCCACGGTGGGTGTAGAAATTACTTTTAAAAATAAATAAAATAAAACAGGATGAGAGACTGAGATGGCTAGGGCAGTTACTTTTGAGCAAAGATGTGAATGAGAAAAAAGCAAGTTTTGTGAAAATCTGGGAGTGCTGAGTGTACCCTGCAGAGGGAACAGCAAATGTCAGGGCCCATAGGTGTGTTTGGTGCATTGTGAATAAAGGGGTGACTGCTTCCTGTGTTTGTTGATACCGTGCGGCGGGCAAGGGCCAAAATTTGGAGGTAGGTGAAGAGGTGAGGGCATTTCGTTAACTAGACGAGATTAAATGGTGATTCGGATCAGAGTTCTAGCATTTGAAATTGTAAGTGGATTGATTTTAGATACATTTTTTGAGGTAGACCCAACAGACCAGTGGACTGATGGTGTGTGGCTTGAGAGAGACCGTGCAGCAGCAGTCAGTCAAGGATGACTGTGTTACTGACGTCATAGGACTTGGGCAGTAGTGACGATGGGTTCCCATTCCTTGAGATGGGGAGGACTGACAGGAAGACGGGTCTAAGGGATATGAGCCAAGTTATTCACACTCCCAAACAAGGATAGGTGGTCTCCAAACTTCAGTCAGAACTGTGCCCCCACAGATTTTACTACGAGAACTCTCTCGTCCGAGAGACGATCAGGTATTGCCAGTTCTTTTAACCTAATGTCTTAAGGATGGAGGCTTTAGCAGGTGAAGGATGCCTGGCTTGGGTAGTAGATTGATAGAGCCCACGGTAACAAAGTCAGGTGGAGAAGGGACTAGATTTAATTTTTTATTCTCTGGTGAAAGGACTGATTAACAGTACAGAGAGAATGAAGGCAGAAACCTTGGCTTTGGATGGTGACAAGGAGGATAAGCCCTGGTCTTACAGCTGACGCCATCTGCTCTAATTGTTTACTTACCTCAGTTTCTCCTTACATGTATCCATTTACATGTGATCGTACATAACTACTTCAGTTGAATTTTTATCCTGTGTTGTTGTCCATTTTGTAAACATTTGCTGTATGTACATATATGCACCTCAGGTATTTTCTCTGCAAGCACAGATTTTTAAACATGGTTGATACGGAATGATCTTTTATTAATTGATACGGTTTATGTTTCTTCCTATGAGTAAAGAAATGTCATTAAAGTTGGTATTGCCTAGTGATGACAAGGGCGGAAACTATTTAGACAAATGAATGTGAGTGCAGATCTTGATGTAAATACAAATAATAACTGATAATAAGTGGGGCAAGTTCTGCTACTTTTTGGATTCAGGTTTCTCATCTGTGAAACGGTCATTAATAACTACTTGTCCCGTGATTGTTGTGAGGAGCACAGTCATGCACACAGCACTCTGGGTACAGTGTCTATATAAGGTGTTAGGACTTAGGTCAGTTAGTGTCATTTATCACTCACTTGTCTTTGACCGTCACCTCTTACAAGCAAACATAGGCGCTGCTGCTGTCTTATTTCATATTCTCATTTCTCTCAAGAAGATTATTGGAGTTTGTTCCATATACGTGATGTGGTATCACCCACATAAACGTTGAGATTGGTGGTAATTTGAAAGTTGTCCCCATACCCAAAAGGTTTTCATTCTCTTGAGACTTTTAAAACAACAACGACAACAACAACAGTACAAAACATTGTGAGCCAGACTTCTGTATTGATAGAAGCAGGTTACAATGAGTATATCTTGGGGAATGTGTGTATATGGATAAAATGATAAATCTGGTAGTTTATGATTTTTCTTAGATGAATAAGATTTTATTTGAAGAAATGGTTTACTTACATGGGAAACCGTCCTCCTAAACCCCTTCCCTCCCCCATACTTCGCTAAAAGTGGAGCTGTTCCCATCGGTAGGGGGTTGCTCGAGTGGGGCTCAGATCCCTGCCCACTCTGCCTCTCCTTCCACCCCTGTGATGATACACTGGGACTAGAAATCCCTAGAATACACTTTAAATGCCATTTGAATTCAGAATTTCATGCATTTCTTATGTACTTTTAAAAATTTGAATAGGTAAGGTTGTAGGTATAATAGAAATGTTTTGCGGAGAGATTTTAAGGGCAAACCCCTTACATGTTTTAGGGACTGTTCTATCATATGATTACATGTAATGTTATCTTTAGCTCCACTTGTAATTTGAAATTGGCTGGAATTCATATCAGTTGTATTAGGAACACTTCTTTCGCTTTTCAAGTGTCACTGATAAACTGCTACCAATACTCATTTCTACGTTTTTAGAATAAGTGTGGGTTGAAGAAGGTCCTGTATGAGTACTCACATACTCTGTACCATGCACCATTAGTCTACTGTGCTAGTGGAGTTTGCTTTACTGAACCTTGAGTCAAGGTGACAAAAGTGAAAATGAGTTATGAAAAGTCCCTAAGAATTTTGTATAAATTTAGTTTGTGTTTTACTTGAAGTGACGTAAGTAGGAACTAATTATTCATGATATGGTTGAGAGCCTCTTTGAAATATTTGTGGGAGAACTGCATATTTAATATATTACTTTACCTAGTTCTTTTCTTTGTAAATAACTTTTGTGAAGAACCTAATATGCCTGTATTATAGTTGACAATTTAAAAGGAGTTGATATCATTTTTAGTCCACACAAGTTGTAGAAGGTAAAGAGACACTTACTGAGTGCCTGTTTGTTGTAGCGTCAATATTCTGTTCTTTCTGTGTTAATTATTCCTTATCAAATCATTAGGAGCTAGTTGGTGATTTGATTTTACAGAGGAGACACTTGAGGCTGATAGAGATTACTTGCCTCCATCCTGCGTTTAGGAAGAAACAGCTTGGGCTCCAGCCCTTCAGTTTGTCTGCTTTCTTGATTACGCCGCTTATATACATGTTAGTTTTCAGAGTGTCTGTGTTCTATAACCCTGAAATTACTAGCTGTTCCAGTGAGCATTTTTCCTTGGATCAGAATGTAAGCAAGACCTGGCAAGAATACTATTAGTAGTGCTGGACTGGCCTGTTCAGGTGGTCCTTTGTGTGGTTTTTAAAGTGACTCCAAAGCTAAAATGATTGTTGTTTGGTCACTTTTAGTGTCACTGTATTCTACCCTTTGTTAGTCCCTTTGCTTCATTGAATTTGTTATGATGTGGAGTCCTGATAGCTTTAGGAATTGTTTTTCTTGTTCTCTGTTGGTGACTTTATTTCTAGAGTGACTATATGTCCTGGATTTTATAGATTGTCCCAGAATAATTTCCTAGTTTGGAAGATAAATTACCTGGTCACCCTAGATACTAGGAAAGAGATGTTGGATTTGCTTATTATAATAATTATATTTTTATTCTATTACCTAATGGGAGGTTAATAGCTGATTTGATTTAATTTGGTGTTACCTGTTTTCCCTTTTTAGTTCAAACACAGCAAATATTTAGGTATGCTTCTCTATTTAGATTAATTCTTCGGTTGTAATTTAATTCATCTAAACAGTACCAAAATTGTATTCTAATTTTGTGCAAATCTATCACCAAAACACTTTCTGAGAAAGAAGCTCTTTCCTCTGTGGGGGCTTCTGCTCTGTTTTACACTGACTCCCCTTGTGTTTTGAGATTTGGCTAAATTCATTATACTGCCCATCACCACTAGGGGACCACTTTATACATTCTACAAATAATACTCCTATGATAGAAATACTTGTTTCCTTAAAAATTTACTACCAGGGAACCAGCCCATATATTTATCATTCATGTACCTCTTTTATTACTTGTCTCACTCGATGGGATTTACCTGAACCAAGTAGCAGCTTTGTTCTAATAATATAAAAACATAAAAAGCTTCTTTTTGGCTGATGAAAAAATTTCTGCATGTATATTTTTTCTGAAAATAAAGGAATTCTGGTTAGTGTTCATTGTGTTTTTGTCATAGAAATATTTACTTCAAAGGAAAGAGAAAAATACGAAGAACTTATATTGTATATTCTATTTGGAACCATTTTTAAGGAATGCACAGTTTATTTCCTAACAGAGTAAAGTTCAAGGCTGTGACCATCTGTATTCATGACTGGACTGTAAAATTTAGCTGCATTGCATTATACTATTTTATATCGTTCTACAAACTAAGTTGACCTATTTTTGGTTTTGTTTGTTTTTCCTTTTCCAGTCTACCGGGTACTGGTCTCTGGATGTTTTTTGTTTAAATTGGAAAAATCTTAAGCCTGCCCACAGACTGGTATGGTATCCAGTGAGATGGGGACTTGTTGGCAATGGCTTTTGAATGGTCTGAGGAGGCATAGGCAGACAGAGTTGAGCTAGTGTTTGGCCATTCTCTGCTACCTCTCCTGTGGGCAGAACATCTTTTCTGTAGCTTACTTGCTGTTGTAGAGAAGTTAGGGGTTAGACCAGGGTGAACATTTCATTCATCAGGGAGCAGAATGTGGTTCGGATATCTGACTTGCATAGATTGTATTTGACAAGAAGAACAAGGATACTGATATTAGCAGTGCTTACTAGTGATTGAGTGATTGTTCTGTTTCTGAGCACTTGGTTCTCTGAGCAAATAAGCTACTGGTAGGGGCTGCTACAGCATGTATTCTCCCCTCCCCTCCCAGCAAAACCCCTGGATGTTTTGTTTGTCCCTTCTTGGGGGAAACAACATGGTTGGTTGGTCAGCTACCGCCACTGAGAAGAGCAACACCTTAAAGGGCTGTTCTGATTTGTGAGCTAGGCTTTTCTGTGTAAGTTGAAACAGGCGGCTTGGTAGTTGAATGGTGGGGAGAGCTTTGTTGAAGGCAGGATTTCATAGCTACCAGCAACTATTTTCTTTGTAATTAAGGACCTGCCCCTTATACTGAAACCTTAAAGGTGCCCCCCCCCTCCCTTTTAGAGAGAGAGCCTGCGTGAGCATGAGAGAGGGGTGGAGGGAGGTGGCGGGGTGGTGTGTGTGTGGAGAGAATCTTATTGACCTTGGGATCATGACCTGAGCCAAAATCAAGAGTCAGACGCTTAACCGACTGAGCCACCGAGGCGCCCCTAAAGGTGCTCTTTTAAATAGTTAATGCTTATTAGTCATCTGATTATATTTTATAAAAAATTTAGGTCATTCTTCTTACATAATGTCCAAGAGTTCCTTTAGAAAGTTTTAGAGGTCACAGAACTAATGACCAGCTTCAAGATTTGGCAGGTATGAAGTGATACAAATCCCAACTGTTAGTGTATTTTATGCTTTTGTATGTGGGAGTTTTATTCAGTCATTATTGACACTGGCTTTTAGGAGGAAGGATTTTAATCAGTTTTCTAAGTATAATTATTATAGTGCTTCACGCTTAAAAAGGCATAAAGATGGGTTTAAGTAAGACATGTCTGTCTAGGCAGCATTATGAATAAGGCCTAATAACCTAACTTGGTAGAACATTTCTGTTTAGGCATTGTTGCCAGCTCCTTTCCTTGCCAGTGAGAGGTGTGTTTTTAAAGGGAGCGCCTGGGGCGCCTGGGTGGCGCAGTCGGTTAAGCGTCCGACTTCAGCCAGGTCACGATCTCGCGGTCCGTGAGTTCGAGCCCCGCGTCGGGCTCTGGGCTGATGGCTCAGAGCCTGGAGCCTGTTTCTGATTCTGTGTCTCCCTCTCTCTCTGCCCCTCCCCCATTCATGCTCTGTCTCTCTCTGTCCCAAAAAAATAAATAAACGTTAAAAAAAAAAAAATTAAAAAAAATAAAAATAAAAAAAATAAAGGGAGCGCCTGGGTGGCTCAGTCAGTTAGGTGTCCGACTTCAGCTCAGGTCATGATCTCACGGTTCATGAGTTCAAGCCCCACGTTGGGCTCTGTGCTGACAGCTCAGAGCCTGGAGCCTGCTTTGGATTCTGTGTCTCCCTCTCTCTCTGCTCCTCCCCCTGCCCATGTGCGCGCATGCGCGCTCTCTCACAAAAATAAACATTAAAAGGGAAAAAAGTTTTTAATACTGTGGTCTGTTTTGAATAGTTTTGGAAAGAAGTGGCTTTAGTATCATTAATAGGGTTTAAGTTTACTACTGATTTTTAAAGGAAGTTGCCTAGGTTCATCAAAAAGCAACCTACTTTGTTGAGTATAGGAAAACATTTCACTTTGTGGTTGCTTTATCACAAAAGGAGAAATCACATTAGAAGTTGATGTGTGGAAGGCATTAGGTTGAATAACAAATTGTTCTTTATATTGATCTTTCAGCTACAGTTATAATTAACTTTGTAGATTTAGAATTTGTCTCTTTTTCCAGGAGAAAAACCATCAGAGTCATGAACTTGATTTTAGGTGGATTTAAATGTCTGTTTTCCAGAGTGATTTTTTTTTTTTCTTAATCCAGGACTGAAAAGTTATCTGATTGACTTAATTGAAGATAATATATTATCTAATGGTTGATAAATGTTTGTTTTATTGAGGTTTGGAAGATATAATAATACTTTATTTTTTGGACTTTCAGAAATTTTTTCTTCCCCTCTCTACTCTCCTAGCTTTCTATACCCTTTAACAAGAAAGCATTATTAAAAGGAAAAAAAGTACTCAACAAAATCAAACCTTATGTCTGTGTGCCTTTATCCTCTCAGATTCTCTTGGAAATAATGCCTGATGAAAAAGAAGGCAAGGAAATTACCTTTTTGAACATTTTTCAAAAATCTTCTGATGTCCTCCTTTTAGCTAGCAAAAATAATAAAATTTTAGGTTTTTAAATTGTATGTTCCTAATTTTTTTGCGTGGAATGTTTTGTTTTCCTTTAGGGCAGGAGTCCTCTCACAATTTCTACATTGCTGTATAACTACCACAGATAGACATTTGTGGGGATTTAGGAAAATTTTATTATAATAAATTTGCATAGACTAAGTGATACTTAATTTGGGGGTAGATGATAACATCCAGTAAACTCTACCTGCCTGTTCCATCCTGGACCGTAACTGGCTATAAGAAGTGCATTGTTCAGGATTTATAGCATTTGAAGATTTATTCTGGTGCCCTTATGAATAATTAGTGTTTTTCTCCCTTGCTCCTTTAAGGTGCTTTAATTAAGATCTTGGTGTCTCTTCCAGTCTGAGACGATCACAGTAAGACAAGAAAAGGCAATGTCATGGTAGGCAGTTCTTAGTTGCTAGAGAAGTTAGGCCACTTAGTTATCAGGTTGATGAATTTTTGTTCCTAGTTCAAAATGATAAATATTCTCATGACTTTTAAGTATCAGATGTGCTAGTATAGTTCTTTCCTCTGGAACTGAAGTATATTTTAAAAGTTTTTCTTTTTATAAAGAATGTCTTGTTGCGCCGTTTTGCTAGACTGAAAGTTTCCTCATCACTTGGTGAGACCCTCCTCTAATTCAATCTTTGTCTTTTGTCTTTGCTGCCTTGCAGGGTTGGTACAGTAGGCTTCACTAACTTAGCTGCAACTCAGAATTTCTCCTCCAGCACCTGAGTAAATGCTGATGGTCTTGTGGAGAGTGGATTAAGAGTACGAGCTAAGTTCTCAATCCCAATTAAGAAGCGGAGGAAAATTTAAACTGTCTCCTTCAAAGTTTATCACAACCACCACCATCAAGACAGCAAACCAAAGGACAAAGACTTTGACCTGCTGTGTTGCTCTGTGTAGTCCAGTTCACGTATGGTTTACAGACTTGGCTGGGGTTACTAATGAGTAAATAAAAAGTTGGACACTTCCTGTCGTTGGACACTTATTCACAAAGTTACCAAAATGAGGGCTGTACTGGAGACAGCAGACATTGCCATAGTGGCCCTGTATTTTATCCTGGTCATGTGCATTGGTTTTTTTGCCATGTGGAAATCTAATAGAAGCACCGTGAGTGGATACTTCCTGGCGGGGCGCTCTATGACCTGGGTAGCAATTGGTGCCTCTCTGTTTGTGAGCAATATTGGGAGTGAGCACTTCATTGGGCTGGCAGGATCTGGAGCTGCAAGTGGATTTGCAGTGGGCGCATGGGAATTCAATGCCTTACTGCTTTTGCAACTTCTGGGATGGGTTTTCATCCCGATTTACATCCGGTCAGGGGTATACACCATGCCTGAATACTTGTCCAAGCGATTTGGTGGCCATAGGATTCAGGTCTATTTCGCAGCCTTGTCTCTGATTCTTTATATCTTCACCAAGCTCTCAGTGGATCTGTATTCGGGTGCCCTCTTTATCCAGGAGTCTTTGGGTTGGAACCTCTATGTGTCTGTCATCCTGCTCATTGGCATGACTGCTTTGCTGACTGTCACCGGAGGCCTTGTTGCAGTGATCTACACAGACACTCTACAGGCTCTGCTTATGATCGTTGGGGCACTCACACTTATGATTATTAGCATGATGGAGATTGGCGGGTTTGAGGAAGTTAAGAGAAGGTACATGTTGGCCTCGCCCAATGTTACTTCCATCTTGTTGACATACAACCTTTCCAACACAAATTCTTGTAATGTCCACCCTAAGAAAGATGCGCTGAAAATGTTACGGAATCCGACAGATGAAGATGTTCCTTGGCCTGGATTCGTTCTTGGGCAGACCCCAGCTTCAGTATGGTACTGGTGTGCTGACCAAGTCATCGTGCAGAGAGTCTTAGCAGCTAAAAACATTGCTCATGCCAAAGGCTCTACTCTTATGGCTGGCTTTTTGAAGCTTCTGCCAATGTTTATCATAGTTGTCCCAGGAATGATTTCCAGGATACTGTTTGCTGATGATATAGCTTGCATCAACCCAGAGCACTGCATGCAAGTATGTGGAAGCAGAGCTGGGTGCTCTAATATTGCTTACCCACGCCTGGTGATGAAGCTGGTTCCTGTGGGCCTCCGGGGCTTAATGATGGCAGTGATGATTGCGGCTTTGATGAGCGACTTGGACTCTATCTTTAACAGTGCCAGTACCATATTTACCCTCGATGTGTATAAACTCATCCGCAGGAGCGCAAGCTCCCGAGAACTAATGATTGTGGGGAGGATATTTGTGGCTTTTATGGTGGTGATCAGCATTGCATGGGTGCCAATCATCGTGGAGATGCAAGGAGGCCAGATGTACCTTTACATTCAGGAGGTAGCAGATTACCTGACACCCCCAGTTGCGGCCCTATTCCTTCTGGCAATTTTCTGGAAGCGCTGCAATGAACAAGGGGCGTTCTATGGTGGAATGGCTGGCTTTGTTCTTGGAGCAGTCCGTTTGACACTGGCCTTTGCGTACCGTGCCCCAGAATGTGACCAACCTGATAACAGGCCAGGCTTCATCAAAGACATCCATTACATGTATGTGGCCACAGCATTGTTTTGGGTCACAGGACTTATTACTGTCATTGTTAGCCTTCTCACACCACCTCCCACAAAGGAACAGATTCGTACCACCACCTTTTGGTCTAAGAAGAGCTTGGTGGTGAAGGAGAGCTGCTCCCCGAAAGATGAACCATACAAAATGCAAGAGAAGAGCATTCTGAGATGCAATGAGAATAGTGAGGCCATCAACCACATCATTCCCAATGGGAAATCTGAAGATAGCATCAAGGGCCTTCAGCCTGAAGATGTTAATCTTTTGGTGACCTGCAGAGAAGAAGGCAATCCAGTGGCTTCATTAGGTCATTCAGAGGCAGAAACACCAGTAGATGCTTATTCCAATGGGCAAGCAGCTCTCATGGGTGAGAAAGAGAGAAAGAAAGAAACAGAGGATGGAGGCCGGTACTGGAAGTTCATAGATTGGTTCTGTGGCTTTAAAAGTAAGAGCCTCAGCAAGAGGAGTCTCAGAGACCTGATGGAGGAGGAGGCTGTTTGTTTACAAATGTTGGAAGAGCCTCCACAAGTTAAACTAATACTAAATATTGGACTTTTTGCTGTGTGTTCACTTGGAATTTTCATGTTTGTTTATTTTTCCTTATGAACTTTTAAGGATATGATGAGACACTAACTTAAGAAAATACTGGTCTTTGGAAAGAAAAAAAAAAAGAAAACATGTAACTGTTGCATCTCTCAGGCATTGTTTACGCTGTAGGTTTTAGCCAAATTTACTTAGCAGAAAATCATCTATTTGCAAGACTTTATTTTCCCAGAGATGGATGAAAGCAAATTTTCAACCTAAATGAAGTAAAACTTGTTTAACAGACTGAATTGTGCAAATGTGGTTTAAAATTTTCCATACCAAAGTAAGGAGAGACCAATTATTCTCATAGAACATGTAGAGCAGAATATATGCTATTACAAATAAGGTATACTGTCTGCACTGCCAAATCTTGGTAGGCCTTCTTAACCTGAAGTAGAAGAGTTGCTCATTTCAAAGTTTTTTCTGTCTTTGTAATCCCTACTACCATTTAAAACTGAATTTGTAGACATTGTATAATCAGTTGTGTACTGAAAACCTAACTCATGTTCTTGTGGGGTACTTGTGTCAGGACAAGTTAGTTCATTTGCCAGGCTCATTTTGCTAGCATGAGCCTATGGATTCTGAATGCCAAAAGAAAGGAAGAAGAATGTTTTCCTGTAGCTGTTCTTGTACCACCAATATATGGAATGTTGAGCAAAAGTTGTTCCAGTTCCTTTTTTTTTCTTTTTTTCCTGCTTTGACTGAAGTTTAAGTGAACCATACTCAAATGACCATCAAGTCTATCTTGATACATTTATGTCATGACTGTATTGTCAGATGATTAGGGGAGAAAATGAAGTAAACATTGCTGATGATCCCCAGATTTATTGACCAAGTTCAGGTTGTTTATACAGTTTGGGAATTAGCAGTCCTCAAGCAGTGTTTGGTCAGCTTATGCTAAACAGGTGACTACTCGTACTCCACTAATTCTCTAGCTTTGTTCTTTGTTCTTGTCATTTGGAAACATTTTTTATTAGCCACATATCTTTCCAAGTGGATTCAGTCAGAAGATATGTCCAGAAATTTGAAAAAAAAAAAAAAAATTGTCACTGCCTTTGTGCTGGGTTGCCCCATGATATATTGAAGTTGAGCTTTTGGAGGGAAAATTTAATTCTGAGATCATACTGTGTCCTTGAGAAGTTCCCCCCGCCCCCCGATTTACTTTTTTTCGAAAGACTTGCCATCTGTACACAGCCTCTACATTTTTGTTTAAAAAGTTATATTGACCTAGAGCATGAGGAGGTTTCAATGCAAACTGGGCATCAGTAACAAAAGTCAGAGTGCATGCTTTGCCATTGGTAGATTGTCAGTATTGTCTTTCTGTGGAACAGCATGTTAAAGAGGTGTCAAGAATAAGAACTTCTGGGCTTAATAGTATGTCTTGTGGAGGATATTGTAGGACTTGTGTAAATTATAGGACCCTCGATCTTCACATGGCATGGCACTCCGTTGTAACCTTCATGGATGGGAATCTTTTTCACAGTCTGATTCCCCTTCGTGAGGGCAGGGTACAAAAGATGTTGGAGGAAAGCTCTATAGATCATGTAGTTACGTGTCTGTGTGCTCAACATGGTCCTTTTTCCTTTGTGACATATGAAGGAAACTAATTGTGTATCTACTTTCTTTGACTTTCCTGTAATCTCTGATACTTTTTAAATTGCATGATTTTATTAAGCTTGTATTCTTTAGGGAAAAGTATTACTTTTTTAGATACTTTTGTAGATTTTGAATCAAAACTCAGTCCTAATAACTTTCAATTTTTTGTATTCTGTAAACTAGTTTCATTATGATGGACTTGATTAGTCCAAAGTTGATTTTAGAAATTATCAGGTAGCATAATGTCTTCCCATCTCCAGGAGGTTTTCTGATGGACTGAGTCTGTAGATGAAAAAGTAATTTATGTATGAATAGCATGATTTCTGAGAGCTTAGAGTGCCTTGTAGAATTTTTTTTCCCAATTTCATTCTTAAGATTTAGAAGTTGGGGGCCAAATAAATAGGGACCATTCTTTTCTTGTATGGAGGAGGCTGTGGCTGTGACATATCTAAGGTTACAAAAAGTCTGTTGGGGAGAACAGAGAACCATGTATCCAAAGCTGGACTCATGGTTAGTCCTTTTCTCAAAGGAACTATTTTCCTTTGAGACAACCTTTTTGGTATTTGGGAAAATAATAGGACCTTAGATTTTTCAAATTGGCTTTTAAGTCATAGGGATTAAAATTTTCTTTGAACACATTGCTGTGTAACTCTCCACAAAGAGGATTGACACATTGGCTGGGCAGCCTTCTTAACCCTTCTTTTTACGGCATAAATTAATAGGTGGTGTTTATGTAGGTTTTTTCCTCTTTGTTTAATGTTGAGTCCTAATAGTTTGGAGTATTAGGATCCCCCTATTTTCTCTTTGCTGCTGTCTTAGTACGATACGTGAAATACATCATCTTGTGTCTATTTGTGTGTATATAGCAGTAGGTCAAGTTTAGAGTACTAATGTCTGTAAATAAGGAATGACTATTAGCATATCCATTAGGATGTTTATTCTTGTCAGTATAAACATCACTGTGTTGAGACTGAAGTCCCTGAAGCTTGCCCTTCGTATTGCTTTCCAGTAATAGATAATGTGCTTGAATAAGTATGTGGATTGCCGATTGCAACTTCATTCAGGGGACCATTGTTCAGTCTAGATTTCATTAGAATGATTGCTCATGGAATGATACATGGTCTGTTTTAAGCTAGCAAAATGTTCATACTTTACACTAAATGGGTCCTAAATGATGACATTTGCTCTGTAGACATATGTATATATTTTTATATTGGCTCAAGCTAAGGTTCAGAATTGAGTAAGAGTGATATTGACTAGAATAGTTACCTAAGAGTCTAAATGAAAAGTGAGAACACTGGTCTTCAAAAAGTAGAGACAAATATTGTCTTATCTGTTCTTAATGGTATCCCCAGTTCTTAGATTTTTGTCTTTCCACACAATCTCAGTCTTAAGATCTGATGAGAAGAGCTTATTATTCGGGCATGCAGAATAATTATTGGCTCCAAAAATAACTATATCCTTTTGCCCCGAGATAGTATGTGGCTTTAGAAATAGCTGAGCTGAGCTTTTTCTGCAGCCATTCTTTTCCTGGTGAGGTTATCACTCATATCTTTAGGTTAGAGAAGCATCAAGCAATAGTGGTGGTACTGTGTCCTTTAGCCTAAATTCAGCAGATCTGCTCTCCCAAGGCTTCCGTTTCCCTTGGTTCAAAGGATCCATTGTCTTTTTGTACAAAGAGGCTGGCCAGGGTCATAGTTCTTAGCATGTCAAGTAATTAGCAGAGACCTATCATATGTGAAACTTCACATTTTAAGAATTGATTGGGAGGTTGTCACTCAGTTCTCTAACCTGAGGCTAATTGGGAGTGGGGGACTGAAGTCTTGTCCAGGGCGCTTAGAGTCTATAAGTGTCTCCGTTTCTCAGTCCGCTGTTTTCTTCCCTGTACTTACAGGGTGAGTGGATCTTCTCCTCTGTCTTCGAATATCATGTAGTGTAGCCTGTGGGCTATTCTCATTCTTTACCGTCCTGAAGACTGGCCATGTTATTAGACCCGTCAATGTTCCCACTTGGCAGTATTTGGCTTACTTTGCTTATACTTTTTACTCTGCTGTGTCATTTTCATCTGAGGTATGATGGCTGGAAAGGACCATGTGGGTATGGAGTAGTTACACCTTACCATGCCCCAGGTTTAGATTGAGAGATGTATGTAGACCATTCCTGTTACATTATGTGACCACGGAGACATGCCAGGACAATTGTTCTAAGAAGCCAGAAAAACTATAAATGAGATGCTGAGAAGAAATACCTGGGTGATAAAAACACAAACTTAACAAATTAGGTAACAGACAAACATTAGGTTAAAATGTGCAGACGTAGAATTCTATTCAGTGAATTCCAGAACTTGAAGCATCTTGGCTATCAGCTTATTTAAGCCTTTCCTCACATAGATTCGTATATCAACGAATAAGATCCAGCCTGTTAAAAACCCTGGTTTGATGTTAAATATTGTGAAGTAGGAGTTTTTAAGCCTATTTGAGGTTAAATGACTGATATTTGATAGTGACGCTTTAGTAGAAAAAAATGCTTTTAGGCTTGTATTCATAAGATTTCTCATTAGCAAAATGTTACATTGCATAAGTCATTCTGATGTTAGCTTGAACAGACTTTACAAATAGGGTATACTCCTATTTGTGTGTATACTCACCTACCATTCAGAGAGACTGGTCTTTCCCTTTGTCTTCCCTCACATGCTTTAATTTTTCACCTATTCTTTCTTTTAACATTTCTCAGATTCCTGTTTTGATCTTTTATCAGCTTAATTCACTTTCAGGTTTATTGCTGTGATGTGCAAAAGTGCTGCTTTGCCCCAGTTTTGAATACTTGGATCCAAATAAATGATTCATTAAGTATAGTCGTGTTTAAATATACGAAATTTCTAGAAGCTTAAACTGTTAATTCTCCAGAATGATCTTCTCAGGCTAATGTTCACTAGTGTTCACTAATAAATGCCCTAATAATCCATCAGTATTTTATTCTGAAAACTCTTTTCTTCAAAAATTAGGGAGACAACAATAGTTAAACTTCATACCGATCCCTTTGAAATGGTGGTATCACAATGCAGAGAGGAATGGAGTTTGTTTTGATGCCAAAAAGCCTTGTTCTTTCAGTACTTTAAAGGTGAAAAGTTGGAACTAGTCAGTTGGCATATAGAGAAACCCTTTTGTACTAGTAAGGTGTGAAGCTGGATTATATAAGAAGTAATCTTTTGATTACTACATTCGGTTGGCTTATTAACTCAGGGTGGCAAACCCCTTTTCCTCCATTAAGGTCACTTCTCTTCATTTGGTATCCTTTTTATCAGACTCTCCCCTCTGTTGGAAGACTTGGTATTCAGCTACTCTGACTCCTAGAATTGGATTTAGCTAAGGTTCAAACTATATAATAGGCTTTGCCAGTGCTGAGTCCCACACCATCATTCACATAGTCATATAAATGTTTTTATTTAAACTTCTTTCTCCAATGCCGGGAATAAGGCTTTCAACTACTAATTCACCTTTAAAGGAATGTTATGAGAATGGATATAATTTATGTTTCTGTTTCCATCTCAAATCCTTTAGAAAAGATAGGACTTTGGCTTAAGCACTCTTGTTTCTCTGGTAACTAACAGCCTTAACCATTGATATATTGCCTTTTATTCAGAAATAGACGAGAAAGATTTGATGTATTTGTATCGTTACTCATTTCATGTACTTTACTTTTAAGGGGAGGACCATAATTGGAAGCTGTTGGTTTAAACCAAATAACCTTACTTTATGTAATAATTTTTCAGTGTGGTTTGGTTACCTGGATTCATAGTATGTGTGAAGAGAGGGATGCTAGAACAAATAAGCAAATGAAGAGCAAGTCAAGACAAAAAGCACAGCGGTCTCAGATTTTTCTTAGTGTAGGAGCAATGGCTTTACTCGCAGAAAAGCACTAGATCATAATTGTTGCCCATGATCCTAAAGCCCCTCCAATCCTTTCCTACCCCTACCCCCAGTTAAAAATAGTTTACAGTCCGTGAACTCTATCGATAGGGGAAATACATATTTCAGTGATTTCCGTAACAGCACAAGTTGACAGTAGATAACCACAACCTTATTGGAGACTTCTATTTATCTTGGTAAATTCACCTTGTAGCCCAGTGCTGCTGGAGGAAGGCGTGTTTACTTTGTTTATCGCCTTTGGACAAACTAGTCTGGATAATTTTTCAGTATTTAATTGTAGCCTAGACTTCTGTAAGTGGAATTTTCCTTAATAACTCGCTTTTTGGTAATAATAGTTGGAAACTGAAATTAAGCTTATTGCTATTATTGAAATCCCAAATTGGCAAAGGCCAGTATATAGGGTATTTCATAATATAATCAGCTTCTGAAATTTCTGTTTTGATTAGTGCCTTCTGGTTGCCAATATTGACTCTGCTAGTTTACACATTTCCCTTTCTTGATAGAATATATTTATTTGTTACAATTCCTCTTTTTAAATTTTGTTATAACTAGTCAAGGAAATACAAAAAATGCATTTATATTTACATACTTTATATGCAGCGTTTGTTTAGGTTCAAGGAAACCAAGTAGCTCTAATTCCTGTTGCAGTTTAAATGTTATTTATTCATCTATATTTGTTTTGTATCCTTCATTAAAACTATAAAGTTACTTATTCTGTGAGTATATTTTAACTATTGTGTTTCCAGTGTAGGTTTAATAGGCATATCTGAGAACATACATGTGGCAGCAGTTTCACATTCCATGTTAGATAAAGAGCTTAAAGTAGAGGTCCGTAGAAAGCACAAATCCTGTTCACGTAGGTGTGTATCTCCACACGTAGAAAGCACAAGACTCACAGTGTTTCTCAGTGTCCCGCAAGTGCCAGTCATAAAGCCCACCAGGCGTCTGTCTTGGGAGTTATGGAGGACCACCGTTTTGAAAGCCCTAGACAATGAGGTCATCTGAATTGTGGTCCTAAATGAGAAGGGATTCAAATGTAATAATCTGAATAAGTTTGTACTGCTGTGGTAGAGGGAGAGAAGACCAATGTCAAGAATGTTGCAGTTATTCTTGGGGTTACAAGTGAAAATGGGGTTTATGGGTTCTTTCCTATAATCTGGAACTAACTGGGACAGACTTTTAAGCTTTTGGTGGGTGGGACAGTTTGATAAACTTCTGCTTTAAGTTGTAGACCCATTTGAGTTGGTTTTTTATCTTAAGTCTTGAGGAAGTTTTACCTGCCATCAGTAGGTTCCTGAAAACATGGAGAAATTTCACGTTTTGACAGGGCAAATACTTGTCTTTCATCTTTGTGTAGGTTTGTAAGAGGTAAACTTATCTTTATTTTTTCGTGTGCTTTACTGCACTTCATTTTAATAGAGCGGAATTTGGTCCAAGTATTCTGAGCATCAAACTAAGTCTGAGACAACTCTGCCAAATGAGCTACTTTGCTTTTCACAGTGGTTGTAAGAGTCTAAAGGATTCTTTTACCTGTACCATTCCCCCCCGCCTCATGACCAGATGAGGTGAAATCTGTGGGTGCAGCAGAAGAAAATGTGTTTTTCTTGCACTCGGTTTTGCCCTTGTTTTCTTTACCTGCATAGTCCCAGTCTATCAAGAATGCATAAATAATCCCTGTCTTGAATTTTGCCCATATGTCAAAAGCTGTAACTCTCAGAATGGGAGACAAGTGACTGCCTTTGTTCCCACTCTCCTCTGTTTTGTGTATTTATCTTCTTAGGGAAAGACTTGGTCAACTCGGATAATACATGGAATGAAGATTAAAGCTGGTGTAGACTGGTATCACATGTTTTAGAGGGGTTAACCAGAGCGCCTGAAGGGAGAGATTCATTCCCCTTCCAGCAAAAAGCAGTCAGGTGTGTTCCCTCGGTATTAGAATGTAAAACCTCAGGCTTGGGGTGAGGGTGTGTGTGGTGAGGGCAGAGGGGTGCCAGAAATACAGGAAAAAAAAGAGGCTTGAGGAGTATCTTTGGCTTAGCGATGTGTGATAAGGCAAAACAGTTATAATCTGTTAATCCTATATAGTATGCGTCTGTACCTTTAAATGTTTTTAAATTTAAAATCATTTGCAAGAACTTCATGCTTTTGAAGATTCCTTTGGCAGAATTTCTTTCATTTAAAATTCCATGGAAAGTTGCTTTAATTATTCGTCTAGGTGAAAGTAGTCCTAGCAGTGTAAATATGTATAATTAGAATGTTCTGATTTCACTTTGAGATCTCTAACTTTTGAGTGGCAAAAACAGATCAACAAGTCTTTTGCTCATGGACTTTTCTGTGGCGTTGTTAAAATGCAAAAGCTTTATTTTTGTTAATAATGACATGTTACGTTAGTGTCAGATGATGATATGGCATCTGTTCCCTGCCTTTCCCCACCGGTACTGCTTTGGTTTATAGATTGCCAGCAGAGTTGAGAAATGGAGCAGGGATCTACCCATTCTTTGCTTGGACATCCCATTTTCTGTTGCCCAGACCTATGTTGGCAATCATGTATGAACTATGTTATGCTTCTCAGTACTTATTATTTTTTTTTGATAAGGTGGATATCAAAAATAGTTGCTGTGCAAAAGTTAGTAGTCTTCTTCAAGAAGAAAACCGATTCCTTTTCTAATATCCTGTGAAATTGCTTCATTCATTTCTTTATTTTTAAGCCAAATGTCAGCAGAGTACTGCTGCTTTTATCTAGTACTTTTGATATGTAAGTATTGCATTTTAAAAAGATGTCTACATTGAAAGCTGTTTTTCCCAGTGTCCTCCCTATTATACTCTGTTCATATTTTCTGTAAGAGACCAGTCTGTGCACTGGGGGTGTGTATTGTGTAAATGTACCATTTCGTCAGTTATGCATTGTAGACCAAATGTGATTATAAATGAAGCTGTTGAGTCATTGGTGAGTTTTTTGAATTGTAAACTGATTTCCAGTGACCGTTTGTTGTCCACAGGTTTTTTTGTTTGTTTTGTTTTGTTTTGTCTTCAGGTTTGATCGGGGTCCATCTTCACATTGTACCATGTTTTAGTTGCAAGCAGAAAGTAGAATTTGGTATAAACCAGGTTATTTCTGTATTGAAAGGAATACCATTGAAATTGTAGATTTAGGATTGTTAACCATACATGACAAGTCTAACTTGACTATTATTCTAACCTACTGTATACAATCTGATTTTTAAAATTGTAGACATGTATGATCTTGGTTTAATGTGTTTTTAAAAGTGTTACTGTTGAAAAAATGGAAAAACAATGAAGCAAATCTGCTAAAGAGCTGTCAGTTTTCATTACTGACTCTGTAAAATACACTGTTCTTTGTGTACTGTGTGTTATTTTGCCAGCTGCTGCATTAGCCTTCAAAAGTATTTGGAAACTTCAGATGAACTACATTTCTTGAAAAGTATATTCCTTTCTGTGGTATCTTGTCCTGTAACTGAAGTATAGTAATTATTTTATGGAAATGTTATTAGCACTTCTGTACCAACTTTGAATAAAATGAAAAATTTACATTTCTGTGACTGAGTATTTTCAGTATGAACACATCTGCCCTCAAAACTTGACGAGGTTCTGTGTCTAGAGTTGAAGAGGTTGTACCTCAGTGCCTTTTCTCTTGGCTCACCACAGGTTTTCCCTGCCAGTTAATGCTGTTCTTTACCAGTGTAAACCAGGGCGTATAGGTGTTGATTCAGAAGTGAGTGACATGGCAATCACCTAGTAAATAAAAATTCTCTTAGTTTATCACTTCTATTTCGAAATGACTTCAGATCACAGGAAAGTTGTGAGAACAGTATGAAGGACTCCGGGATCATTTTCATCCAGATTCACCAGTAGTACACATTTTTGCCACATTTGCTTTGTCATTCTTTTATCATACACACTTTTCTGAACCATTTGAGTGTTAAGTTGCAGACATCATTCCCCTCTACTCCTTCAGTAGTTGTATTTTTTTTTTTTTAATTTTTTTTTTCAACGTTTATTTTTGGGACAGAGAGAGACAGAGCATGAACGGGGGAGGGGCAGAGAGAGAGGGAGACACAGAATCGGAAACAGGCCCCAGGCTCTGAGCCATCAGCCCAGAGCCCGACGCGGGGCTCGAACTCCCGGACCGCGAGATCGTGACCTGGCTGAAGTCAGACGCCCAACCGACTGCGCCACCCAGGCGCCCCAGTAGTTGTGTATTTAAGACCAGGACAATCATCTAATCAGAATGTAATTATCAATATCTGGAACATGACAGTGATGCAGTATTTTAATCTGACGTCTTTATTCAAATGTTGCTGTTCCAATAATACCCTTTTGTAGCATTTTTTTTTTTTAAGTTTAGAAGCCAGTCCGTTGTATTTAGCTTTTATGTCTCTCTCCTTTAATTAGTAATTCCTCAGTTTTTCTTTGTCTTCCATGGTATTGATAGTTTTGAAATTTAGAGGCCATTTTGTGAATGCCCCTCATTTCCTCATGGTTAGATTCACACTATGCATTTTTGGCAGGAGTATGACATAAGTGAAGCAATGATAATGTCCTCAAAGCTTCATGTTGGGAGGTACGTGATGTTGTTCCCTTAATGTTGACGTTAACTTTGATGCTTGGTTAAGACGGTGTCTGTCGGGTTTCTCCACTGTCAACTTACTGTTTTTCCTTTAGCCAATAAATAATTTGTGGGAAACTAATAAGAGATTACGTAAATAACTTACTCCTCATCAAGCTTGAACCCCTGAATTCAGTGTCCATAGGTAATTTTTGCCTGAGCAAAGTTACTACAATGATGATGCAAAACAGTGATTTTTTTTTTGTAAGTTTTGTTGTTGTTTGCTATACTCAAATGAAGAGCTTCCTCCTCTTCCCATTTATTTGTATGAACTCATTTAGTGGGTTATACTCCATTACTGTCATCATTTTGCTCAAATGTTTCCAGATTTAGCCATTGATACTCTCTTCAGGCTAGTTTCTGTGTCCTTGATGCCCATTTGTATCATTTTTTTCAGTGCTTCCTGATTTCCCAACACAGCAAGGGGTTGCAGGCTTATCTTGTACTTTCCTTTCCCCATTGGGACCAGGCATTTAGTTAGGGAATGGAATTTAGAAATCAAGGTCTGGGTGTGCCCATTCTTTACAGGGGTGAACATGGCCCTTTTTCTGGGCCCTTTTCAGTATGCAGAAGTAGGGTATTCGTATACATCTGATGCCTCCTAATTCTACACCAGCGCTAGAAGGTTCTTTTAGCTTTCCCCATTACTCCCTTTTCCAGCTGCAAGAAATCAGATAATATTGACACATTAACTCATTTTTCAATCTTACAACTCTTTAGAATTAAAGTTTTTGCAGGTGTATAGATGTTTTTAAGAGTTTTGCTGAATATGGAATTGTAGATTGGGAAGTATTTTTCTTCAGTTTTTGTAAGCATAAAACTTTTTTTTTTTCCCTAGCTTCTAGTCTCAGTGTTCTGAAATTTCATTATTACATGCCTTGAAAGTTTTTCTTCCATTGTGCTGGCCCTCGGTGGGCTCTTTTCAGTTTGGCAACCGAGTGTCTTTTATTTCTAGGATGATTACTCTCTGTTTTCTCCTTTTTGGAAAAAAGGAGTTTTTTCAACTTTGAATTTTGTTCAACTCTTTGGATCATGTGGACTGGTCCAGTTTCATACAGCCTCTTGTTTTTTAATTTTCTTAATTGTCTTTGTCTTTTTGCTCTTTCTAAGGGTGTTTCTAACTTTATCTTCCAACCCTTCTGTTGAAAAAATTTCTCAGATATTTACTTTATCAGTGCTGCTTTGTTCCCTGAATCTTCCTTTTTTCTAGTCTCTTGTTTCATGGTTGCTGTATCTTTTCATCTCTGAAGATAGTGTTTTCTCTTCCTGCAGTGTTTGTTTACTTCAGTTTTTTCTGTGTTGAGCTCTCATGTTAAAGGCTTTTCTCAAATGTATGCGGTCTTTGGTTTAACAGAACGGACTACTGAATGCGTGGGTGGAGCTTGTCTGCTTCATTGTCTGGCCTTCGTGGCCTGGCTGTTTGTTGCATGACTCCTGTGGTATCTTTTGAACAGGTCAGATTGCCCAAAGAATAGTCTTAAGAGTTTTTGACTGAAGGGTGAAAGGCCTTGGGCCATTATTCTGGGAGCTAAGTGGGGAAAGAGCCCAGGGGTCTCGTCATTCAGTATGCATTTTTTTCCTTAGTCTCTTTTTGGTGTGGTGCCCCCACTTAGAGCTGTGCGTGTGTCTCGTAGTCCAGAGGTTTCTCTCTGTTTTGTCCACTCCAGAGAATAAACCTCCAGACACGCATCTAAGGATCCAGTTTCTCCTTACGCTTTTGACAGACTTTATTTTAGCCTCTTACTTCACCCCCACTTTCACAGGCATACCCCGTGTTGCCAATTGTTAAGTACGGTTGATTCTTGGTTTTCCCCATTGCTGCTTTCTTTCATATATTTTCTTTCTTCTCCAGATTGAATTGCTGTGTTCCCGTCTCGTCTTCCTCATTCTTTCAGAGTTGTACCTTAAAAAAAAAAACAAAAAAAACCCACAAAACAATAAAAAGCTCTTTACTGTAGTTCTAGTAGGTTTTTCAGAAGGAGCATAATTAGATGATTGTGTTGCAACTTCCAACTTACTGGGAAGTTTTGGTATCTGCTCTTTGCTTAGTATTTGAAAGTTGACATTTCTGAGTCTATAGCCCATTTCAGTCCTTCCCAAAAAGAACATGTTGACAACCAGAAGCACAGTTGGAGTTTTAAAATTCTGTTGGTCTCTGAAAGCGCGGAGCTAATGATGGTTCACATTTCAAAAGGGGCCTTAGGAATTGTGTGTTTGATTCTTCTGTACGATGCACGAAGCCCACCTACGAAAACATTTTTTGTGTGTGGAGTTTAACATACACACTCCGTCCCATGAAAATGAACTGGTACACAGCACAGTGAGTATGGTTGCTACTTGTTATTTGTGGCAGTTACTTTGTGTAAAGTGGCCTCTAACGCTGAATTCGTGAATACAAGTCATTGCCCCTTGAGGAGATGCAGGGTTGGGTTCCTGTGAGCCTCTGGCTGGTCACATTTTAATTAACTGACCGATACATAATCTCATTTTATGTGTGTTTCTGATAAAGACATTATATTTAATACACTTGATTCATAATCATTGAGCTCAAAGCCAACAGCATCCTAACCCATGCCACGAATGAAGCTTTACCTAATGCATTTTTCCTGTAAGGCACATCACATCCTTACACCGAGGAACATTTAGGACAGCATGTCACTACACTCAGGGGACCATTTTAAATAGCATTGACAAAAAGCACCAGAATGCAGGAAAACATGGCACTACGTGGACCGCAGAAAAGACACCTGCTTATTACCATGGGAGACCTGAAACAAGAAGGCAGAGCCTCGGTTGTTGGGCCTCAGCCGGGAATGTGCATGTCGGGTGGCACATTTTCCACCAGTGTCCACATGCGTGTGTCTGCAGATGACTGCAGAAGTTGGTGGGAGTGTCCACCTGGGCGGCACAAATAAGTTTTCACTAGTAGACGAATTGGCACGTATGGATTCCGCACGTAATGAGGATCCACTGTACCTGCGAAGCAAACACCCGTGTAACCACCACCTGCAAGAACTAGAACTTTGTCAGCGGCTCTCCCAGAAGGTGCACTTCAGTTACGGGAAGTTCTGATTTTAAAGGGGTTTCTTACCTCCAGTCTGCCTCTTTAATTTGCAAGCTCAAGTTCTGCCTCTGAAGTGTTACCTTTTTTCCCTTTGAGTATTTGAAGACAAATATTCAAGATAAAGGTACTCTTAAGTCTCAAAATCCAGCTTTATCTTTTTCATTCTCTTGGGTGTGCAAGAGAGCCTTTACCTGTCTTTTTTTTTTTTTTCCAGACAACTTTGAGGCACTTTGACGTCCCTTTTTATATGTTTAAATCCGCAAATACAGTCTCCAGGGTACACACTACTGACGTTAGACTGTAGGGGTGCGAAGTAAACACAACAGTGAAGACTACCATTCCCTTGGTTTCACTGTCCTTCCGGTTGTAATAGGAAATTTCATTGTCACACCCTCTGGAAGACACTGTACATGCTGTTGTCTCTACTTGGTATGTAGAGACAGCACGACCTGCTGACTCGGTTTCCAGAAGTTGTCCTAGCTTTTCAGAGTCCTGAAGTTGGATGCGTAATATTTCCTGTACACTCTAGGAGTAGAATGTCCATGATTCTTGATTATGTCCCAAGAATCCTTAGAAGTCTGGAAGCACCTTTATGAGTCTGGCTGTGTCTTTGTTTTGTATCAGTCTCTTACCTGTTTATTCCTTCTTCCTTGACTGTGCATCTGTTTTTGACTAACAGGATGTCCTTTAGCTTTATTATGCATATCTGTCTTTTGAAAATAAATGGTGCTGTTTTCCTCTTTGCAGTTGAATATCTTATTTCTCCTTGAATTTTCTGACTTGGCTTAGCATTTTCTTTCTCTTCAGTGAATTAAAGTGCAGTTAGCAACTTCCATCCCTTCATTTTTCCATTTATTCTTTGACTTATGCATTCATCAAATACTTACATCAAATGCATACATCAAACACATTCTGTGTGCCAGTTGTGTTGCATCTCCAGCATGTAGTAAAGATGAATAGATGCAACCTTGAAGAAGCTTAGTTAAGGAAGGGGATGGTACTCGACGTAATTGTACTTGCAAGATGTGTGTGGAATGGGAGCGGTCCGTGTAGGATCGCAGAGGAGAAGCACACTTCTAGGAAGTAACTGAATCTGGAAGGATGTTTTTATTCCTTTAATTCCACTGTGCCTTTATACCCTGCTCCTCCTGCTCTTCAGAGTAGTGCAATCACTCACATGCCTTCCTCTCACCTCCTAAGTTAAGCACCCCTGCAGTGGCCTGGTTGGTGGACACAGTTGGTCTGTAGGGTAATGCAGATCTGACTCTTGCCAAGGCCCAAGTTTCTCCATCAGTGCATATTTAAAAAAAATACTTCTCTTAACCCAGTCGACGAACACATTTTTTGCTAAACTCATACACTGATGTTTAGAAGATTCACAGGATATAAAATAGGATCCTTTTTTTTTTTTTTTTTAATTTTTTTTTCAACGTTTATTTATTTTTGAGACAGAGAGAGACAGAGCATGAACGGGGGAGGGGCAGAGAGAGAGGGAGACACAGAATTGGAAACAGGCTCCAGGCTCTGAGCCATCAGCCCAGAGCCCGATGCGGGGCTCGAACTCACGGACCGCGAGATCGTGACCTGGCTGAAGTCGGACGCTTAACCGACTGCGCCACCCAGGCGCCCCAAAATAGGATTCTTTAATAACCCTGTTGTCTCTAGTCACTAATTCTTTTGCGGGTTCTTACCTCCCTTGGTCTCCCTGTCATTCCAGTGCTGTCCTCCTACTCCCTGCAGAGGCCGAACTGTAAGATGAAGGCAGGGAACTGAATTGTGCGTGAAGGAGAGCAGTCCACAAGACAGGTAGCTCAGTAATGTATACCTGATTCCTGCTCTCACTATCCGTTTCATGAGCTTTGGCATTTCATTTACTTGCTGCCATAGTAACCAGGATTCCTGCCAGTCTTCCTCTTTCCCATCTTTTATTCATCTGTACAGGCATCTGGAGTGGGGATGGGGAAGATAGAAGTGGAAATCTCCCAGTAAAAGGGTGTGGATTTCAGAATGTCCTCAGAATAGCAAAGATGGACATCTTAATTTTGGCATTGTTTCCAGCTGTTGAAGTACTGTTAACCACAAGTAGTCACCTATTGGGGTTGTTATTTCTCTATTTCACATCAGGGAGAGCTCTGTTATTGTGAAAAAAGAAGTGGAGCTTTTATGTTTATTAAATTAGAGTTGTAGGAGATCATTGCTGAAAATCCTTGATAAACTACAGTTCGGCCGGAACCACTCATTTTTTGGCTGATGAGAAGCCAGCCAACTTCATACTAGAATGTGGTTCTCAGCTTTGTCTGTACCTGGAGAGTTTCAAAAATGCTAGTGCCCAGGATTCTTAAATTCCTAGGCCAGTTGAATCAAAATATCTGAGGTGAGACATAAGCATCTCATTTTTTAAAGTTCCTAGGTTAGGGGTGCCTGGATGGCTCAGTTGATTGAGCATCTGACTCTTGATTTTGGCTCAGGTCGTGATCCCAGGGTCATGGGATTGAGCCCCGCATCGGGCTCCGTGCTGGGTGTGGAGCCTGCTTGAGATAATTCTCTTCTCTGCCCCTCTCCCTCTGTCGCTCGTTCGCTCTCTCACAAAAAAAAAAAAAAAAAAAAAACAACAACAACAAAGTTCCTCAGATGATTCCACTGTGCTCTAGAGGATGCCTTGGTGATTCTTTCTGCCCTTTTCTTTTGATGTACCCAAATCATGAAAGGAACTGCTGGTTGTATGCAATTGAACCTCCAAATTTGGCCTGAAATGGCATCTATCTGATTGATATTCTTTGATTTGAGACCTGGGAAACAAGTGGATTAATTAAGGAACAAAACTGCATTATAGTCGAACTACACAGATTTACTGTTAACCTGGGCCCGTAAGTAACTGACAAGTCATAAATTCATACAGAGTTGGATCTCATGTAATCATGACTTTCTTCTTGTTCTGTGAGGTCTTGAAATTCATTCATTTATAATCTTTTGACACCAAAGCTGGTATTGGTGACTCACTGTGGGCTAGCTGCAGGGTCCCTTAGTAAGTCCAGTTTATGATTTAGAGGCAGTCTTGCCAACCTTGCAGCTGAAGTTACTGATCATCCTACTAACTACCTTTACATTTGCAAACTCAGCCATGCTATGAAGTGTGACTACTTTATTATTTTCAGTTTTTTATTGGCACACATTAATCTGTGCTGGACTCAGCAGTTATTGGACTCTTGCTCCTCTGTTTTTTTTTTCTTCCATTCTTCCCTGGGTTCTTTTTATTTTTATCACATGCCCCAAAGAATAAATTTTTATGTTTGATTTCCCAGGTCTCAAGAATCTCAGTCCTGGTGCATGGCCATAGAATATGGTCAAGTTCCTCTTTTCTCATCACCTTGATTTCTTCTTCTTCTTCTTTTTTTTTAATGTTAATTTTGAGAGAGAGCGAGAGCATGTATGCACATGGTGGGAAGGACAGAGAGAGAGAGAGAGAGAATCCTAAGTAGGCTCCACACTGTTAGCGCAGAGCCTTACTTGGGTCTTAATCCCATGAACCATGAGATCATGACATGAGTTGAAACTAAGAGTAGGATGCTTAACCCACCACTCATTACCTTGATATCATTGACCACTGTGTTCTCAGGGCCAGACTTGGTCTTGTCCTGTCACATGTCCTTAGTCGGCTCTGATTTTAGGACCAGTGATCTCTAGGCTCCTGACTTCTAGATTTCTGGTTTTTCTCTGATTGTCAAGAATCCGAGCAGCCAATGTAAACATAGCTCATGATATTAGAAGTACAGCTTGCAAGGCTCTCTCAGTAACCACTGAAAGCTTATCTATCAATACCTCTCTGATTAGTATTAAAAATGTATATGGATGTGGAGTCTGTGAATGAGTTCTAAATGTTTGAGGCTTAGGTTTAGGACTTCAGTACAAAATTTGCAAAGTATGGCATCCATAGTAAGATAGCAAGCAAGTCTCTGGCATAGACTTAGGGGAAGAAATTCTCTTTAAATCAAAACAAAACTGAATTTTCCCCAAAAGCAGTTTGTTTCTAAAACAACTTTTTTTTTTTTTAAATGTTTTTTTTTTTCAACGTTTATTTATTTATTTTTTTTTTGGGGGGGGGGACAGAGAGAGACAGAGCATGAACGGGGGAGGGGCAGAGAGAGAGGGAGACACAGAATCGGAAACAGGCTCCAGGCTCCGAGCCATCAGCCCAGAGCCTGACGCGGGGCTTGAACTCACGGACCGCGAGATCGTGACCTGGCTGAAGTCGGACGCTTAACCGACTGCGCCACCCAGGCGCCCCTAAAACAACTTTTTATTGCTCACTGTAAAAAGTCCGGTAATAAAGCAACATGAAAAGAAAACACAACAGAATATTCCTGTCATCTTACTACCTAGGGAAAAGTAGTAACATTTTGTTGTATATTCATCCAGACTTTTTTCCAATGTATGTGTACATAAGTACTTTTTTCTTTTAGAAAGAAATATGGATTGACCCTACCGGCTGATTTTTAGTTTTGTTAAAATATTTTTGTGTCTTACGTAAGGATCAACGTCCCTTTTTTAAATGGCTGTGTTACTATTCAGTGAAAATAATTTATTGAACCAGTGGTCTGTGATGGACAACTACATTTCTATTTATGCACTATCCTAATAACTTTATGGTGAAGTTTTTCCGGACTAAGTCCTTGTGCATGGGTATGGCAGTTTTCTCAGAGTAAATTCTTAGAAGTGGCTGTAGTATTGAAGGTATACACATTTGAGACTAATCTAGATTGCCATTTGCCCTCCAGAAAGTTTACATTTTTACCAGCAGTATAAGTGAGTGTTTGAACAGAACTCTTAATGTGCTAAGCAAAAAATTGCTTAGAATGGACAAAAGTGATGGCTTCTGTGTGTGCCAAACACAGTGCCCATGTTGATTCTATCCAAAAATAAATGCCATCTGACTCTTTCTGTCCTTCTTTCCTGCTGTTAGTCCAGACCTGCTCTGAGAGCACCCTAACGGACCCTCTCTCCACCTCTAGGAGAGGTGTTCGGCTGTCCTGGACCAGTTGCAGTCCGCTGTCTCTAACCCAGTAGTCAGAAGTAGCAGCTCCTTTGGAGTTCTTGTCACATTGATGCTTTTTCATTTAGTCTTGTTTAGGTTTAACTTCTGTTTTAATTAGTTTACTTACATGTGTCTGTCTTCATGTCTGCAGCACAAACTTTGAAAGGGCTGGGACTTCGTGTTTCACATCCTTGTGGCTACCCTTTTGGAGGTGGATTTCACAGTAAGCAACCTAGAAATACTTGGCTTGAAGAGGCCTTTGAGAGGAATGTTTCCAGATTAATATTAGGTGGAGCCTTAACAAATGATCACTATCTGACTATACTTAATCTCCCCCAATGGCAATCTCAACCTGTATTTCTGAACTCACAGAATTTGGTATGCTTGTTCAGTTTTCTTTCCTTTTCCAGATGCCAGGAATATGCTTCCTCTTTTATAATTGATTTGTGTCATTAAAATTATTTTAAAGTTGTTCCCCAATAAAGATTTCTAGGTGGTCTCCTCTTACAACTGTTTCTCGTAAAGATGATTGTGTAAATTAAATCTCGTATTCATGGGTTCTTTTCACTTGTTATACATTTTTTTTTTTTAATTTTTTTTTCAACGTTTATTTATTTTTGGGACAGAGAGAGACAGAGCATGAACGGGGGAGGGGCAGAGAGAGAGGGAGACACAGAATCAGAAACAGGCTCCAGGCTCTGAGCCATCAGCCATCAGCCCAGAGCCTGACGCGGGGCTCGAACTCACGGACCGCGAGATCGTGACCTGGCTGAAGTCGGACGCTTAACCGACTGCGCCACCCAGGCGCCCCTCACTTGTTATACATTTTAGCAGCTCTTAGGGCTCGTAACTTTGTTAAATGATCACTTGATATGTCTGAACTGTGAATGTACAGTTTTTTTTTTTAATTTTTTTTTCAACGTTTTTATTTATTTTTGGGACAGAGAGAGACAGAGCATGAACGGGGGAGGGGCAGAGAGAGAGGGAGACACAGAATCGGAAACAGGCTCCAGGCTCCGAGCCATCAGCCCAGAGCCTGACGTGGGGCTCGAACTCCCAGACCGCGAGATCGTGACCTGGCTGAAGTCGGACGCTTAACCGACTGCGCCACCCAGGCGCCCCTTTTTTTTTTTTTAATTTTTTTTTCAACGTTTTTAGTGAATGTACAGTTTTTAATCTAAAATTGATTTTAATATTTGAGGTACTTTTCTTTTTGCAGAGCGCATGATAGTTGCTTACAAAAAGGGTTTCACTGAATTCTAATTATTTGTTACTTTCCTAGTACACTTTATAGATGCTGGTTCTCTTACTGTCTCCTGTCCTCTCCCCCACTTTTGAAAACCTGTAAGTCTTTCTTCAGTAGCTCGTCCATATTTGTTACAAATGGTCTTTTAAATAAGATTCATAGGCAAAGTAGTAGAGCAGTGCAGTTCTACTTCTAGAAGCATTTTCTGTCCTTGACCTTTGAAAAGCCTTTGAAAGTTACTATGCTGGTCACTTACCCACAAGTTATACAGTGTACATATTATGTAATCACGTTTGGGCATGTATTTATGAAGTTTTATTTTTTTAGTTTTCTGTACTTCTCTTTACTGAATCTTAGGCTAATTTTTAAAATTGCTTCTGCGCTTAATAATTTTTAATCTTTAAAGACTGCAACTCTTGATTCAGATTGTGGGGCAAAAGGGGTTCTCTGATCATAAAAATATTTTATGAAACAGTTCCCATGGAATCATTTTCAGAGTTGGGCTTTGTAGATGTTGTTAGGCAGTGCTGGCACTTTACACATTTTGTACTAGATGGTTGTCCATTCTGTTCTTCTGAGGTCTGCTAGTGACAGAAACCTCCTTTAAATCCTGTTCTACTGTTGAAAGGTGCTCACAGATTTTCTTTTTTCAAGTTGCTGTGAGAATCTCAATGCAGAATTTCCAGGGACATTCTCTCTGAAAATGCAGGTTTCAAGGGAATTTTTTTTTAAGGACATAAATTCCAGAATTAAGATGTGGCAGAGAACAAGAAAGGCTTTCACTCTTACATTTTCACAGGTGTTGACAGTTTTCTGGCCTGGCTCCGCCTTCCTTAAATCCTACCTGCTCCTGGGAGTTGCACACCTCTTTGTTATGTGAGAAAGGTGAGGGGTACGTGGGTGCTGCACGCTGTTAGATGTGTATTCTGTGTGATTTTTATTTCCTGGTGGACTGTGAGGCTGTTGTAGCAATAGCTGAGTGCATCTGAGGGCCACTGGCTTCAAAAACTTAATGGTTGGCAGTCTAATTGACAAGATAATTTTGTTCACAAGCTACTCTTACTAGGACGAACATATGTTTAATTAGATAAAATGTTGGTATTGACCAATGGTGGTGGTAGAGTACTCCCATGAATTCTTAGCTTAAGTCACCTTACTGAATGGAGATTTTATTTTGCGGGCAAGTAGAGATGTCCTTCCTTTTATTTTTCCCATTTGTTTGCTCTCATCTTTATTGTAGAAACTTCGACCATTAGAATCTCTAGAACTGGGGTTTTCAAAATGTAGCCTAAGGAGCCTGGGCTTCCTAGGGACCCTCTCAGGGAATCGTTACAAAAGCAGTAGAAGCAGTAGTGGGTAAAAGAGCTGTTGCCTTAATATAAATCCAGGCAACAGCACCAAACCTGACTAGTAGTCATTGTATTCTTCACCACCATGCAGTTATAGTTTTTTTAAATGTTTCTTTATTTTTGAGAGAGACAGAGAGACAGAGCATGAGCAGGGGAGGGGCAAAGAGAGGGAGACACAGGATCTGAAGTAGGTTCCAGGCTCCAAGCTGTCAGCACAGAGCCTGATGCGGGGCTCAAACCCACGAATGGCGAGATCATGACCTGAGCCGAAGCTGGACACTTAACTGACTAAGCCACCCACTGGTGCCCCCCAGTTGTAGTTTTTTTAAAAACCCACTTTCACTTCACAGTGTCCTTCAGGATGATGAGTGGTGCCAGAATAGTATTGGAATTTAATCTTGGCTGGGGCTTTAGAAGTCAGCAAGACCAGCTTCCCACCTAATGCAAAGATTGATTCAGTGGTCATCCTCTACCTGTGCACTTCTAGTGATGAGAGGGTCATGCCAGCCCATTTCACTTTCATACAGCTGTAATTTCAGAAATGTGTTGTTTACACATTGAGGCTCTCTTTCTCTAGAATTTTTACCCTCTGATTTCAGAGATTTTTATAGATTACCACAAGTGCTAAACCTCAGTGATCAAAATATGACATACCTATGTTTTTTCAGAGTAGCCCTGCAAATATATGAAGTTCGCTCTTAGATTTTCCCTGAGTCGTCTTTTGTAGCCTGAATAACGGTAGTTTTAGTAATTAATAATAATGAGACCAAAATTGGTAATTTTGTCTAGTGCGATTTTTTTTTAATTAACTTGTTTTTTTTACTTTTTTTTTAATGTTTATTTATTTTTGAGAGAGAGACAGCGTGCGAGCAGGGGAGGGGCAGAGAGAGGGAGTCACAGAATCCGAAGCAGGCTCCAGGCTCCGAGCTGTCAGCACAGAGCCTGATGTGGGCCTCAAACTCATGAGCTGTGAGATCATGACCTGAGCTGAAGTCGGAAGCTTAACCAACTGAGCCACCGGGCGCCCCCACAGTGTGAATTTTTTAAAGTATTGTTTAGTGTAAATTTTTTTAGTACTTTATCTTTTCAGCAAATAATTAGAGCAATGAATCCAAGTTTAATTTATATTTGTATATATATTTGAACTTGGTCTCTGAAATACATGACTATTTAGTTTCACTTCCATTAGATGAGTTCTGGATTCTTTAAGACTACAATATTAGTATTAACATTTTGGCATTACATGAAATAAATAGAAAAACACTATTGTCATTTTGCTTCAATATTGCAATTACTAACCGATGGTGAGCTACATTGAAAAGTGGCTTCAAATTGTAGTATAGATTGGAGGAAGCTTGGGGTTCCTCAAGAAAAAAAGGGAGAAAGTAAGTAAGGGAGGTAGAATTGATACATTAATTTACTTATTTAAGCACTATTTCTAGTGCCTGCTCCCTGATATGTGGACTGGTTTAGACTTTGGGAATACGGCTGAGTCCATGATGGACTACAGTCCTTGCTCTCTTGCAACTTACATTCTAGAGATGAAAGAATATTTACGGGTTGCCACAAGTGCTGTATAGAGATAAACGGGAACGACAGAGTAAGGCAGGGGGCACTTTTGGATGATGAGGACATCAGGATGAGCACAGAAGAAAAGAGGGGGAGACTTTTTTTTGTATGCCCCTAGGATATTTTGAGAATTACAATATAAAAGTTGCTTGTGCAAAGGTTGTAGAGGCAGAAAATTTGTTGGGAACCATTGATTTTTGCACAGGAGAAAACTGAGGCACAAGTTTAAAAATGGGCAGATTTTAACAATTCACCCAGGGTTGTAACTCATTTGTGAATGAGCTGGGACCGGAATCCAGTTTTCCTAGTTCCCATTCACATTCATTCATTGTTTCTTTTCCATAGTTTTTTTTCAACTGAATGTTTTTAGCCCCTCAGTCTGTGCCTTGCCAAAATTGTGTTTCATTGCCATATGGTGGATTGAAGGAGAGTTTTAAGGAGTTGCTTTCAGATGGGGTGGGAGAAGCCCATGAGAAGCACACACAACCTTTCTTAGAATAGTTGAAATTCAGTGGTTCAGAGACCTTGTGAATGAGAATTATGACACTAAGATCATTTACTTCCTGTAGACCATATGTTCTTACAGATTGAAAATTGTGCTGGATTGGATTAAGGAGAACTTTGGGTTTCTTTTGAAGCCTAAGAATTTTATTTTAATAGAGCTGTAGGTTTCACCAGATGAGGAAAGCTGCAGTTGGCACTCTGGGTTGATTAGGAAGTTAGGAGCTTGGAGGTTGGAATGGTGAATATTGTAGAGTCACCTCTGTGATTCCTGTGGGGTGATTTGAACGGCCAGGCTAATGTTGTTCAGTTAGGTTGGTGCCACGTCTGTCTACCTGATTACCCATCCCATGGGGAATTCTCTGTCTGCATACCTCTGGGCCAGGCTCATGGTTTCATTTGTGGCGCATCTTAGGGTTAGTGGATTGAGGCCTTGCCGGCATCTGTCAATCCATTACAGTGTAGAGCAGAGGTTGGCCAGGGAGTAAATAATTTAAGCTTTGCAGGCCATGCAGTCTCAGATGTAATTAGAGATCTGCCTTTAGCATAAAAGCAGCATGGACACTATTTAAATGTATGAGCTGCTCTGTTCCAATAAAACTTTATTTGCAGGAACAGGTACTGAGGCAGATGGCTCACAGGCCCTCGCTTGCTTGACCCCTGCTATATATAGAGTGATGAGGTAAGGGATATGGGACGAGTGGAGCTCCCCTAATAAACCAGAATTATTTTTGCTTCTTCATCTTTCTTTTAAAACTTTTGAAATTACCTATGAAATTACCATGAAGTGAATGTGGCTATTCCAGCAGTTTACAATTTGACTTGACATACCTAAGTCAAACAAAATAGGTTTTGATATTTTCCTGAGTTACATTCTTTTTAAGTAGCTTTACTCTATTTTTGGATAGAAGAAAATTTTTTATTTCAGAGGAGGGTACTCCATGTTTCTTACTGTAAACATTGCAGTTGGAATTTAAACAAGACAAGAGTTATTGAGATATATTCTTTTTTAATCAGGCAAAACTGAAATTAAAATTTATGATTTGGGTAGCTAATCAGAAGACTGCAATCCATCAATTTTTTTTTTTTTAACCTTACCCATTTCTTTATTTGGAAAGACTGTTTGCCTGCCAATTATCATAAGTTAATTGGTGCAATACCAGGTCAAGAAATGGCATTGTTAATGAAGTGAATTATTACCCTGCTGTTAGTAATGAGGCTTCTGCAGAAATACGGAAATGTCTGTGAACTCATGAAATGTGAGAAGAATTTAGTCTACATGTTGATTAGAACTGTATAAAAATATGTTTGTGTACAATCATAAGGAGAGATTGCCATAGATTTTTCACCTAGTTAGTGTTCCTGTGAAGGAATTTGGGCTCCTATTTTTATTGTTTGCAGGAAATTTCTGTTTTATCATAAAGTTAAATACATAAATATAATTTTCAGCAGGAATTAAAAAAAAACCCAGTGGGCTACAGTGTGAAATGAAAGTAAAAATTTTGTTGGTAAACCTTAAACTAATACTTAGCGCATTCACAGCATTTTAACAGAATTCATCCGAAAGGAAAATTGATAGGAATGGTGGATTTTCTTTGGTTCCTAAAGTGCTCACTTAAAATGATTCTGCATTATTCTTTTCATTTGATCTGAAATGAGCCACTGGAAGGTAGCCTTTTCTGAAGTTCATTCCTGCACTTCGCGATCCCTTTACCTTCATCCCTTCAGTTAATGTCTTTGAGGAGAAGTGTCCCTTTTCCTTGCCGAGGTGTCCTCGGCCACCCTCTGCCCGCCCCCCGATTTTACGTCGCTGGCGTTCCTTCCCTTGCATCAGGCTCATCCACTTACTCGCGGCCATGGCATCTCAGAGTCCTGGCATCCCTCAGAGGCCCCGTTTCCAAATCTGTAAACCTTTTGTCTTTTTTATTCGGTGAACATTAACTGCATAACAGTATGTAGTACGTACCAGGCCAGTGCTGGGCTTGCAGCAATTACACAATCATACTGGCCACTGCCACTGCCACCGTTGTCGTTGAAAACAGCGTACGTTCCATCCTCTTCACTTGCTTCGTTCCCCTTTACTAACTTGCTCGTGTGTTCTGCCCCCTAAGACACTCTGCTCAGACTTGATGCCCCTCAGGCCCTGGCTCTGTTTCTCTCTCTTCCTTGCTGTCACACCTGTACCGCGGAAACTTGCCATCCAGCTTCTAGCCCCATCCCGCAGTGTGACCGTGCAGCCAGCACATGCTGGCCTTGCCTTCATTTTTGTCCTCTACCCTCTTGTTCTGGAGTCTGCCTCTTTCCTTTTAGTTTCTCTGACCAGGTGGGCCTGATTTTCCTCATACTGTCTGACTACCTTTTCCGTTTGCTTTTCTGACTTCAAGTTCCCTGGTCAGCCCCCAGATGGTTGTGTTCCCCAAGGTTCTGTTGGTTGATCTCTTTGCGCCCTCCCCCACCCTCTCTCCTCGTCTCCGCTATTCCTAGGGCTTCAGACAGCCCTCCTGTGCAGATGATTATTAAATGGGTAATTCTAACCCTCCCTGTTGTTTTGAGCTTAAGTTAACATTTTGAGAGGTCAACTTTGAGGAGCTGTAGGCATCTCAAACTCGGCATGTCTTAAACCAAATCCATCTTTTCTTGTCCCCAACCAGCTCCTCCAGATTTTCCGTTAGGTGTTAGCAACAGTACCGTTTTCCCAGCCACCGTATTTTGGCACCCCTCTTTTGCCACATCTCTGCCTCATTCTCCACATTACATTAGCTACATCTCAGGTTTACCCTGGAAAGTATCTTTGCTTCCAGAATTCTTTTGTGTATACATATGTAAAGAGAGAGATCTGGGAAGAAATTCACCAGAATGTTTAAAGTTTTTTTTATCTCTGGGTGGTGAGATTTTACATTGTTTGAATTTTGTTTTTCTAACAGGTATTTAGTATTTGTATGCTTGTATCCAGCCTGTCACCTCCCAGCCCTCCCGGGTCCTGGTCTTCATCCGGTGGAACTCCTAGTTATTTCCTCAGTGCGCTCGGACTTCTTTGCCTTTGCTCCTTCACTCAGCACCGGTTTCATTTGTTCTTTGCATCTCCCGTTGTCATTTTTCAGGGCTCCTCGCAAATGAGCTTTTCTTTAATGCAGTCGTTCTCACAACTGAATGTGCCTTCTTTCAGGAGCTCTCCAGCCCCTGTGTCACGTCCTGTGTTCTGCCCTCGTGTCTTCTTACCTGGGTTTTTTGTGTTAATCCCTTTATTAGATTGTAAGCTCCACGAGAGCAGAGATTGGCTCTTAATCATCCTTTTCCCCCCTTTTGGTTATAATCTGCCTGTTTTTCTTTGGGGACGACCCTTTCCCCCCCGGCTATGGTTCTGGTGGGACGGCCAATCAGAGTGTCCTGCCAAGAGGATGGGACGCTCTTCCCCTGGAATTTAGATTTTGAGTCATGGGATACGAGGACTGACCATGATTGGCGTGGATTCATCCTGGCCAAGGTGCTCTGAAGAAGCCATTTATTAGTTCCTGCCTCCCAGATCCCTGGAGCTGCTCTGGTTCCCGAACTCTCCGAGGCCTGGGTCTTCAGCTTTTCCTTCGTTATCTGTGAGCTATCTCCTATCCTTACACTAAATGTCTCTCTCTTTAAATTTTAAGTTAGCAAGACAGTTTCTGTTGCTTTTTTCCCTGCCAGTAGAGCTGTTATGATTGGAACTGACCAGAATTTATCATTCTAGTTCTTCTATTGATTCTGATATGTTTTTTTCTTTTCTTTAAAAATGAAAACAAAAAAACAGCCAGAGACCGCTGCTGCTTTGAAACGTACAATAGAAGCCCTGATGGACAGAGGGGCGGTAGTGAGGAGCTTGGAAAATCTGGGTGACCGAGCACTGCCTTATAAGATTTCTGCCCACAGTCAGCGGCACAGTAGAGGAGGGTAAGTGTCTACATGCATCTTGAAAAATGTCTTTGATAGGCTGTAAAGAATACTGGTTAGTTCATCTTAGAAATTATTACAATTTCTCCGTAGATCGCCTTTGCGCCAGGTGGTGTGCGGGTCCACACTCCAGCCATGTTGTGTGTCAAATGGGGCTAGAGTAAAGCTGGCCCGTAATAAACCATAATCAGAGTACAAAAGCAAGTCATGCTGGGAGCAACAGGTATATAAGCTTTTGATTGTGGGAAACTTTTCTTGTCAACCTAAGCACGGTTTTCTGTTGACATTTCTTAAGTTTTGCCTTTAAAACACCTCAGTGAGCAATGTGCTGGGCACACACTCAGTGCATCCTTTGTAAATACGTGGCTTGCGGGTAAGAAGCAGAAGGGTAATCCTTCTGACCAGTGCCTAACCCACAATAGAGAAATGGTTATGTACTCCAGACAATAATCACAATTTTCTGTTTGAAATTTTTTCTCATAGCAGCTTCCTCAAACATGTCAAAGGTCTGACTCTGTAGTAATAACTATCCTTGTAGAAATTCTTTGATACCAGTTTGCTTGGTGAGTTGGTTCGAAGCCTCTCTGAGCCCTGATGGTGTTATTTTTACATTTGTGATTTCTGGTGCGGATGAGGAATTTTCTCATATTGTTGAGTTTCCCAAAAGTAGTGATAGAGAAGATGGGAATCGGTTTTCATTGTCGTGGAAAAGTGCGGGAGTTGAAGACTTGATTCTCCCTCTGATACTCGCCAGCCGTGTGGCCTTGAGCGAGTCTTTAGCTTCTCTGGTTCTTGCTTCCTTGGATACTTGAACTCAGGTGGTCGTTCTCCCATCCACGTTGTCGTGGGATCGAGTGATGCCATCTCTGGATGTCTCTGTGGACAGCACGGAGTGTTATCCACGTAGAGGTGGTGGGCCTGCGCAAGCGCCGTGCACGGGAGAGGCCTGCGTGCAGTCACGCTGCACGCTGAGGCTTTCCTGCCACCTTTAATCCTGCTGCCAGGGCGTAGCACGTCCTGCGGATTTCATCTTTGGATCGCTTCACCTTGTTTTGTGCTAGTGTTCGGCTTCTCGAGAACACCTCTGAAGAGCGCCTGAGGTGTTGCTAGGCAACATGAAATGCACAGTGGCGATTTTCCTCTCCCATAGTCATAACAGTGAGGGATGGAGATTGTGTATGTAACATTTTTTTTTTAACCACAAAGGGGCTTCATTTTAACAGCAAGGCCGTGAATCATTTTGCCTTTTGCTTAGAGAGGAACATATAAAATTGAGCTAAGAATGACTAGTCAGGTTCTCTGATGGAAGGCACTGAGCAGGGACAGAAGCCTGTTCCCTCATTCAGGTGCTCTCAGGGATGGACACTAGGATTGTTTTCTTCTGCCCCTTTCCCAAGTAGCGGATTTGACTTTGTTGAGGGTTGGTGTGACCAGCATTGTAGATTTTGCACTTCTCGCAAGTACTTGGGTGGCGCTGATGCCTCTGTCCGAGGACCACACTTTGAGATCCGCCTTCTGTGTGCGGTGCTGGGGTTGGGTGCTGCTGTTCCTCTTTTGTGGACGGAATAAGTTCAGACCCTGGAAGAACTTCCCTGGAACTAAGCCAGAACTGCTGACGATGTCTAGCCCTACGTTCCGGATTCCTGACGAGGTGCACGTGCCCCACCAAGGACTCTGTGGCATCTCTTGGTTCATTTACATTTAGCAGTTTTATTTTTGGTTCTTGTACTTCCAGACTCCTCAGCGAAGGAGGAGCAGCATTCTTAAAGTGTAATGTATGTGTGTGCTCTATGTAGACACAGAACCTCCCAGTTGGGGAGGTTCATGTTTTAAGCTTGTTTTTCTGGGATTAATCAATGTCTGGTATGTGTTTGTTTAAGGTGATGTTTCCCAAAGTGTGGTCTCTGAAATACTAGATATGCTCCACCAAAAAATGGTGTGTGTGTGTGTGTGTGTGTGCGTGTGTGTGTGTGTGTGTGAGAGAGAGAGAGAGAGAGAGAGAGAGCGAGAGCGAGCATTTAGATGTGGTCTGATCCCTTCTAGAGCTGTGTAGCATACATCAGTGTAGTGATGGTGAGAGGCCCTTCAGTTAGATCCCTTCATTTGTCACCTTTATTTGACCATTATCTTTTATTTTGTAACACTCATTAATACCCTTCACAGTGATTTTTGGTAAGAGAGGAGATGAGGGGCTAATATATTTTGGAGTTACCTGGATAAAGATTTAAATCGAGTGGTGTGTCAGATGTCGGCAGCGTGGAGCTTGAGGGTGGTCTGATGTCCTGTTGACTTCAGCCGGTCCTCCCCTAGGGTCACCACCCCCAGTGATGTTTGTACCAGGCATTTCGTTCATCTGCTAAGTTCTGTGTGTGCACTGCACGTAGCCACATAAGGTGTTACAAACATGTATTTAGTGGATTATGTGTCAGGATTAGGTACCAGGTGCTGGGAAGGCTCACTTTTTTGAGGTGATTAAGAAGAAACAGTGGACTCGTTTGTTACGAATTCAGCATTCAAACGTTTTTTTTTTTAATGTTTTTTTAAAACATTTTTTTTAATGTTTATTTTTGAGAGAGAGACAGAGCATGAGCAGGGGGGAAGGACAGACAGAGAGGGAGACACAGAATCTGAAGCAGGCTCCAGGCTCTGAGCCGTCAGCACAGAGCCTGACGCGGGGTCTGCATTCACGAACCATGAGATCATAACCTGAGCCAAAGTCGGATGCTCGACTGACTGAGCCCCCAGTTTTTGTTTTTGTTTTTGTTTTTGTTTTTGTTTTTTTAACTTTATTTATTGTTGAGAGAGAGAGAGAGCAGGCATGAGTGGGGGAGGGGCAGAGAGAGGGGGAGACCGAGAATCCCAAGCAGGCTCCGAGCCGTCAGAGGGGCTCGAACCCATGAACTGTGAGATCATGACCTGAACTGAAATCAAGAGTAGGATGCTTCACTGACTGAACCATCCAGGTGCCCCTAGCATTCAAAAGCTTTTAACTCTTTGAACAACCCTGGAGGCCATGGCACATATCAATTTTCGGTGAGGCACTGATTTGAATCCTGAGGTTGGTATGTGAGAGGTAGTTTTTTAGCTGGCTAATGAGTGAGCCTAGATGCCCTCCAAGAATCCACATCACATTGTGGTGCTGTTGGTATTTTGTGTTTGTTGCTTTTGCATTTTATGGGAGGAAATATATGTGCTGGTGGTATTCCTAGGTCTTAGGATGGTTCTTGTGGTTGTTGTGGTTCCTGGTCACAAGGAGTTGTCAGTCTAGTCCGGGACTTGCCAGCATATTGCTGACCTAGGCACCGGCCACAGACTGCTGTATACCACTGCTACACACGTGCCACCTCGGCCCAAAAGAAGGATGTGTGGGTAGAAGAGTGCGTAGGTAGGGGAGATACCGCTACCTCAGGGTTATCTGGGGAGTCTCCCCAGAGAAGGAGACAGTGCCTGGTGTTCATTATTATACCAGTGTATGCCAGAAAGAAAGTACAGATGTACAGACGTATGGATGTACGGATTCCACGTACTAGTTAAGTTGTCCCCCAGGTGACGTGACTTAGACAAGGAAGGAGTTAGCCAGATGCTCTGTTGCTCTTTGGGCCAGGTTGGGGTGGTTGGGAAGTTTGGGTCTTCTGGACCAGCTTTCCAGATAGATAGAGGCTTCTGGCCTCACCACCTGTTGTGTCCAGGCAGTGTCTAGAAACGATTGGAGCAGGACTCAGAGTTGTGGAAGGCATGGGGGGTGGCAGGTCTTACAAGTCTTGAGATTTATTCTCAGCTCTGGATTTGCTTTGGTCTCCTGGGGGCCACTAGATTTTCTCTGCTTTGTACCTTCAGATGTTCACCTTGGTACCTTCATCAACTCAGAAAGGGAAGGTGGGTGTTGTAAAAGATTCTTAACTGCATTCCTCAGAGTCTAAATGGGGACGATGTCACATATGCAGAGGGGAGCAGTGGGAGTAGATGTTCCTTTAGACCCTTGCTAAAAAGGACAGGCATTTTCTGAGTCGTGGTGTCTGTCACTCTCGGCCAGAACCACTCCAGTGTCAGACTCCAGGACTGCACATACTAGTTGAAGGCTCTCTTTCCACTAGATGGGGCTGGACGGAGACTGAGCAGGCTTTCTGGTGGAGGAGAGAGAACTGTAGAAGAGACTGTGGTCCATATTTCAGTGTGCTTGTTTTTAAGAGGGTGCCCCCGATTGGCTCTGACCATTTTTACCAGGTCTGATTTTACTGCGTTGAGATAGGACTTATTCCAGAAGGCGTGTGTAAAGACACTCTGAAGTAGTGAAGGAGATTTTTCTTGCCTGTTTCTTCCCTTCTTTCTCCATTCTCATTTGCATTAAAATGTGAATAAGTGCTTATAAGGTCTGCTGGCCTACATATAAGATGCCCTTCTATTTACGGGTAAGCAGAATGATAAAAATAACCGGCACTATGGTGAATCAGTGGAATTTTACTGACTCGCTCCCCAAATGTGTCTGCAGCTTACTCCAAGAGAGCTGGCACCCTCTCTAGAGGAGATTGATTCTTCTCTGTAGTTTTCCTGTTAGCTAACATTTCCATGTTCTCGTGCTTTCCTGCCAGCATTAAGTCCAGGCCAGCATCCTGACCCCATTCTTGTGTGAAGGTGCTCCACAACTGGGTTTCAAGGCAGGGCTGCTGTGGCCTTGGAGGTTTCTTTTTTAGTGGCAGCGCCCCAAGATTTGTAAGGATTCTGCTGTAGGTTTAGTGGTTTTAAAAATGTATGAGACCCAACAGATATAAAAGGAAATAGGGCTTTTCCACGCAGAGTGTTCCTTGGTTTTAAGGTGAAGAATTCACTGTCTCAGCGAAGCCTGAAGCCAGCAAGGTTTAGCTGATACAGTCTAGAAACTGGCATTCAGATGGATCTGTTTCCTATTCTCAAAAAGGCTCGAAGATGCTCCATGGTTTCAAATCCCTCCCATCCCCCTTCTCCACCCCCCACCCACCGTGAGCCACTCAGCGCTTCGGTGGAAATTTCCACTTGTCTGCCAGGGGGAAGGGGAGGCTGTGAGTGTGTGACTGCGTCTGAGAGAAACAGAGACAAAGAACATAACTCAAATTCAAGCGAGCGCTTTTACAGTAAACTTGTAAATAACAGGGTTAAAACAAAAGTGAAATAAAAAACAAATACGACCTTTAAACGTAGGAGCGTTGCCAGAAGACGCATATCTTCCCTCAACAACCTGGGGCAGGGAGGGGGCTGGTGACAGCTTGGGCACAAGGTGACCGAGGGAGACAAGGGGTAGGACCCCAGAGAGGAGGGGGGAAAGGATAGTGAGAAGAGATGCTGCTGCTGCCTCCCCTCCGCGCCCCATGAAGACACTGCTGTGGGTGGAGTGTTCCTAGTGGCATCATTTTCCAGTATCGGGCTCAGTCTGTCCTGGGGAACCCATTTCTCTGCATCTTCTCAGATCCCTGGGGTTTTCGGTCACAGTAGTGGAGAGATTTGTAGTGTTGAGAGTGTCTTAAGAAATACCGAGGAAGGTAAATTACCACCTTGAATATGGGGGCAGGTTCTATCCATGAAATAGTTCCCTCCAGCTTTTGAACACTGGAACCTGCAGTGAGAATTGCATTTGTGTATTGAACCTCTTTCTGTCCTTTCTCTCCTCGCCTGGTGTCAGTCACCGCTTCACGTGCTTCTGCAGAGTTGGTGCTGCATAGAAGGTCAGTGCTTTTCTGTCGGAAAGAGAGATGCCTGGGTAAAGCTGATTTCTACCTTGTAGGTGAAGTGATTCATTAGAACCACACGTGGGAAAACCCCCATTTAAATGTAAACACTGCTGGGCTTCGTGTTTCAGGCAGTGGCGATGCTTCCATCAGCCCTGGCCGCCTGGTGCGCAGAACCAGCTCGCCGGTGCCACCGAGCAGCACAGGGTTGAAGGTGCCGGGAGTGTATGATGTAATTAGACTTTAGATCACTAAGCTGGGTTCTCCAAAATGATCTGTCCATTCGCTGACTTAAACACTGTTTGGGGAATGGAGGGCTAACTGAAGAACTATTTTTCCTTATTGGAATGCCAGCTTTTGGGGATGTCTAGGCAGTGGCAGTTGTAGTCCTACTTCTCTGCTCTTTGCAAGCTCAAATCGTGAGGATGGAGGTAAGAGAGAGTCCACATGTGTTGTGACTTTGGTCTTGTATTTTGGTTCTGGCTTGCTTGGTTAGGGGAAGAAGGAAAAATTGGTATTTAATTGTGGTTATTGAATCCTCTTGATCCTCCCCTCCCCGAGGGCCAGGCTGAAGGGGAGGGCAGGGCCTCTCGGATTCCTCTGGAGACACTGAGACATTCCTCTTTTGGCTCCCTTGCCTTGAACAGCAACTTACCTGGGTTTCAGAATGGTTTCTCCCGGGTAGCCTTTGGGATGTAAGGAGTGGGTATCAGGGGAGTTCAAGGTCATTTTTTTTAGCCTAACTCCCACTTTTTCAGTTCTGTTATGGACCTGTGTGGTCACAGGAAAGGGATCCTCGCAGGCATCAGGAGCTGCCCAACCCCCTATTCTAAGTAGGCTGTTTCTAGGCTTCACTTTGTGTGCAAAACTGGAAATGCAGGGCTGCGCTTGGTACTCTCTCCTGCCCCTGTCATTCCTCGGGTCATCCTTCTGTAGTAAGAAAAGCCCAGCCGCCAGGAGGCGGATGTCCATGACCACCTCATCATCGCCACAGTCTCCTCCAGAACTGGCAGACCAGTGTAAATAGTGGGAGCCCAGGTTTCTGCCAGCCCAGTAGCCCTGTGACCTCTCTCCCTGCCTGGACTACATGTTCTGGGTGGTCCAGGCCATTATGTTCCTCCTTTTTAGCCTCCCTCTGAGGTGTGCCCATAGTAGATGTTCACTGACCAGTTCAGTTTGTCCACTTACGTGAAAATATATACTGGCAACAACCAGGAATTGGTCATAGTCTTTTTTTATGTGGGGAAGCCATAACAGACCATTGACCCGTGGGCTTGGGCCACTGAGGTAGATGGAGACTGAGTTTGTCCTGGACTTATGCTTGGTTCCCTCATGGTGGGGTGAGACCACTTAATGCCCTAGGAGGGAGCAGGGGAGGTAGGAGGTTCAGCTTTCACCCAGGACTGGTGAACACAGTAACATCTGCCCCTCTCTGAGCCACTTCCCCTCTTTTCCGTTTTGGTGGTGTTTCATTTTTGTGGAAATTTCCACGGTATAATAAGGAGCATGGGAGTAGAAGCAGTCTTTGCCCACACGAACCCTAGGCACAGATCAGCAGGGTGATGAGCATGAAATGACTGTCACAGCTGTGGTGGTGGGCACAAACGCATTTGCATTTTGGCCAGTTCTCTTGTTTAGGTTTGGTTGCTAGAGGAGTGTCAGGACTAGTAGGGGGAAGGCAGAGTAGGTAAAAAAGGTAAAGGCTGTAAGCGTTTTTATAGTAACAGCGATCTTCCAGAAGCCAAGTTGCAGCCCAGTCTTAGGACTTCCAGGCTTTTCTAGCACTTCTCCTTATCCTTGAGAAACCTCCAGAATTCTGGCTGCAGGAACCAAGAGATGTGGTTGATAGAGTGGGGAACTATGGGGCCTGAAGTCTGGAACTTGCTTTTTACCCTGTGACCTGGAGCAGATCAGTTCCCCAGTTCCCTCATAAGTGACATGAAGGGGTTGAACTGCATTGTCTTCATGGTCCCCTCCAGCACTTACGTTCTGTGATTCTGTAACCCATTGGTCCCAGAGCAGTGTGTGGCTTCTTGTATCCTGGAGTCAAAAGATCTGCTCTGTTAGAAACCTGGCTGTGGCCACTCAGTAGCTGAGTGACCTTGAGCTAGTGACTTAATCATTCTGAAACTCAAAGGAGGCCATCTCTAGGAGGCCCACTTTGAAAACTGCTAAAGCAGTAGTGTTGCTAAGAGAGGGCTCCTGGACCAGAATAACACCCAGAGGAACTTCCTCTTGCGTTTTCTGAATGGGCCACGTGGGGTGGAGCTTCTACTTCCTGCTTATCCTCTTCCTCAGAAGCTATCTGAAAGATGTGAAAGCACTTTGAAAATTAGAAAGTTCTATGTAAGACCCTTTCCTTTTAATTTCTGGAATAGGAGGTTTCTGATAATATCTGGCATCTAGCTTCCTTCTATCCTTGGGTATTTTTATCCTTATCACAAAATGGTATCCAGAAGCTTTGGATGTCTTAGGATTATTTGGTGAATGCGAGTGTATGGAGAATGTTGTTCAGGAAGACTGCACGAGAGTTGAGCTGTGGGCAGTTGAGTTGGTCGTTGGCAACTGTACACCCGCTTTCTTTTAGAAACATGTTTAGTAGACACTGAGGCTAGCCCACAAAAATGCCTCTGGTACACTTGAATGGAAAATGGAAGAAAACAATGGTTGCTGAAGCCCAGATGCGGTATTTGAATAACTTGAATACTGGACTGTAAAGAAAGCCAGGCTTAACTCTAGAGCAGGAGATGTCTGTGGGCCTTCTGGAGGTAGTGGGCACTTGGAATACTTCAAGGGCTGCCAGTAGTGATTGCCTGGGTTATTGAGTGCCCAGAGCATGTCCAGCCCTTGCTTTAGCACGTTTTTCCATATTACCCTATGTGTGATATGTGGCACTTCACCAGCACACTGCCTCAGGCTATCAGCACAGGGCTTTAAGTGTAATAAAGCAAAAGAGGAAGACTAGTCTAGGGAAACTAGATGAAAAGCAAGGGAAGAGGAAGGAACTGTAGAATTAAGTATGGTGGGAATGTTGGCAAACAGAGGGTGAGGTCCTAAGTTGTCTGTGGTAGTTTGGAGGGACATTTTGATGAATACAGAATGAAAGAACAAATGAATGAAATAGGAAGAAAGAAGTGCTGGGGCAGTGTTGAGTGAGAGAGTTCCCTGCCCTGCCCACCGGGCCACCATAGTTACTGGGGCTTGGGGGAGTTGGATAAAGGGCTGGGGATTGGCAAAGAGAAGGTAATTTATGATTGATCACAGTAACTTTTTAGGTTCTATATTAGAGCCTTACTCAAGGTAAGTAATCAATAATTAAATATCGAACAAATGAGCAGTTCTTAAGTTTGATGATTTGCAAACCTCGTGCCTTCCATGTGGTGCAGAAATAAACCAGTGGAATTACACCTTGGAGAATTTGGCCAGGTTGGTGTGTGATTTTCATGGTAAGTACAAATGGTAATATCATCAGTGAGCAGAGGTAAAAGTCACTTCCTAGAAGTTTGCCTGATGATAGAGGACTTTACACCATTTTTATTTCATTTCTTTTTTTTTCTTTTTTGATTTTTTTTTAACGTTTTATTTTATGTTTTGAGAGACAGAGCACAAGCAAGGGAAGGGCAGAGAGAGAGGGAGACACAGAATCCAAAGCAGGTTCCAGGATGTGAGCTGTCAGCACAGAGCCCAATGGGGTGGGGGGTGGGGGACCTCAAAACCATGAACGTGAGATCATGACCTGAGCCAAAATCAGATGCTCGACTGACTGAGCCACCCAGGCGCTCCTGTTTCATTTCTTGAGCAATTCTGGGCGGCTTCATTATCTGTAATTGCTCCCTCATCACTGCCACCCATATCAAATCATTCACCAAGTCCTGCCCTTTCAGCTTTCTATGTACCATGATTAAATCAACAGCCTTACAGAGATATAATTGACAACACAGTAAACTACATGCTTTTATTAATACATATTACGTAATGTAATACGTATACATAATACATTCACATATGTATCATATGTATATATACCCACAATATATGTTTGACATATGTATATATACCCATGAAATCACTACAAGCAAGACAATAAGGAGACTGGTCACCCTGGAAGTTCCCTCCTGCCTCTTGTGATCCTTCCCTCCACTTGTTTCCCGTCTATGACAGCCACTGGTCTGCTTTCTTTCACTATAGATTAGTTTCTGTTTTCTAGAATCTTACTTAGATACAATCAGACAGCATGTACCCCCCCGCCTTTTTTTTTTAACCATAGTTTCTTTCAGTCAGCCAAATTATTCTGAGATTCATCAATAGTATGTATCAATAGCTTATTCCTTTTTATAGCTGAGTACTATTCCATTGTATACCATAGTTTGTTTATTGGTTTACATGTTGTTGGATATTTTCTGTTTCCAGTTTGGGATTGTAAGTGTTGCTGCTGTGAGCACTCCTGTACAAATTGTTGTTAAGGACTAATGTTTTAATTTTCTTGGATAAATACCTGGGAGTAGAATGGCTTGATCATAATGGCAAGTGTGTATGTTTAACTTTTAAGAAAATGCCAAAAAAGTTGTATCATTTTGCAATCCCACCAGCAGTGTGTGAGAATGCCAGTTCCTGTCTTTCCTCACCAACACTTGGTATTGTTCAGTCTTCTTAATTTTAGCTTATATAGTAGGTATCTCTTTGTGGTTTTAATTCGCATTTCTCTAATGACTCGTCCTATTAAGCATCTTTCTCATGTGCTTCTTTGCCAGAATATATCTTTGGTGAAAAGGCCATTCACATTTTATGCCCCATTAAAAAATTTTTTTTAAATTAAATGAGAGTTCTTTATATTCTAGAAACAAGTCCTTTATCAGACATGGGATTTGCAAATCCCAGCCTGTCACTTGTCTTTTTTATTAGCAGTATCTTTCAAAGAGCAATTTTTAATTTTGATGAAGTCTAGTTTATCACATTTTTCTTTATGGGTTTTGCTTTTAGTGTCATGTCTAAAGAATCTTTGCTTAACTCAAGGCCACAGAGGTTTTCTCTTGTGTTTTCTTCCAGTTTTATAGCTTTGTGTTTTATATTTCAGATCTGTGTCCCATTTGAGTTAATTTTTGTATATGATACAAGTATGGATCGAAGTTCCTTTTTTGCATACATATATAGAATTGTTGGCCACCATTTGTTGAAAAGACACTTGACTGAATTGCCTTTGGTCAAAAATCAGCTGTGCGTATATGGATCTGTTTCTGGACTCTGTTCTACTGATCTGTTTGTGTATCTTTATACAAATACCATAGTGCCTTGATTACTGTAGCTTTATAATGAGTCTTGAAATCAGTGTTGGTTCTTCAACTTTATTCTTTATCAGAGTTGTTTTGGCTGTTCTAGATCCTTTGAATTTCTCTGTGTACCTTAAAATCAGTTCATCAATATCTAATAAAAGTGTCTTTTAGGGATTTTGATTGGGATTCTTTTGAATTTATTGATCAGTTTTAGAGAATTGACATCTACATAAACCTCCATTTAGGTGGGTTTTCTTTAATTTGTTTCAGTAATGTTTTATGGTTTTTCGTGTAGAGGTCTTGCATACCTTTTGTCAGATTTATCCTTAAGTACTTCATATTTCATTTCAAGGTGTTATTATTTGTTGCTAATATATAGAAATATAGTTGACTTTTGTATACTGATCTTGTGTCTTGCAACCTTGCTAAACTCACATATTCTGGTATCTTTTTTATAAATTTCTTTAGATTCTCTTGTATACCCAGTCATTTCATGTGTAAATATAGACAAGTTTACTACTTATCAATCTGGATACCTTTTCTTTTTTTTCTTGCCTTGTTGCACTGGCAAGAGTTTCTAGTAAAATATTGAATAGAAATGGTGAGAACAGACACCCTTGTTTATTCCCAGTCTCAGGAGAAAAGATTCAGACTTTCACCAGTTGATATGATGTTAGTTAGTTCTAGGTTTTGCAGAGATGGCTTTCGTAAGGTTGAAGAAGTTCCTTTGTAGTCTTACTTTGTGGAGAGTTTATCAGAAATGGATATGAAATTTTGTTAAATGCTGCTGCTTTTTTTTTTTTTTTTTTTTTTTTTTGCTATTATTGGAATGATCACATGATTTTTCTTTTTTAGTTTGCTAATAGGGTTTACGTTGATTTAAAATGTTAAACCAGTCTTGCTTTCTGTGATAAACTCTGCCTGATCATGATACATTATTCTTTTCATATATTTTAGTAGTCAATTTGCTAAAATTTTTTTTCATTTATGTTCATGAGAGATACTGATCAGTTTTTTTCTTTTTTTGTAATGTCTTTGCCTTGTTTTGCCATAAGGGTAATGCTGGCTTCATAGGACACATTGAGAAGTGTTTTCTTATTTTCTGGACCAGTTTGTGCCAAAACTGGCACAAAATTTCCCCCTCAGACGTTTGGTGGAATTCAGAATTGGTGAAACCATGTGGGTCTTTGGTTTTCTTTGTGGAAACGCTTATAACTACAAATTTAATTTCTTTAATAGATATAGGGCTATCCAGGTTATCTATTTCTTTTGGAGTGAGTTTTGGTAGTTTGCATTTTTTCAAGGAATTTCATCTAAGTTGTCAAATTTATTGCAAAATTTGTTTATAATAATAGTCTGTCACATCCTGTTATCATTTCACCTCTCCCATTCCTGAATATTAGTGATTTGTCTCTTTATTTTTTTCTACTGATCAGTCTGACTAGAGATGTATCAGTTTTACTGATCTCGGTGAACTAGTATTTATTTGGTTTTGTTGATGTTTTCTTGTTTTTCTGTTTTCTGCTTCAGAGATTTCTGCTCTGATCTTTATTTTTTCTTCCTTCCTTCCTTCCTTCCTTCCTTCCTTCCTTCCTTCCTTCCTTCCTTCCTTCCTT
>NW_024412403.1:11132431-11279595 GCF_014898765.1 Herpailurus yagouaroundi | reverse complement strand
CTTCCTTCCTTCCTTCCTTCCTTCCTTCCTTCCTTCCTTCCTTCCTTTTCTTCTCTCTTCTCTTTTCTTTTCTTCTCTTTTTTTTTTTGTCTTAGTTTGTGCTTAATTTGCTCTTCTTTTTCTGTTTTTTTAAGGTAGAAATTTTGAGGCTTTTCCTCTTTTCTTACGTAAGTGTTTACTGCTATAAATTTCCTGCTTTAGTGGCATTCTGATATGTTGCTTTCATTTTCATTCAATTCACATTTCCTTTTGACTTCTTATTTGACCTGTAGGCTATTTAGATGTATGTTTAGTTTTCAAGTATTTGGAGAGTTTCCCGAGTTTTTTCTGTGTGATTCAAGTCCCTTTAGATTTATTGAGACTTGTTTTATGGCCCAGAATATGGTTGACCTTGGTAAATGTGCTGTTAGCAGTTGAGAACAATGTGTATTCTGCTCTTTTTGTTCGGAGGGTCTATAAAGATCAGACCTAGTTGGTTGATGGTGGTGCTCATTTTTCGTATATCCTTGCTGGTTTTCTGTATACTAGTTTTATTGATTACTGAGAGGAATATTAAAAGTCACCAACTATAGTTGTGGATTTCCCTTGTCAGTTCTGTTAGTTTTCTTCCTGTATGAGGAAATTCTGTTGTTTGATACATACACATTTAGGATTGCTGTGTCTTCTTGGTGAACTGATTGTTACATACTATCTTTTTCTATCCCTCGTAATTTTCTTTGCTCTGAGATCTACTTTAATATTATTGTAGCCACTGAAGCTTTCTTTTGATTAGTGTTTTTGCATAGTATATGTTTTTCTTCCATTCCACTTTGAATAATTATTTACTTGAAAAACTTTCCCACTAGGCTTGGCTAAGGGTGAACGATCACCTGGCAAAGTGTTTTGTGAGTTTGAACCCTCTTTGTATGGAATTACACAAAACGTCATCCTTTTTCTTGTAACTTCCTTCCTTGTTGAATTTGTCCATTTTCAGTTTGGTCTCTCCTGCTTTCCGTGAGAATTCCACCTTTCATGCTAACATAACACTACTGCTGTCAGATATTTACTGTGGACCTGCTGTGTGTTAGTCTCTGTTCAGGGTGCTGGGGAGAGATGAACAAAGTCCTTCTGACGGCAACTATGTTTTGGTGGAGTGAGATAGACAGTAAACAACTATATGCTGTATCGGTGGTGATAAGCTCTGTGGGAAAAAACAGAGAGTAAGAGAGAGTAATGAGGCTTGGTACGTGGAGCAAGGAGGATGTTGCATTAGGAGAAGTGATCAAAGAGGTCCTCTCTACAAGGTGACATTTGGACAGAGACATGACAGAGGTGAGGGGTGAGCTATGGGGAACTCGAGCGAAGAACATTTCTGGCAGAAGGAACAGTGAGAATGAAGACCTAGGATGGGAATATGTTCGGGGAGGAGAGTGTGGCTGGAACAAAGTAAGTGATGTCAAAGGTCGCCTTAGCCAGATGGAACACTGCAGAATTCTGAATGACTGCACTGAAAACTGGCCTTTTGCAGCACTGTGGTTCAAGCCAAACGGTACAAGGGAGGCTTAAACTTTTAGAACTGAGCGGAGGGCGTGGGCAGGGAGAAGGGCTGCTGCTGCTTTTGTGACATCAACCAGCTGAGCCGATCCAGTTGTTGATGTGGTGAAGCCAGTGAGCTGTAGGAGGTGCCCTTCTGCGTTATTCTGCTTTGAGTGGAGGAACATTAAATTCTTTGTCTTACTCAGGATTCACAGAATTTTCTTTCTGGTCTTTGTCAGTTCTTGAACATGGAGGGTAGTCTTAGACAAGTCCCAGGCCTTTCAGAATGTTTTTCCTTATTTGTGAAGTGTGGCTGGTGGTCTGCACTCTCTCTGGTGCACTGAGTTACTTGTGTAACCCTTTGGAAAACTCTAAGGCCTTCCCTAATAAGATGTTTTCTCAAAAATAGTTTGCAAAATCCAGCCTTGTTGAATAGTAAATTCTGTTCTTAAACCCATCATTTTAGCATATTGTCTCTATTTCCCTCTCTATGTAAAGTCACGGCACTTTTTGCTACCACAGAGTTTGGATTCGGATTTTCCTGAGGGTGTTAATGAGAAGAGCCATAGGAAGGGTGGGGGGGTGGGCAAACACTTCTGTTTAGCTGGTCAGCTCGGACTTTCTATTTTGACAAAGGTGTGTATGTGTTTTTGTGTAGTTGATCTTTATCTGGGCAGGAGTAGAAAACTTTGTCCAAAATAGTGGAAGTGTTATATTTCAGAATGCAGGAATTCACACATTTTTATTTTATTGCAGGTATTTCTTGGTGGATTTTTATGCACCAACAACCGCTGTGGAAAGCATAATGGAACATTTGTCTCGAGACATTGATGTGATTAGACCGAATGTTGTAAAACACCCTCTGACCCAGGAAGTAAAAGCGTGTGAAGGGATTGTCCCAGTCCCACTTGAAGAAAAACTATATTCCACGAAGAAGAGGAAGTGAGAAGATTTACCAGATTATAGCTTTATATTTAATTCTATCACTTTTGAGTACCATGGATTAATAATTTACAGACTTGACCCTTATGTAAGAGTGTGTTACAGGTGCCATTTGATTTTTCGAAGGTATTTTTTAGCTCTTGATCTCCCTTGCCCTAAGAGGTTGGGGAAGGGCTCGGCTTAGAGCCACTTTGTAATCTGTGGTACCAGCACGTTGTTCTTGACTTCATTTCATTCGTGTGATTTTTTTGTTGGTGAGGACTTTGCCCTACAACAACGCTAACACCATTTTGAAGAGCAAAGCTTCTGAAAACTGCCTCAGACTGCAAGCTCGTTATTCAGGCTAGTCAACCATGCAAAATAAAAATTTAAGACCACTGCATTTATATGAGTAACTTTTGACCAGAATAATAAACATAATTTCAGAAAAACTCGGGGAGGTCTTTTGTCTCTTCACCTGCCCCAGCACAGTGAACCGCCGGAGGCCCTGAGCGCCGTCTGCCCAGAAGCCCCGAATGCCGCAGTGCGTGGGAGGGTTACCTGGTTACCAGCCCAAGTGCAGAGACTGGGAGAAGTCAGGGGCGAGGGTGGGGCAGGGATGTGTGTGTCCCTCCACTACCGGGCATTCTATAAAATCAGTGACTTTTTCTTTTATCTCACAGTTAACTTGACCATAGGTGGGTGTTGCTGTCTGTAGAGGGACGTGAAGTGCTGTGGCTTGAGCTCTCGTGCTGCTTCCTCTCATTCTTCTGCACTCCCCCTGCCCCCGCCCACACCGGCCTCCTCCCCTCTCCCCCTACCCTGACCAGTTGGAAGCCGGTGGGGTTGCCCAAAGAGCTGGCTGGCACCAGTGCCTGTGGCCAGTGGCACTCTGAGCTCTTAACTTAGGGAGATTTCCAAGGAGCTACATCTCTTTTTTTCTGTTTTTTATTTGATACTTACGGACCTGCTTTTTAAAACCACATCTTGAAATAAAAAGACAAGTTTTGTATTGAGCGTTTTTTTGTTTTGGCAGGGGAGAGGTTGGTTGTAGGATGTTGTTACGCTTTTGAGACTAAGAACCAACCGGTCTTTGCTTGAACTGAGTGCAATTAAGGCTACCATATTTAGCAAATAGAAATGCAGGGTGCCCAGTTAAATTGGAATTGCAGATAAACAACGAATCTTTTTTTCCTCGTAAGCATGCCCCAATGTTGCATGGAACATACTTAGAGCAAAAAGCGATGTGCCGTTTGTTTGAAATTCAGATTTACCTGGGTGTTCTGTATTTTACGTGGCAGGCAACGTTGCTATGACGCCTGCCCAGAGATGGGGTGTGCTCTGCCTTGGGGAGCGGAAGCCGGCCTCGGGCAGCCTGGCTTTGCAGCTGGTGGCGTCGCACCAAGGCGAGTTTGAAGAGCATCAGGAGCTAACAGAAGAGAACGCAGCTGGCATGCTCGTTTGCCTCCAACTCTGATTCCCTCAGCCCGCCAGAAAACCCATCTAGAAACTAAAATTTCATCCCTGGTCAGTTCCAGATCATCTGTTCTGTGAGCCTTAAGTCACACTGCAGTCTTAGAATCAGTAAGTGCCACCGGCCTTTTGCAAGAAACAAATTCTCCTTTAAGGAAAGTCCATCTGCGGGCTCTGCCCGAGGCCTAGCAAGCGGAGGACCCGGTGTCTCTGGCAGCCGGATGGCTTCTGTGGCGGGAGAGGAGGCGGCTTCTTCCCGGAACGGTCACTGGCGTCTCCTCCTCGCTCTCCTTAGAGCCGGTGAACCGGAAGAAATTAACCAGCCTGTCCACCTTCCCAAAGGGGTGCCCTGCACAGGGTGTCCGTAGTGACAGAGCTTCTGTGCGTTAATTGTTGGGGGGAGCGCCAGCTCCTGAGTACAATCTCTGGTCGTTGTAGCTTGTACAGTCAGATCATGTTAAAGCAGGAAGGGGCCCAGAGATTAGGCCTCTGCCTCTTTGAAATCACGAGACGGAGACACAGATGTGCAAGCCCGGTGTCCCCAAGAATCAGGAGGAGCCCAGCTCCTAACTAAGCCCGGGCTTCCTCCCTCTATAACGCTGCCCGTCTCTGCCTTGTCCCTTTGCTTAATTCTTTCTTTGTCTTCAGTTGATGTATAATTGACCCACTACAGTATTATATTAGTTTCAGGTAGCCAACGTAGTGTTTTGGTATTTTTATACATTACAAATGTACAAAATGATTGCTCAGAGAGGCCTGGTTACTCTGTCACCATATGGAGTTATTACTGTATTGTTGACTGTATTCCCCATGCTGTAAATGACATCCCCATGACTAATTGTATAACTGGAAGGCTGTACTTCTTCACCCCCTTCCCCTATTTTGCCCACCCCCCTCCCACCCTTCCTCCTTTCTGGCAACCAGCAGCGCTCTGTATTTATGAGTCTGTTTCTGTTTTGTTTGTTTTATTCTTTGGAGTCCGCAAAGAAGTGAAATCGTTCAGTGATGGTCTTTCCCTGTGTGCGTTACTTCACTTAGCATAATACCCTCTAGGCCCATCCACGTTGTTGCAGATGGCGAGATTTCACCCTTTTCCTTAAGAGCTCAGACAGCACCGAGCTTCAACTTCCTCACTGTAAAATAAGTCTCTTTGAAGAGCAGTAGTTCAGCAAAGAGGGTCATTAAAAACTGTAGCCTGGAAATAAAAGGGATAAAGTGGAGGTTATCTGTGAAAATATGCTACTTCCTGTTTCATTAGGAATTTCCTGAAAGTTTGGGCTTTCAGCCAGGGCGCGTGAGAGCACTAACTCTTCTTCCGAATGGCTTGCAAGTGTGTGTACTTTCGCTCAGGTGCCGTCCGACACATTTTCGCTTCTCCTAAAGTTCAGTATGTGCACACTGCGTGCCATATTTGGGGCCACACACGTCTTCTCTGGAACCTCATCTTAGTCCTTTCGGCAGCGTTACAAGGAAGCATTGTCATCCCTGGTGTTTGGATGAGGAAACAGGCTCAGAGCGATTTGACCTTGACCCTACAACTACCAACTGACAGCTGGAATCTTGAACTGGGGACCCTGAGGCCATCCAGTCTTTTCCCTTCAGTCACAGCGAACTTGTCTTTATTCTCTCCGGTTAAACTAGGCACCTGGATGTCTGGGGCGAATGATGACTGCTCAGATGAGTAGTAGTGGTCCTCATGGCCTGAGAGTGGTGCTGGCACATTGTTTTCCTGCACTTGCTAGTCCCTGGGAAGTTGATTGACGTTCTTGAGCATTCCAGGTCATGCCAGTGTTCAGAATCCTGTGGCACAGTTTAGAGAGAGGAAGGAGGCTGGCTAAGTAGGGCAGCCATGCAGTGTGCCACTTGCCCTCCTTGGAAGCTCCAGAATGAAGGCACAGTCTCTCCTCTCTGAGCTGCTGATTCATAGCTAGACCGTCAGCCACTAAGGGGCCCTTGTCCCCTTGCAAAATACCTGGTGTCTGAGCAGGGCCTGTGTGGGGGTCCTTTCCAGGCTGCGTGTTTGCCATCAGAGCCAAGAGTGTCTGGTCCTCCTGCCCAGGTTGGCGGTGGTCTGCTCCTTCACGGGGTGATTGGGAGCAGGGTTCTGGAAGGAAAGCAGTCGAAAGACAGCCCCTGTCTTCATGGGCTCCTAGCAGAGAAGGCAGGAAAGTGAGTGTGGCGCCCAGCATGGGGAGGGCTGCAGAAGTGACAGGCTGATGTCTGGGGGGTGAGCCAGCCCTGCGCATGCAGCCGCCCTGGGACCCTGAGCTAGAGAGCAGAGCGGCCCCTGTGGAGGGGAAGAGAGGTCCCTGACAAAGGATCCCGTCAGATCTGGGGGACCCACAGGGATAAATTTGGAGGACTGGAGTCTGCCAAAATGCACTGAGCCTCAGAAGCACAGGAGGCCAGGGCTGAAGGTTGAAGCAGTGATTCCAGAGCGTTCCCTTTGGGCTCACTTCTTGAAATGATGCGTCTTCCTCAGTTTTGTTACCTTGACTATACTTGTGGTTCACTTTGGACAGGAACAAGCTTCTGGAAGTACTTTTTCACATGGGTTGGGCTCAGGAGGCAGGTAGAGAGTGCGATGGAGGCTGTGGGCCCAAGAAGCTAGTTTCAGATGTGTCTCAGAAACTGCTTCCTGGAGACGTTTGTAAGTGATGGAGGTATTCAGCAGGCATCTTGAGTCGGAGGACTAGGTCCTGTACTATGGAATGTCAAGGAAGGACCGTTAAGCACAGGTGAGCCCCTTAGATTTTTGCTGAAAGGTAACATGTTTCTTGATTGAGATGAAATATTTGTTTGAAGGATTAGGAGGATTGAAAGCATGAGCTGTGCTTCCCTCTTTGTAGTCGAGTCCAGAAGAGTCATGGTCTACCCCACACAGCCAGGGGATGCATGACAGCACATCTGAGGGACACTTTCAGCAAGTGCTCATGGTAACAGTAATCTTTTATGCTCCCTTAACATTCTACAGATGGGGCACCCAAGGCTCAGAGAAAATAAGTGACTCGTCCAAGGCGGCAACGGGAGGATTTGGATTGGGATTTGAAAGTCCAATTTTGGCTCACTGCATCCTTCTGGAGGTGGACACCAGCAATCCCTGCTGAATCAGCCATGCTCCGGGGGGCTGGTTCCAGGATTTGATGCCCTGGTCCCTTCCTACCCCACACCTAGACCAAGGACCCAGGCTTTATCATTTTAAGAGGGGAGAGGGTGGATCTGGGATTTCTTGGGAGTGTTTTTATCTCAGGCCTTCGAAGAGAAGTCATGAGAACGACAGAATAAAAATGTTAGCATGCCCTGGAGACCAGGCCTCCTTTCTGCACATTTTTTTTTTCTCTAATTTCCCGTAGTTTTTCTTTTCTTTTCTTTTTTTTTTTTTTCCCCTCCATACTCCAGGGGTATGTGTATGAAGCGCACACATGGCAGGTGATGCCCTGGGCAGGATACAAAGATGAGTGGGCAGTGACCCTGACCTCAAAGTCCTAGACAGGGGAGGTGGAAATACTCCGCTATCTAAAAACAGGCCATAATAAAAATGGTAATTAAGATTTAAACTAAGTGCAATGGAAAACACAGAACTGGGTTCATTAGCACTTGGAGCTGGGGAGGAGGGTGCAGTTTCCAGCAGAGATCGTGTTTCAGCAGGCATAGGGACTAGTGTGGAGCATGGGAGGGTAGCAGATGGGAGGTGGCAAAACTATAGTGTTTTCAGTACACCTGGGGGCCAGGCAGGTATGGTCTGGCACACGACAGGTTGGGAATTCAGGGAGGGTCCAAGTCCCTGACTGCTGGTGAGAAGGCATTTCGTGATTGAAGTTTTCTTGAATTGAAAGGATCATTTTGAAGAGCCAGGAACGAGTAGTATGCATACTAATTCCCTATAAAATGTGCGTCCTAATTGACCAATGCTCTACCCTACCCACATATTTGTAAGAAAGAAACTGTGATATAAACTCATCATGGAGAAGTACGAAGGGGGTTGGGGCGAGGTTGTCAGATGTCCACCAGCAGGTGGACAGTGCACTGGACCGTGTGCTTGCCCAGTGACCCCCAGCTGAACTGGGTGTGCCCTGAAATGCTGTGTGTGGGAGCATTGTGAGAGTATACAGCATCCTCTCCTTTTGTGGTCTGGGCTGTTGCCATTTGTTGTTCAGAGGGCTCGGTGATAGATGACTGCACCTGAGCTTGACCTGGAATGCCACCTGCCAGGACCTGCCCTGTCTCCTGGCAGGCCAGGATCGTGTTGACGGTGGGAAGATCCCAGAGCAATTTGTGGGATTCTTGGTCACCTTGAAAAAAGTGTTAGGAGCATAGAACTTTGGGTCAGAGACCTCCTCAATGGCCCTGCGTTGCCACCCTCCAGCCACAGGATCTCACACACTTTCTTGTCTTCCCTCAGCCTCAGGCTTCAGAGTCTTTGAAAAAGTGTGGCCAGTGAACCAGCCGGTCTTAAAGAGCCTTCCAAGTCTGCAAGGCCCTGGATCAGGTCCCACTGCCTGGTTTGCTGAAGGGTTATTCCATTAGTGATTCGGGAACCTGGTAGGGAGAGGGGGAGGGCTTAAAATAATTTCTCAGGGGCTTCTTTGCACACTTCTCTTCATCTTCTGATAAGCATAGCTGTTGTTTTCATGGCTTGCCAGTGGGTTCTGTGGGGCTATTACTCGAAACAGAATAGGCTCTGTACCCGACCACAAGAAAACAGCAAAGGGAGCCCCAGAGGCCAGCCCGAGCATTTGCTGGGCTCAAATTGCCAACATACTTTTTGCTTTGAGAACACAGCTTTAAGGCACATGGACTTAAAACCAAACACAGGCACAAGGCACTCTTATTCCACAGGAGGAAAACATAGTGTGGTGGCCAAGAAGTTTCTGGGCGGTGGCAAAGTCTCGTTTTTGGAGCGGCACACCACGACCCTAAAAATCAACCCCTAAGTCTGTAGTGACAGCAGCAAGACCTAGACAACCCTGCGCAGTCCCAGATCCCCCAAGCCCGGTGGGGCAATTAACAAAAGATTCCTGAAACCAGATGGAGTCTCCACAATGTTCGAGAACATTTGGGTTGCTGCAAGTGTTGTCTGGTACTGTGGAATTGGTGTCTGTGTGTTGTATCTGCATCTTTTCCCCCAGAGCAAGCTAAGCTGTGCGTTCTCTGGGGAAGGAAATGTGATTTCATCCCATTTCCCAGAGAAGGTTTGCCTGAGATGCTTCCATCCTGAGTGGAAAAGACAAGGATGCATTGTTCGGTGGACAATGCCAGAAGTAAGGAATATGCAAAACGGACCTGATCTCTCCATTCCAAGTCCGTAGGAGACCATTGTTTCCATAAAGCTCCTATTGAGCTAATGACTTGACTATAAAGTTCTTTGTCCAAATGAATCCCAAAATGTGAGTACCTCTTTGTGGAGGACTAGATACTGCTTTTTTTTATAGATGTCAAACCCTGTTAACTGTCAGTTCTCATTATCCAAAGAATCTGTATTTGTCAATTTGCCTACTTGCAAACGTTTATTTGTACCCCCTCCCCCAAATCAATACAGTATTTTCACAGTCATTCACAGATGGGGAGGCAAAAATTTGAGCCTCCTGTCGAGTCCTTTTCCAGATGAGGTTGTACAAAGTGACCTTCTGCCTTGTTTCAGCTCTCCTACTGTGAACAAGTGTCTTTGTTGTGATCTATTCAGTTTGCATCAGTGTTGTTTGCATCAGTGTGCTTTTTGTTGGTGATCTTACTGTTTAAAATGGCCCCAAGCATAGTAGTGCTGAAGTGCCGTCCGGTGTTCCTAAGCAGAGAAGGCTGTGCTGTGCCTTACAGAGAAAATACATGTGTTAGATTGGCTTCCCCGAGGCATGAGTTCCTGGGTTGTTGGCCTCGTTCAATGTTAATGAATCAGTATAAATTAAATAAGGTGTCTTTAAAAAGAAACATATATCACCAAGACTGTATATTGACAGGTTGACATAAACACGGTCAGAGGCTCACAGGAACCTCTCCTAGGAGCATTGGGTTAGTATTCTCCAAACCAGTATTTGCAGCCCCAACTTTATAGGACATACTCTCTCAAATAACAAGAATCAGCTCTTCCTTGACTTTGGTGTGTGTAATTTGTTTTTCTGCTGAGGACTTCTTTGACAGATTTCTATAATTCTCTGATTTTTGTCTGCGTTAGGGTGATTTTTATTCCCACCGTTGTTCTTAAGATTGCACGTCTGGTTGTCTTCTGCCGTCCTGCCTCCTCTCATCCACACTTACTTTCGTTATCTAGAGTACCGTCCACTAGAGAGCTAGCTCTCTGTCTACACAAGCCAGGGCCCTTCTCTTAAGACGTACCTTGGCAGAAGCGTTTGGTGACGTGGCCAGAAAGAGCCAGACCGGAAGAGAAGAGCCTGGACACGGTGCTCCATGTAAATCCTAGCCATAGAAGCAGGCGGATTCTGTGGGGTTTAATTAAGGCCCTGGAAAGGGGTAATTAGATAAGTAGTGTAGCAACCCCCCACCCCCATCCCCTGCAAGGCTCCCAGGGTATTGCGACGCTTTTCGTAGCATCCTCCAAGTCAAATACATTTTAATGACCTTTAAAACAAGAGCAAAACTTTGGTCACAAGGCAAAATCACAAGGAATTTTAAAGGCGTTGATTTTATAGTTAATAGTTATAAACAATGCTTTGGAAGCTTATTCCTCTTCCCTATACTTCTTGCCAGATCTAAATACGGCATCTAAATATGGCATAAAATATTTAATGTGATTCAGTCAAATATTGAGGAAATTTCTGTTTGGTCTTTACTCTCATCCCTCCTCATCATAATGAAATGGTTGGGTTAAATCTCTATTCTGGTCAAATGTGATGGCATTACAAAGACTGCCCTCACCTACGGCACTGTTCGTACTCTGCTTTCTTTCTTCAAACTCGTATGTGTATTGATAAACTAGAAACATTCTTCTTTAAAAAAAAATTCAAACATACATAAAAGTACACAGAAGATACCATAACAAACTTGAGGCACTTACCACTTAGATTAGACTGATACTGTATTTTTGCTGTATTTCAGGTCTTTAAAATTTTTTTTTTCAACGTTTATTTATTTTTGGGACAGAGAGAGATAGAGCATGAACGGGGGAGGGGCAGAGAGAGAGGGAGACACAGAATCGGAAACAGGCTCCAGGCTCTGAGCCATCAGCCCAGAGCCCGATGCGGGGCTCGAACCCACGGGCTGCGAGATCGTGACCTGGCTGAAGTCGGACGCTTAACCGACTGCGCCACCCAGGCGCCCCTATTTCAGGTCTTTTAAAGACATAAAATGTTAGACCTAGTTGAAGTCCTTTTTTTTATCTCACCTGTTCTTCCAGGAGGTTACCATCACGTCAAAGTCAGTGCGCATTATTTATCTTATTTATATGTATGTCCCACACCATATACATTGGGTTACAATTTATAATACTGCTTTGTGGATTGTTTTTTTTTTTAAGTGTCCTTCACCCCCAGCGCAGAGGCCAACATGGGACTTGAACTCATGATCCTAAGACTCCGGCACTTAACCAACTGAGCCACCCAGGCACCCCACTGCTTTGTGGATTTTGAATGAGCTAAATGGATTCGTGGTATGGAGGCTTCAGCAATGTGCTTTTTTTTTTTTTTCATTCAACACTATCATTTTGAGATCTGTTTTGTAGATCTAGTTCGTTCATTGATCTCCACTGTCCTAAAGGGTTCTGTGTGTGACTGCATCACACTTTGGCCACGTCTTAATGGGCACGTCCAAGTTTACAGTGTTTCAAGCAATGCTGCCATTCACTTCCTGGGGATGACTCCTGGAGCATGTGTGTATTTCACTAGACACCGAATTGCTGGCTCATCAGGCATTTTCATTTTCGCTTTTACTAGTTATTGACAAATTTCTCTCAAAGTCATCATGCCAACTTACACACCCAATGGCAAGTTTTGAGAGTTCCTGTTTTCAGACACCTCCCAATACATGGGCTTATGTTAAAAAGAAAAAAAAAAAAAAGTCCCCAGACTTCGCCAGTCTAATGAGTGTCAAGAGCTATCTCTTTTTTAAACGTACATTTTCTCTATTATTAATAGGCATGAGCTTATTTTTGTGGTAATGGTCATTTTGGTGTTTTTCTGTTAGTTGTCTTTTTATATTCTCTGCTAATTTCCTTCCTGAGTTGTCATTTTTCTGACCTAAGAAAACAGAATAGCAAAGCTTTCTATACAAGTGTAGTTCAAGAGGGTCTAAGACCACCACTTTGGTCTTGCCCTGCCACTGGCAGGAGTGAAGAGGGGGCCCCAGATTCCATGTGTTTCTGGCAACGCCCCCTTTCATTTTTTGCCTCCCCACCCCACTCGACATCCTCTCAATGTGTGCGTGTGCACGCGCACACACACACGCACATGCACACACACATAGAGTCTGGCTCTGCTGTCTCCCTTGAGAACATCTGGACCAATATAGCGATGCCCTTTATTCTTGTTTGTGAGAGTCACCACGAGAAGGCTAGCGTTTCCAGGTCATCCCTCACCCTTGGCAACCCAATCCCCATTTTTCTCAGTCAATCCATCTTTTGACCCATCTCCCTCTCTAATCCTGAAACCTGTTTCCTGTGCCTCTGGAACTCACAGACATCAGCCACATCTCCAATCCCCTCAATCTCTTCTAAAATGGTTCCTTCCTCTTGTTGCCCCAACTGAAATTGGGATTGCCCTTGGAATTGCTGGATTGTATGGTAGATCTGTTTTTATTTTTTTGAGAAATGTTCATGTAGTTTTCCTTAGTGGTTGGGCCAGTTTCCATCAATAAAGGTGGAAGATGTATAAGGATTTCCTTTTCACCATATCCTCAGCAGCACCTGTTGTCTCTTGTCTTCTTGATGATAGCCATTCTAACAGGTGTGAGTTGAGCGCTCATTGTGGTTTTGATTTGCATTTCTCTGCTGGTTAGCAATGTTGAGCATCTTTTCTTGTACCTCTTGGCCATTTTAATGTCTTTTGAGAAATATCTATTTAGTTCTTCTGCCCATTTTTTAATCAAGTTGTTTATTTTTTGTGTTACTGAGTTGACTGAGTTCTTTATATATTCTGGATATTGACCCCTTATCTGATAAATGGTTTGCAAAAATTGTCTCCTATCCTGTGGTTGTCTTTTTTTTTTAATTGTTCCTTTTCTGTGTTTCTTTTTCTTTTTCTTTGATGTAGTCCATTTGTTGATTTTTTTTTCTTTTGTTGTTTGCGCTTTTGGCATCATGCCCCCAAAATTTATTGCCAAGATCAATATTGATGTTTCTTCCCTATATTTTTTTCAAGAAGTTTGATGGTATCAGGTTTTGTGTTTAAGTCTTTGATCCATTTCAAGTTAATTTTTGTGAATGGTGTGAGGTAGGGGTCCAATTTCATTGTCCTGCATGTGTTTCTCCGGGAGAACATGTTTCTGCTGACTGGTCTCTTCAAGAGACCACGTGTGGGCCTTGGGTGCTTGCTGGCACAGTGGTGCTTCCCCAGTGCCTTGACTCCCATCCTTCCCAGGCAAATCTTTCCTTCCTTCCCTTCCCCTCCATCTTCTAGTACTTTTTTGCCCCCATTTCCCTCTCAGCTGATGGATGATCTGCTCCCTATTTTACTGAAAAAATTAAGGCAATCAGAAAAGTTCCACAAATGCTCAGACCACACCTACTGTACTCCTTGTGTCTGTAGCCACATCCCACCTTCCCTCCTGGAGGGTACTGCCCACATTCATGAAAGAAATTAAAGAAGAGCACCTATTGTGTTGAGGTACTTTTCTCCTCGCCTCCTTGGCTAGCTCCTGTCAGGCTCACATCACTTGGGTCAAAGTCCCCAAGCCCACTGCCTGCTTGGTTCTCATGTCACTTTCCTGCCAGCCCAGGCGCAGTTGCTGAAAATGCCACCTTCACTCAGTTTCTAGGGCATCACGGCTCTGCTCTTCCTGCCAGTGTCTATTGTGGGCTCCTGGGCTGCTTCCTTTTCACTTCCCTGCCTCCTAGTGTTGGGGCACTCCAGACTCCCCCTCCTCTTGTCTACTCTCACATCCACTCTTCTGGTTTTGCATATACATACAACTTAAGACCCCTCGTTTTTGTCTCTAGCGTGGATTTCTGTCCTGGGCACCACCAGGTATCTCCAGTGGCCTAGCCGCCATCTTCCCTGAAAGCCTGATGGGTACCCCTCAGACTTCACACATCAACACTGAGCTCCTCCTTCTCACCCCTCCCCCCGCCCAAGCACAATCTTCTGAGTCTTTCTCGCCTTCCACTGTCTGGAACCCAAAATCTTAGAATCATCCTGGACTCCTCACTCACTTCCCTTCACACCCCCCATCCTGTCCCCTCAGCAGATTCTGTTTTCTCACCTTCAAAATGTACCTGGAATCCAACTGATGCTCACCTCCTGCACTGCCACCACCAGGGTTCAAGCCACATCATCTAGACCACAAGAACCTCCTGGGTTAGTTTCCTCGGGCTCTCATAATAAAGTACCACAAACTCGGGGACTTAAAACAGGTGTCAGCGAGGCTGTGTTCCTTCCTAAGGCTCTCGAGCAAGATCCTTGTCTCTCTCAGCTTTGGGGGGGTGAGGGTGGGGAGGGAGGTCCTGGCATTTCCTTTGCAATCTCTGCTTCTGCCTTCACATGCCTTCTCCGTGTCTCTGTCTCCTCTCCTCTCCTCTCCTCCCCTCCCCTCCCCTCCCCTCCCCTCCCCTTAGATTATCGGGTTTCAATTTAGAGTCCACGTTAAGTCCAGGGTGATTTCACCTCACCTCAAGATCCTTAACTAATTACATCTGCAAAGACTCTGTTTCCAACAACGTCACATTCTGAGGTCCTAGGGGGACATGCATCTTGGGGACACTATGCAACCCACTCTGTCTCTTCACAAGGCTCCCTGCTTTGCTTTTGGCATCCTCTGGTCTGGCCCAGCAGCTTGAGCACATCAGTCCTCTGCTGAAACTCTGTGAAGGCTTCTGTTTTACCCAGAGTAAAGGCCAAAGTCCTAATGGCCTATGGAACCTGGCTCAATCTGGTCACCCAATTACCTCCCATCTTCTCTCCCGCCCCAGCCCCTCCCTTGACGCTGGCTCCCCACACCTTTGGTTCAGGCAGTGCCCTCTACCTGAACGCTTCCTTGAAACTTCGTGTTAAACAGACACACATCTAACATTTATTGTATATGAGGCCCACACCCCTGCTTTGTCACTTCCTTACCCTGCTATGTTTTTCACCACTGCACTTTATTTTGCCTATAATGGTGCCTGACGCATTGCAGCTGGATGAACGAAGAGGAATTTTCCAAGATGAAATGGTGTATCTGAAATTAAAGTGTCCTGGGCTGTGAAACCTCTGGTTCTAAGAGAGCCGGCTCCAGTAGCCCTGCCATACATCCTAGGTGGAGAATTGATTGGTCAAAAACTGGGTAGATTAGTAAGGGAAAGTACAGCAAAAATACCTGTAGGTGTAAAACACAAACTACCAAGGCTGAGTTGCCAGGAGGTAGCAAAAGCCATTAAAAAAAAAAAAAAAAAAAAAAAGCCTGCATCCCATGGCGCAGAAGTTCCACTTGTAGGCATTTACCTTGAATCCCAATGGCACACAGAGCTAAGGTACCAGGATGTTCACCAAATTATTCTTTAATAAAACCAAAAAGCTGAAAATTACCGAAATGTTCTATAGTTGATTATTGAAATAAATTGAGTATGGATTTACTATGTTACCATTAAAAATCAATAAAAAATTGATTTTTATTGATTTTTATTTTCTCAATAGCATGAGAAAATATGACCTATCATTGGGAGTAAAATGAAATTTAAACAGCGCCTAATGGCATTTTAGATACATAAACTTAATATGGAAATAAAACAGATTTGCGTCAAAACAAGAACTTTACAAAGACAGTAAAATACATAGATGGGTCAGATTAGTCGTGTCAATGGGAGTTCATAATATACTAGAAAATCAGTGATTGGCTGTTGGCATAATCTTGGATGCCTTGAACACAGAAATATCATTAGGTTGGCACCAATTTGGAAGAAAACCATCTAAGCATGAGGGGCATCGCAAGGGACCGACTGGGTAGACACCAAGGAGGCTAGATTAGGACGAAAACCACTCCTGCAGCCGCAGTGATGTTAGCTGGTGCTCACCTTAGGGCCTTTCTGTAGGCCTGATAGACCCACTGTGGAGGCCCAGAAAGATCCCTGGAGTAAACCTGAGTAGACTCAGAAGACAGAACAAAGGAGAGGTTTGGGCTCGAATAAATATCTCCACCTCACCTTTCTCACTTGCCAGTGTGTTCTCCCACCTATGGGGCTGCTTTCTCTCTGGTTAAATGAATCAGCGTTGATAGATTCATTTTATTTTGTCTCCTTAACTGATCTGACCTGCTGCTTGGACTGCTTCTGAGACCAGGAGCTGCTTTTGTGTTGAATTCGGCTGTAGCAATGGTGACAGTCTAAGGCGGTGACCCAGCAGCCGGAGGGTGACAGGCAGCACTGAGCAGGGAGGCAGTGTGGGACCCCCACATCGTAACTGGGCAAAAAAAAAAAAAAAAAAAAAAAAAGAGTTGAAGAACACTGCAATACAGTCTGATAGCTTCTTAAAAATGTATATATCAGGAAAAAACCCCAAAATGTTAGGCACCAACATATGAGCAGTAGTTGTCTCTGAGAAGTGCGACGATGGATCAGTTTTCCTTTTTTTGTTGACTATAGTTGCTTATTTTTTAAAACAATGACCATGTGGTGAAGAACATAGTACAAATGTTTCCAATAACAACGAAGAGACCGAGCACACCTGAAACTAATATAACACCGTATGTTAATGGTATTTCTGTTATTAAAAAAAAAAAAAAAAAAAAAAGCCTAAAAGCTAAAGCATTATACTGGAAAAAAGGAAGAAAAAAGAAAAGAAAGAAGGAAGGAAAGATTGAAAGAGGGAGGGAGGAAGGGAGGAAGGAAAGAGGGAAAGAAGGAAAGAAAGAAAAGACAAGAAAAGAAAAAGAGGGGAGGGAAGGAAGAGAGGACAGAGCAAGCAAAACTGACCTAACGGATTCTCATAGCAAATGTGTGTGAGGGAAGCCAGGCTTTTGTTTGGAGAAAGCTCATGTGGTGCGGAAGACAGCAGACCTGGCTTGTGAAGTCATCATCCCTGGGGGCTTTGTCAATGCTCTCCCTGGCCTTAGGAGAGACCCAAGAGGGCTCAGCCAAGCACAACTAATAATAGAATTAAGAAAATAGCCTTTTGGATTATTTAGCCTAAAAGAAATTATGGTTTAAAAATTGTCTCGAGGAAAGAGGTTTTAGATGAAAACACTGATCAATTGCAAACCATTTTCGCAGAGGATCGAAGAAGAAGAAATGGCCTTAAGTTGATTAAGAGAGGTTGAAGAAGAGATCCTTGCCAGGGAGGCTGATGAGAGCCTGGCATGGGCTGGTAGTGGGTTGCTCAGTCCTGGGAGGACTGAATATAAGAAACACCATCTGTCCTAGAAGATCCAGGGAGACTTTCCAGAAGGTTCCTTGAAGTTCCAATCCTATGATGTCTCGATGAAGGTATAAACTCACCTAACCCATTCCTGAATGACCTATCATGGAACCTGAAGTGTCTGTATTCTTGGCCAGGACTGGTCTTGGGAGAGCTGGTGGCCATCTGTGTGATGGGAAGCCTGGCTGCCAAAATACCTTTCCTACCGCTGAGTCATGCTGTCTGCAATTCTACCAGGTGACAATCATTCTTTGGTCATCAGGAGCGCAATGGAGTGTGAGCGATGCCCTTATGGTTTTCTTTTTTCTTTCTTTTCTCAAGTTCAGGAGGGAATAAGTGTAGAGATTTTGAGAGAACTCATTTAGAATTTTCTCTCTTTAGGGATCGTTAAGAAAAGCGATCCAAACTTTAGACGTAAGGCAAAGGGCCATGTCCTCTCAATGTCAGACTGAGGCACTGTTTGACAGGCTAACCCAGGGATTATTTAATTCTCGAGGAGAATATACCTGTGTTTGACTTTACTATTTACTGGTTGATAAGTCCAGACACAGTAAAGTTACATGTTAACTTGTCGATTTCTGTTGCTTAGAAAAAACAACCACAAAGGTTATGGTTTTATTACCATGTAGGGCATTAACCAGTTTTGTACCTAACGAAGCAGTGATTCTAACAGTCTCTTTTGTGTATAAAGGCTAGTAGATTCTGGGACACCTGAGGGGCTCAGTTGTTTGAGCGTCTGACTTTCGCTCAGGTCACGATGTCACAGTTTGTGAGTTCGATACCCACATTGGGCTTACTGCTGTCAGCGCAGAGCTTGCCTTGGATCCTCTGCCCTCTCTCTCTCTGCCCCTCCCCTGCTCATGCTCTGTCTCTCAAAAAATAAAAGAATTTTTAAAAAATAATTAAGGCCAGTAGATTCTGCAAGTACTCTTTGAACCATCATTCCTGTCCTACTGGTTTGCTCGTTAGTTAAATACGTTATGGACACATGTTCATTTTATATTTGTATGCAAGTCATGAGTTGAACTTTTTGAAAATTATACTTTGATAGGAAGGAGATGAGGTCACGTTAGGACAATAGCTTTAAAGAGCATGACATTGATTCTCATCTGTATAGATGTTTATATGATCATTCTTTGAAAGAGGATTCATTAATTCTCATGTAATAATGGGTGATTAAGCTAGCCCCTTGATGAGCAAGAGGTAATTGGATTTTTTCAAACCTGACAGAGGTGTTGGGTTTTTTTGTTTTTTGGTTGGTTGTTTGCTTAGTTTTCCTTTGGGGTTGGTTGTGGGTGAAGCCCACGCTGTCAGAATGGAAAGGAAGGGATTCTGAGTGATAGAACGATTAGGATCCTGATGGGTGTACATGTCACATTGAAGAGCAAGATTTCAGAGGCAGAGTGATTTGGGGGAAGTCAAGGCTATGGCACCATCGTGGGAGAAGGTGGCTAAAGCTCACTGGTGTACAGGAGTTAAGGCAGAGGGCAGCTTCCGAGAACCAAAGGAGCCATGTGTGGGGATGTTGAACCCCTCCCTCGTGGTGACAGACTAGTGGTGGCAACAGGGCTACCTTGTCTGATGATGTCTGATGAGCAAAGGAGTCAACATTTGAGACCATTCCTGGGATGAGAGGCATGAGTGGAGAAGTTGGCCATGAGAGACCCAATCATTAAAATTATTTGGGTGACATATGGGCATCTATATGAGGTTGCTGCCTGTCCTGCCCCAAGACACAGAGACACAGGTAAGCCTCAGATGCCAGCCTCTATGGTGTTGACATCTCATTCCCAGCCTTTCTCAGAAAACAGCCTCCTCTGTCTCATGAGGGTCCACAGATGGGGAAAGCTGAGGCTATCTTCCCGCGCCACAGAAAGCTACACACAGCCTGGAAGCCTTTGGACCTGCGGGGCTATATGTCACTCTTGGTTAGCGGTCTGCAGATTCTTTTTTAAAAGAAAATTTTTTTAATGTTTATTTATTTTTGAGAGAGAGACAGAGTGCGAGTGGGGGAGGGACAGAGAGAGAAAGACACAGAATCCGAAGCAGGCTCCAGGCTCTGAGCTATCAGCACAGAGCCTGATGCTGGGCTCGAACTCATGAGCTGTTTAAACTGTACACGAAAGAAGCCTCAGTGTTGTATATTGGCTCAGCTCCCTACTCTCTGTTGGGCATAATTTGCCACTTTACTCAGAACTACTAAAAAAAGTGATGACGCTTTTAAGATGCCAAGATCCTGGGAAGAAAATATAAAAAGGAAAAGAACAATGTATAATAGACCCTACTGGTTATTCCTTCTGGATATATTCTTGTCCTAGAGGTAAAAAATAAGAAATTCTTTTCCATCTTTTTTTTAAGTTTATTTAATTTTTTTTGAGAGAGAGGATTAGAGCACCAGGGTCAGGGCAGGGGGCGGGGGAGCACACAGAGGGAGAGAGAGAATCCTAAGGAGGCTCCACACTGCTAGTGCTGACCCCGATGTGGGGCTCAAACTCCCCAACTGTGAAATCATGACCTGAGTCGAAATCACGAGTCGGACGCTCAACCAACTGAGCCACCGTAGGCGCTCCTAGCAGTCTGCAGATTGTTAAACTTACTCCCTACCTCCTACCCTGGGGCTGCTATTCTGCTCCGGTTCGAGGTTCAAATGCCACCTCACGCTGCTGACCCCTGGGTGCTGGTCCAAACTAGGGAGTGTTGGGGCCCCCACTCATGAGGTCAGAGCCCCACGTAGGCATCTCCCAAACAAAACCAGACGCCACACTTCTGTGCACTCATTGTGTGGGGCTGTTCCACTCCATGGGTCTTTCAGCTGCAAATTCCAGTTTTCTCTCTGTTGTGTTTTTGAACCTGTTTGCTTTTGATTGTGGGTTGATTTTGAAAGGGAAGAGTCACACACAATCTAGCTCCCTGTTTCCTTTCTCAGATGGAGTAATAAAGCTTATTTGTAGTGGAATTGTTTTTTTCCATTATGGCAGATTTAGTTTTATTACTCTACTGCCTTGTGCTTTGAATTGCATAGGGGAAGCAATGCATAAAAGAATATTCCGTTGGTTTCCCCCCCACCCACCCACCTCTTGTAGTTGATTGTGGAAAAGAGGATGTAGCATCCTATTAGTCATTCTGTACCACAGTGATTTTTTTTTTGCCTGTGACCAACAGAATTACATTTTACACTCGAAAGAACTCTCCGAATGAACCCTTTCAATTCAACATACGTGGGCATAAGATTCAAAGTATGGCCAACCCCATGCATCGCATCCAAAGTCCATTTCATCCATGGTTGATGATTCCATGAATGCAATGTGCTGCAGAGCATGATGGTGTGGGCTTCTGATGAGAAGTTGGAGCACGCTGTTTATTTTGTTCTTCGGTCTTTCTATCGAAACCACTTGAAAACATCACTTAACTAGGTAATTTGGGACAGCCTTCGGTTTACAGCCACCTTGGCTCCTTGGCTCATTTCTCTATCACTCTCGTCTTTGCCTTCTTAGGCCAGGAAAAAGGACAAGGAAAATCTCTCTCTTTGGCACCAAGGAGGTTCCTTAATTGTTCGAATATGCTTACAAAAGATATGGTTGTATTTCACATGCAGGGGTTTTTTTTTTTTTTTAACGTGTTCTAAATTCTTTGGTTTGAATCCACATTTTTTACCATTTTTCAGTATGTGTTCTAACCTTGTTTTCTATCATGTTGGACCAAGTAGGCACTTTAATGAGATGCTTCTGCCTCTTTGTTTCTAGGAGAGAAAATGGAATCAGAGAGGAGGATGTTTGCCATGACTGAAATCCCCACAAATGGGAAGAAAGACTGATCAAACCCTATTGCTTCTGTCTCAATTTGTTTTTTTTTTTGTTGTTGTTGTTTGTTTTTTTTTTTTTAATTTTTTTTTCAACGTTTATTTATTTTTGGGACAGAGAGAGACAGAGCATGAATGGGGGAGGGGCAGAGAGAGAGGGAGACACAGAATCGGAAACAGGCTCCAGGCTCTGAGCCATCAGCCCAGGGCCTGACGCGGGGCTCGAACTCACGGACCGCGAGATCGTGACCTGGCTGAAGTCGGACGCTCAACCGACTGCGCCACCCAGGCGCCCCTACTTCTGTCTCAATTTGTACAAATGAAAGGGAAGCAGATTTTTACCAATTTGTGACGGTCTCCAGGAAAGACGTGAGGGTGCTGAATATCCCAATTTTCTGTTGTTCAGTGGCCCATCAGTTGCTTTAAAAAAGCATCCTGCTGATAAGGAGAAACCAGAACCCTCATACACTGCTTGGGGGAAGGTAAAATGGTGCATCTGCTGTGGAAAACAGTGTGGCAGTTCATCCTCAAAAAGTTAGACAGAGAATTACCATGTAACCCAGCAGCCCCGCTCCTATGTATGCATATGCCCAGGAAAATTGAGAAACATTTGTCCACATGGAATTTGTACACAAATGTCCATAGTAGCATTATTCATAATAGTCAAAAAGTAGAAGCAACCCAAATGTCCGTTAGCTGATAAATGGATAAATAGCGTGGTCTACTCATACAGTGGAGTATTATTTGGCTGCAAAAAACAATTCTAGCAAGATATTTAAATCAAAAATAAAAATAAATCATTGGGGCAATTTCTTCAAATCAAGGAAGGCTTTATATCTAAACATGTAATAGTAATAATAATGCTCATTTGTTTATTATAGTTACCATTCTACATATCTCGTTTGATTCTCATGATAACCCTCAAAAGTAGTTGTGATCATTCCCGTTTTCAGACAAGCAAACGGAAGTTCAAAGAGATGCGATACTTTCTGAAGTCTTCTAGTTGTCCTGTTCCCAAAGCCTGGCCTTCTCATGGTTTCTGAAATGTGTGATGCCCTTGGCCTCAGGCTGGCAGAGGAAGTTGGGGGTAGTGGTGAAAAGAACCAGCTGCAGTGTGGTTTTGTGTTTTCGGACAACTATTTCTTGGGGTGAAGAAGCAGGCTGCCCATCACATGCAGTGGTCTTAGTTCTTAATAGTAGAGTTCTAGTTGGTAATTAGATAAAAGATTCAGGCATCAGGAGGTAGTTTTGTGCCTGTACCCCAATAATAAATGGAAGGGCAGTACTGAATTCAGGGCTAAGAGGAGACATTACAATCTATTCAGTCATTCCAACTACTCGGGTAATTCTTTGCCCGTCTGTGGCTTGGTCTAGGTTTGAAGCAAGCTTCTTGGGTCCACGGGTAGAGTTCTTCTAGTTGAGATTCAGGAGCCAGGTCGCCCCAGGCAGGTCCTGGTTTCGTGCCCGTGGCTCCTTTCAGCTCCCAGCCTCTCCCAGCCCCACAGCCTGAGCTCCTCTGCCAGTACGGACCCCGGTCCTAGCCCCAATATCCCAGACCCGTGCGACGCTGCCAGGCTTTGCAAGGTTATTGGCACTTTAGCAGTACTCACGTGCTTTGTGCCTGCTGCCTTTTTTCTGGTCTCTGGTTTTTGAGCTCAGCTCTGTAATAAAATTCCGTTGTTGTGTTTTATTCAGTATTTCCATTCATTGGGAGCAGGACATCCTTTCTCATCATCTGGGTCTTCCACGTTGATCAGAATGTCTACATTTTTACCGTTTCTTTTGCGGCCTAAGTGTTATGGACTGAATGTTTGCGTCCTCCCAAATACGTCTGTTGGAGCCCTCATCCCCGATGCGGTGGCGTGAGGAGGTAGGGCGTTGGGCGGGGATCAGGGTAGAGCCCTCTCCTCATCTCCTTGGCCCTATTTATTTTTTCAACGTTTATTTATTTTTGGGACAGAGAGAGACAGAGCATGAACGGGGGAGGGGCAGAGAGAGAGGGAGACACAGAATCGGAAGCAGGCTCCAGGCTCTGAGCCACCAGCCCAGAGCCCCGCGGGCTCGAACTCACGGACCGCGAGATAGTGACCTGGCTGAAGTCGGACGCTTAACCAACTGCGCCACCCAGGCGCCCCCTCCTTGGCCCTATTTAAAAGCTGTTGGTCTTAAATTCCACTTTATCCGATCTTCATATTGCCTCCACTCTCATTTTGTTTACTCGTGCCTGGTCTCGTTTCCCATCTCTTTCTTTCCGAGCTTTCTTTGTGATTTCATTTGGCTGTTTCCCATAAATAGCACATAACAAACAGTTCTTTAAAACTCTATTTTCAATTATGTGTCATTCAATGGAGGAATTTAATCGAGTCCTATTTATTGAGATGCCTGATATCTTTGGTATTTTTTTTTCTTTTTCATTTTTTTCACTATGTTTTACATTTTCTTCTTGTTTTTTTCTCCTACCCCTCCTCCCTTCCTTCCCCTTTGTGTTTTTTTTTTTTTTTTTTTTTTTTTAATTCTTCCTACACATCTTGTCCCCATCCTCACTGGTAATTGGAAGTTCACCTGTGTATCTCTTTAAAAATTTTTTTAGGGGCTCCTGGGTGGCGCAGTCGGTTAAGCGTCCGACTTCAGCCAGGTCACGATCTCGCGGTCCGTGAGTTCGAGCCCCGCGTCGGGCTCTGGGCTGATGGCTCAGAGCCTGGAGCCTGTTTCCAGTTCTGTGTGTCCCTCTCTCTCTGCCCCTCCCCCATTCATGCTCTGTCTCTCTCTGTCCCAAAAATGAATAAATGTTAAAAAAAAAAAATTGTAACGTTTCTTATGTATTTTGAGAGAGAGAGAAAGAGAACACAAGCAGGGGGAGGGGCAGATAGGGAGGGAGAGAGAGAATCCCAAGCAGGCTCTGTGCTGTCAGCTCAGAGCTCAACGTGGGGCTTGATCTGACAAACCATAAGATCATGACCCGAGCCGAAATCAATAGTCAGACACTTAACTGACTGAGCCACATAGGTGCCCCTTAATTGATTTTTTTTTTAAATCCAGAGTACTCCTAGGTCTTTTCTCCAAATGGAACATGGGCAAGTACACTTAGGGAAGTCCCCAGGTGTCTTTCCTTGGCCTCCCATATGCATGATACTGGCTAGGCAGAGGGGTCTTGGATCAGAGCCTTATCTCTCAAAAGCCTTAAGCCTGGCTCCACTGCCTCAGTGTTCCAGGTGTTCCCAGTGAAGAATGTGGTGCCGTTTATAAATAATTTGCAGTGTAAATCTGGTGCCTCTGTAAATAATTTGTCTTCATTCTCTGGTAGCTAGGATTAGGGAATTCTCCAGATTATGTCCAGACGTGATTCTTTTTTTTTTTTTTCTCTTCAAATTATTGTTAATTAATCTTGCTTGGTACTTGAGTTTACTTCTGGCCCCAAAATTGTTCTGTATTCAGGTAAGGAGTATTCTGCTTTTTTTTTTTTTTTCTAGTGTGCTTCTCCATGTCATTTTTCTCGAGCTCCTAATATTCAATAGCCAGTATTCTCCAGTATACAAATCCTTTTTTTTTTTTTTTTAGTGTTTGTTTATCTTTGAGAGGGTGGGGAGGGCAGAGAGAAGGAGGCAAATGATCCAAAGAAGGCTGTGCTATGAGCACAGAGCCCGATGTGGGGCTCAAACTTCACAACCGTGAGATCACGACCTGAGCTGAAATCAAGAGTCTGCCACTTAACCGACTGAGCCACCCAGGTGCCACCCCCCTCCCCAGAATGCAATATTCTTGAATCTGTACTCCCTAGCTCTTCTGTTTTATTAATGCTTTTCATTTCATTGAATTTTTGAGCTATGCTCTGAGATCAATCAGGTCATTGGTCATGCAGAACTTGTGCATCATCATGAGGAAGTTCAGGACTGAGGGATGAATGTACATTGTTAGCACGCTGTGCTTTTTGTGCTAGCTGCTTGGAGATAGTTTACACCTGGAAAGAAACAGGGTCCCCAAACCCCTTGATGGGGGAGCTACTTCAGGAAGGGGGAAACTTCAGATTCCCAGGCTGACCCCAGATCACATTTCAGTCTGACACATCCCAGGATGAATCCAGTTTCTAGAGGAAGTAGCAGTGCTGATGGTTTTTGAAGTTGAGTTTGTCCTTTGATCCAATTGGTTATTTCCTGTAATCATGTCTTTTTTCCCCTTTGTACCCTGTTTATAGCCCCACACTCTTGCTTATCACCCTGACATGGGTCCTGGGTGTTGTTACCATTTGTCCCTGGGTCAGCTTCCTTCTGAGCCTGTGAGTTCCATTTACCTTCCTGCCTCTATAACAGAGTACCACAGCCTGGGGTGCTTAAACAGTGGAAATTTATGTCTCAGTTCTGGAGGCTGGAAGTCCAAGATCAAGGTGTCATCAGGTTTGGTTTCTTTTGACGGCTCTCTCCTTGGCTTGGAAGATGGCCGTCTTTTGGTTGTGTCCCCACATGGTCTTTCTTTGGTGTGTGCACATTCCTCATGTGTCTGTGTGTCCAAATTTTCTCTTCTTCTAAGGACACCCATCAGATTGGCTTAGGGCCCACCCTAATGATCTCATTTAACTTTAACTTTTTAAAGGCCTTGTTTTCAAGTATAGTCACATTCTGAGCTACTGAAGATTAAGGCTTCAACATACGAATTTGGGGGACATGATTCAGTCCATAACACACCACTAGAGCTTAGTGCAGGGTTTGTTGATAGTAGATTGACAGATAAAGGTTAGTTGAATGTCTGGATGAAAGCTCCCCAATTTGTTCTTTAATCATGTTGATTTTCAAGCAAGTTGTGTTGCATGGGATGGTGCCATATGCTCTTTAAAGATAAATTAAATGAACTGTCTCTTTATTGTCTTCTTTATCCTTAGCCAGTCATATTTTGTATAAGGAACTCTATGGTAGTATGAATACTTCCCCGACCCCCGCTCCAAAATAGCCTTCTATTGCATGGTAAGGAAATACGTTCTATGCCTTAGGGCAGGTCCAATCCATAGTCTCTGTGGCATAGTCACTGGATTTCTCGCAACAGGCCTATGTGTGTTTGTCTGTGGGGATTTGAATCTGTGTTATTACATACCGGATTTACCTGCCTTGGGAATTTAGTTCTTTTTTATTTCTTAGCACACTTTCTCTGTTTCATCATATTTATTTCAATGCTCTGCCCCAAGCTCTGGCAAATTTGAATTTTTCAGAAAGCACAGAGAAATGCATTATACTGATTATGTCAGTTATTTGTGGTTATTCTTCTAGTTTATAATAATGAAAAGATGGAATTAAAGTTTTTCCTTTGGCTATTTTATTCTTTTGCATTCTTCATTTTTATATTTTGATTTCAGTCTTCTTATTGAATTTTTGCTATTTCTTGGAAATAGCAATTTAAAATAGCTATCCAATGGTATATGTATCCACAACAGAGTGTGTTGCCAAGCATACAAAATGAATGGGTTCCTTATTCAAATGTTAAATGCCTACATACAGATTCTATGTATAGAACTGAGATTGAGATCTGGAATTGGATTCTACAATGGATATCATCAGGATGACAGCTTCCAGTGTACTTAGGATTTCATTGAATTGAATAGTCCACTAATGCTGTCTGATAAAACAATGTGATTCTCTTCTGTGCATGGTCTCAAGAGCCAAGAGAAGTTCATGTCTTGGCCACTCTGAACTGCTTACTATGACCCACACTTTCCACACTGGTTCTTTTCTGGCTCGTGAGCACAACTTTCCATCTGCTGAGAACACTCTTCCTCTCCTGCCCACTGGGAAGCCATCCCTGATCCCAAACGAGCCTAGGTGCTCTCTACAGGCTTCCAAAGATCCTAGCTGCTTCTCCTGAGCATGTGTATGCCGATTTGCAAATGACTTTTCATATGCCTGCCCCTCCGTTTTGGCTAAAGGTCCTTTCCGTGCCATGGATGTCTTTGGAACCTAATGAGGCCTGTGAATCATATCTTCGAATCGTTTTTTAAATGTATAAAATAAGACACATTAGGTTCTGGTTCAGGGCAAGATGGAGTAAGCACATTCCACTCTCTCTCCAAGCAAATGCTGCTGTAGGAGTTGGCAGAATGGTGAAAAAGACAGAATCTTAAGTACAGAATCTGAACTGGTACTGAGATACCATTTTTCCTTTCCAGAGCCACATAGCTTGGATTCAGCACGGCCCAAAACCCAGAAGTAGGCACTGGTGCCAATAGAGAGTGCCCCAGGAGAAGTCCTACAGAGAGCAGAAAGGAGGTCTCCTAATATTCAGAAGGAGTGGAGAAATCCCCTATAGAGTTTTGTTTTTTCTTCTCTCCATTCTCTTGAGACTCAGCCCCCCAAACAATCCGTGGTGTCAGAGGCAGAAGTCTCAGAAGCCTAAAACTGAAGGCAGGAGAGTCTTCCTTCTGATCAGAGGAACTGTGGTCCCAAGAATGAGGGGCAGAGTCCCAGTGGTTTTTTCTCTGTGTCCTCTCACCACTTGTCGCTGGGTGCAGATACAGTTTATGGGAAGTACTTACAGGGGCAGGCTAAGTAAAGCCCTAGATTTCTGGCCAGAGGACCAAAAAGTTGAGCCCCTGGGAACTGGAAAGTACCAGACAGAGGGAAGAGCTAGAGAAAGCAACCTCATGAAGTTGTCTATGAACTTCTGGGCTTATCCCTGAGATTCACAAGAATAGACCTAAATAGCACACCATTGTTTTTGGGAACTGAACTACAAAATACACTGTCCCAGGTTTCAGACTGGTCACCTACTACTGTGCACAGGGACAGATCTGAAGTCATGGAAAACAGAACTTATATTAGAACTACAACCCATAGAAAACTGGTTGGAGTTTGTGACCTGAATTGAACCTGGTAGATTCTCTGTTAAAAAAAAAAATATATCAACATTTTCCATAGGATTTGGTCACAATCTAGAGTCTTAGAGTCTTGTAAAATTATCATCAAATATCCAGGAACCAGTTAAAAATTACTCAGTGCGTATGAAGAATTGGGAGAATCTCAGCTGGTATGGGAAAAGATGGTCAACAGAAGCCAATGCATAGATGACACAGAATTTAAAGCAGCTGTTATAAAAATACTCCAACATATAAGAGCAAACATTCTTAAAATGAATTAAAAGATAAAATCTCAAAAAGAAATGTAAGATATGAAGAAGAACCAAAAGGAGACTTTAGAATGGAAAAATACCATAGCTGAAATAAAAACCTCACTGGATGGGCTCATCAGGAGAATGAGGATGACAGAGGAAAGAGTCAGCAAATTTCAATATAGATCAGTAAGAATATGAACAATCATATTCTTAAAATATGATCATAAAATATGAACAATACAGAGAATGAAACATTTAAAATAAAAAAGAACAGGGGCGCCTGGGTGGCACAGTCGGTTAAGTGTCCGACTTCAGCCAGGTCACGATCTCGCGGTCCGTGAGTTCGAGCCCCGCGTCGGGCTCTGGGCTGATGGCTCGGAGCCTGGAGCCTGTTTCCGATTCTGTGTCTCCCTCTCTCTCTGCCCCTACCCCATTCATGCTCTGTCTCTCTCTGTCCCAAAAATAAATAAAAAACATTGAAAAAATAAATAAATAAATAAATAAATAAAATAAAAAAGAACAGAGTTTCATCAACCTGTGCGAAAACACCAAAACATTTGTCTTTTCATAGGAGTCCTAGGAAGAAAAGATGTGGTGCACAGAAAATGTTTGAAGGAACAATGGCTGAAAACTTGCCAAATTTGGAGAAAGACATAAACCTACACACTCAAGAAGTCTAGGAAACCCATTCTCTTGTTGCTAGCACTGCCATAAACATTTGTACCTATGCCCCTATATCAGCACTCCTATATCCAAATGAGATAAATCAAAGAAATCCATGCCCAGACACATCATTATCAAACTGCTGAAAACTAAAGAAAAAATATATTTAAAGCAGCCAGAGAAAAACTACACATTAGTTATAGGGGAACTTGATTTAAATAGCCACAGATTTTTCCAGAAAGAAATGGAACATTTTTGAAGAACATTTTAAAAGAATTGTCAACCCATAATTCTAAGTCCCATAAAAATTTCCCTTCAGGAATGAAGATGAAATAAAGACATTCTCAGATGAAGGGAAACTAAGAGATTTTAGTGTAACCAACTCTATTACTAAAGGAAATTCTTCAGACAGATGGTAAATGACACCAGAAGGAAAGTTGAAACAACCAAAATGAAGGAAAAACAAAAGAAATGGTAAATACCTGGGTAAATATAATAGACTGTTCTTTGCCTCTTAAGTTCTTTAAGATATGTTTTGGTTTAAAACAAAAATTATAACATTGTCTCGAGATTTTCAGTGTATGTTGAGGTAACAAACACAACAACCCAGCATGAGGAAGGGAGGGTAAGGGAATGTATGTGGTGTTAATATATCACTTGAAGTGGTAAATACTGATTCTATATAGACTATGAAAAGTTAAATATGTATATTTTAATCCCTAGGACAAACACTTAAACGTTACACAAAGAGATACTTAGTAAAAATGCGATAGATAAATAGGAAACTAAAAAATGTTTAAACTAAGAGACTGAGAAAAGAGAAAACCTAGAAACTGAAAATAGACAAATAGAAAACAATAGTAGACTTAAAGCCAAAAATATCAGTAATTACATTAAATGTAAATAGATTAAACACAGTAATTAAAACACAGGTGGTCAGAACAGATTTTTTTAAATGACTCCGTTAGTGGGCTGCCTGGGTGGCTCAGTTGGTTAAGCATCTGACACTCAATTTCAGCTCAGGTCATGATCTCACCATCGTGAGATCAAGCCCCACAATGGGCTCCACACTGAGCATGGAGTCTTCTTCTTCTTCTTCTTCTTTTTCTTCTTTTTTGTTTTTTAAATTTTTTTGAGGTTTATTTTTGAGAGAGAGAGAGACAGACAGACAGACAGACAGAGTGCAAGGGGGGAGGGGCAGAGAGAGGCAGACACAGAATCGGAAGTAGTGAGCATGGAGTCTTCTTAAGAGTCTCTCTCTCCCACTCCCTTTGCTCCTCCCCCCTTCAAAATAAAGACTCAATTATATATTGTTTATAAGAAACTCACCTCAACATCCAGATGGCCAACAGACATAGGAAAAGATGCTCAACATTGCTCATCATCAGGGAAATACAAATCAAAACCACATTGAGGTATCACCTCACACCAGAGTGGCTAAAATTAACAACTCAGGAGACAACAGATGTTGGCGAGGATGTGGAGAAACGGGAACCCTCTTGCACTGTTGGTGGGAATGCAATCTGGTTCAGCCACTCTGGAAAACAGTGTGGAGGTTTCTCAAAAAATTAAAAATAGAATTACCCTATGACCCAGCAATAGCACTACTAGGAATTTATCCAAAGGATACAGGAGTGCTGATTCATAGGGGCACATGTACCCCAATGTTTTTAGCAGCGCTATCAACAATAGCCAAATTACGGAAAGAGCCCAAATGTCCATCAACTGATGAATAGATAAAGAAGATATGGTATATATATATACAATGAAATACTACTTGGCAATGAGAAATAATGAAATCTTGCCATTTGCAACGACATGGATGGAACTGGAGGGTATTATGCTAAGTGAAATAAGTCAGAGAAAGATATCCTATGTTTTCACTCATATGTGGATCTTGAGAAACTTAACAGAAGACCATGGGGGAAGGGAAAGAGAAAAAAATAGTTTCAAACAGAGAGGGAGGCAAACCATAAGAGACTCTTAAATACAGAGAACAAATTGTATTGGGTTGATGGTGGCGGGGGTGGGGTGGGGTGGGTGGTGGTGGTGAGGCAGGACGGCGGGGAATATGGGTGATGGGCATTGAAGAGGGCACTTGTTGGGATGAGCACTGAGTGTTGTATGTAAGTGATGAATCATGGGAATTTACTCTCAAAGCCAAGAGCACACTGTATACACTGTATGTTAGCTAACTTGACAATAAGTTATATTTAGAAAAAACTTCAAATATAATGATCTAGATAGTGTAAAAGTAAAAGATGGAAAATATCTAACACTAATCAGAAGAAAGCTGGAGTGGCTGCAGTAATATCAGACAAAGCAGACCTCAGAGCAAAGAATAAAAAGGGTAAAAAGGGACAATACATAATGATAAAAGGATTAACTTATCAAGAAAACACATAATCCTAATTTGTAGATACCGAATAAAAGAGCTTGAAAATACCTGAAGCAAAAACTCACAACTGAAATAAGAGATAGATACGTCCACAATAACAGCTGGAGACTTCAATGTTCCTCTCTTGGTAATCAGTAGAACTAGCAGACACAAAGCCAACAGGGTACATACTGTAAGTTACTGGTTTGAAATGACATTTATAGAACACTATACCCCAAAGCAACACAATACATATTCTTCTCAAGTATACTTGGAACCGTCACCAAGATAAATCACATCCCTGGGCATTCTAAAAATTTTTAACAAATTTAGAGAATTGAAATCATGCGAGGTATGTTCTCTGACTATAATGAAATTAGATTGGAAATCAGTAACAGGATGATAGCAGGAAAAATTCCAGACCCTTTGAAATTAAACAGTACACTTCTAAATAGTCCTTGAGTCCAAAAGGAAGTCTCAGGGAAATTAGAAAATATTTTGAATTGAAATGAATTTGAAAATATGTATCCCAACTTGTGGAATGCAGGTAAAGCAGGGCTTAGAGGGAAGTTTATACAATTAAAATGCTCATATTAGAAATGAGAAAACTATTGGGGCACCTGTGTGGCTCAGTCGGTTAAGCCGCTGACTTAGGCTCAGGTCATGATCTCGCGGTTCATGGGTTCGAGCCCTGCATCGAGCTCTGTGCTGACAGCTCAGAGCCTGGAGCCTGCTTTGGGTTCTGTGTCTCCTTCTCTCTGTCCCTTCCCCACTCGTGCTCTGTATCTCTGTGTCTCAAAAATAAATAAACATTAAAAAAATTTTTTTTAATGAGAAAGCTATCAAACCAATAATCTAAGTGTTATCTTAACAGCCAAATCCAAAACAAGCAAAAGAAATGGAATGATAGAAATAAGAACACAACTTAATCAAATTGAGAACAATTTCAAAACCAATAGAGAAAATCAATGAAACCAAAATTTGGTTCTTTGAGATCAATAAAACTGATAGATCTCTAATGAGATTTGGAGAGAGAGAGAGAGAGAACACAAATGCTCAATATCAAGGATGAAAAAGGAGTTATCACTATAGACTCTGTTCACAAATTCAACTGTTCAGATAAAATGGAAAAATTCTGCAAGAAACACAAACTACCAACATTTACCCAAGATGAAATATAGATAAGCTGAGTAGCCTTTTAACTTTTAAAAAATGATTTGTAATTAGAAACCTTCTGTTTCTGAAATCTTCAGGCTCAGATGGTTCTAGCAAATTCTACCAAATATTGCCAGTGACGGTTCACTAGCAAATTCTACTAAATATTTAAAGAAGAATACAACATATTCTACATAGCCTCTTCCAGAACATAGAATAAGAGGTAACACTTCTCAAATAATTTTATAAGGCCAGCATTACCCTGATACCAAAACAAGACAAAGATGGCTCAGTAAAAGAGAAGTACAGAACACTATCCCTCATGAACACAGATGCAAAAATGCTCAACAAACTATTGGCAAATATCCAGCATACATAAGCACACGAAGAGATGTTCACCATCATTAACCATTAAAGAAATACAAGTTAAACTCCGATGAGCTATAACTACATGCCCAGAATGACAAAACAGAATGGTGCAAAATAAAAAATCCTGACAATGCCAAGTGCTCATGGCAGTGCAAAGTAACTGGCACTCTCCTACATTCCCAGGGGCAATGCCACATTGCACAGCCACTCTGGAAAACCACTTGGTGGTTTCTTATAGAGCCAAACAAAGATTTGACCTATGATCCAGCAATCCTACTCCTGGATGTTTACCTAAGTGAACTGAGAATGTACGTTCACTCAAAAATCTGTACCTGAATGCTTACAGCAGCTCTGTTCATAATCCTCAATATCTGGAAGCAATCCAAATGTCTTTCAATGAGTGAATCTGTAAATAAACTGTGGCACATCCGTACAGTGGAATACTACTCAATCTAGCAAGAAAAAGGATGAACTCTTGACGCACATAACAACTTGGATGAATCTCAGAGGTGTTTTGCTGAGAGAAAGTAGCCAATTTTGAAGGTTCTATGTACTGTATAATTCCATGTATGTGAATTTTTGAGAAAACAAAACCATAATGACAGAGACAAGTCGGTCTTTTCCAGGGGTGAGAGGTTAGTTAAGACAATGTTTTTTCTCCCCACCCAAATTCACAAACCACTCAGGGAGAGGGTCTGTGGGCCCCAGGTCAAGAACCTAGCCTATGCTGTATATTGCTTAGAAATTGTCTTTTTTGTTTATTCTTCTATGTCCTGCACCCAATACAGCAGACTGGCATATGGCAGACACTCAGTTATCTGGAAAATAAAAGAATAAATGGATGAACGAACCAACAAAAGAGCAAATATATAACAGCGTATTTAGAGACTCTAGAGACTTTAAGAAAAAGAGACCCATTCTCTTTAGCCTAACATGTGATCACTGTTCATAATTATGAACTGGATTGTCTCTAACACCTCCTCTAACTGGGCTTTTCTAGTTGGGCCACTGACCAGTTTTGTGTTGTGGTGTACCTGCACTATTTCTGAGCATCTCTTTGTTTCCAACCTGTAGAGGGGACACAATTAAATCCTTTCTCAGAATTATACAGCTCTTGTCACCAAAGATGGTCAATAACTGTCCAAAAGGTACACTTTGCAATTAGTGTACATACAGTGCTGAAACAATAGTGAGATTCTGTCAATGGGCATCATTCAGGCTTCACGACGAGACCAGCTGAGGAGCAGAACTGGGCGAGCGCAACAGGGCACTTCATGTGAGAGGTCACCAATGGGAAATTGATGGGGACCCAAAGACTGAAGTTGGTGTTAGAGCCAGAGAGCCCTCCTCACCCCCAGCCAGTAGTAAGGGCTGGGAGAGAACTCAGTCACCAGAGGGTTCTAGAATATTGCACGAACCTAATGCATTGCTACACTTGAATGACCCCGTCATGTACCAGCAATCTCCTTGGTGGTCGCTGGGAAGGCTGTTCCAGACCTGAATAAAAGATCGGATAAAACTAATACCTTATTTCATTAAGTCAAGTCTAAGATGCCCTTGAATGTAGAGCTCCACTATCATTTTGCGCACCAATAAGAAAGGAAAAACACTGCCAGTAGGCTGGCAGGTACCTTTAACAACAGTCCTCACTGATGTATGAATCAATCGCAGCAGAGTTTTTTTTTGTTGTTGTTGAAATTAATCTTCATCTCTTCTGAGAAATTCAGCAATAAAACAAATATCCCGGTGATAGAAAGTGACACAGCTTGCCTGTCTTTGTTGGTATCTTCCTTTCTGAGATTTCTAAGGCACTTGGTTGTTCCTTTGCAAGAAAACATGGATTTAACGATCATTCCTCTGTGACAAATATTCGTTACTAAAATCACATGTACATCCTACTGTTTGGCTTCTCTTCCTTTCTGAGTACAAAATAGCGTGTCGCTTCAATGCTGAATCGCGGTGAAATTTCCTTTGAGAACATTTCTGGGTGGCAGTTAAGCTCTCGAGTTAAACTAACAGAGGCACAGACCGCACCATCGAAGTGAGGACAGGGTGAGCAGCTACGACCTACTGGACGCACAAACGGAGACAAAGGCAGCAACGTCGCAACCGCTGCCACTGAGGCCAATCGATGGCTTTTGAAAGGCACTGTTGACGGGCGCATCTGGATTCCAGAGAGGTGAAATTGTGAAGAAGTGTACGCTTTCGAATTGGTGGGATGCAATGATTCTGTCAGATTCCGCGATTTGGGAGAGAGTGCCACATCCAAGACCTGTTTCTTGAACGTCCTCCGTTTGCCGGGTAATGTTCTAGGGCCCATGGTGGGAAGCCAACGAGGTGATCTCCTGGACCCCGTGGAGCTCACACTGAGTAGGGAGATTACGCAATAAGTGAATACCCAGAACAGTAATCACAGCGTTTTAAGTGCCGTGAAGGAAACAGACCAGGCTGAGAGAGCCTCGTGGTGAGGGGGGCTCAGGGTGTGTGTCGGGTACTTGTGATGAGTCCTTCAAATCTTGCTGATTTCCAACTGAGTTGACATTTGGATTTTGGTCTCTGAGAGTCACTGACGGCCTGCAGGGCGACCGCCTGCCAAGGTTTGCCGCCGCCTGGGGTTTCCTGGGATGTGGGAGTGGCAGTCCCAGCCACACCGACATGGGCACAGTTGGTCGCCCTCCAACAGGGCTCTAACTCAGCTCCCTTTTGGTTTAATATTCGCATTACTGTCTCCATGCCTAGTGAAGTTTCATTGAAACTTGACAACCGTGACTTCCATTTCCACCTCTTCTATTTTCATTTCAAAAAAGGTTAATTTGATAAATATGACTACAATCTTGTAATTACCGAATGCACTCAGTCATTCGACAGCACTGATGAAGTTCTTACCTCAGATGCCGTGGGGGCTGCAGGGACGGGGCGACATGGCCGCCAGAGGTGACAGCACCTGGGTTCAGATGCTGGAAGAGGATGGGGTGGGCTGGGGGTGGGGGGGACACCGGGGTCTCCAGGAGTTACAGGCAGGTGTCGGATGATACAGAGGTGAGGGGGGCAGGGGAGGCTGCCCCCTGTTTGGATTTTATTTTACTTGAGATAAAATAATACAAACCAAAGGCTTCAGAGAACAGCCATCTTCTTTGCCTTTGAAATGAGTCGAGGGCAAACACAGAACCATTCTTTTCCATTAAGGATCGTTTCTGTAAAATGGTGTGGCTTTCGGCTTCTTAATGAAATGACTCGCTCGCCTCTGGACAGCAAATGCTTTCACGACTATTCAAACTGTATACTTTTCTCTCTTTGAAACAATGAAACACGTACCCTTGGCTTTCCCTTCAAGCAAGGGCTCCCCACATGAAGAAGCCCTGTTCACGTCTGTGTGCCAATATGGTGGGGTAGTTGTCAGTGACCCCACTGTCCTTAGTACTTATTAGTGTTTGCCAGCCCTCGGTGAGCTTCGTGTTGGATCTCCACCTTCGGCTCAGGATTGATGTGTGAGAACTCACACATCCACTGCAATATTCCATAACTCTCCCGTGATTTCTTTTCTTTCTCCTTTCCCTTGTCCACTTCATATCCCCTCATATCTCCTGAGCACCTAGTTCCTTCTTTAATGACTCCTTGCACTGAACGCCGTGACCAGTCTTAGAAGCATTATAATCTGAAGAAAGCAATCAAGTCTCCAACAATAAATGGTGGTTTACTATTTTTTTTTAAAAGATGGAAACTGTCATATGGAAATGGGGGCATCGATGCCTTAACCTATTCCAAAACTTTATTTATCTCATATCCGGCCAGGAAATAGAATGTAGGCGTGAGAGCGAGAGTGCGTGTGTGCCGGCTCACGTGTGCACAGGTGCATGTCTTTGAAGCAGCATGAAGCCAAAAAGTCTTATCAATTAAAGTTAAGCAAAATTTGTAATCAATTTTTAAAGTAGGTATGTTTTACGGCCTGGTGTTATTTGAAAGCTGAACAGCTGATGTCAAAAATAGACTCCCCATTCTTTCCAAAGTGTGGCAAAAATAACCACATGCCTTTCTTGGCCTCCCGACTCTCACCCCAGAGGGTTTTCTTGTATAGGAACCAACAATGCCTTGGATGGAAACTCTGGATAGGCTAGTCATTATTTTAAGATTTAGGAGATTGCAGATTCTTGGCAGACCTTGGTTGTTTTTCTAGAGTAGTAGAAAAAAGCAAGGAGCCGATCCATGTTGCTGGCTTTGGGTTCTTCGTGAACAAATGAGACAAGGTGAGTAGCTGCCCTGCTCATCCCCCTCTGTCCCAGGAGGAAAGGTTCTGGTGGCCGCGGTCCTGGTGTGGATCTGGGTTTTCTGGAAAACATCGGGACCTTTCCCCCTTTGCCTTTAGGCTTGCCCGCCACTGGAGGAAGACCCAGACGATGGCTGCCCGGTGCCGGCACAGCCCATCGAGGGGTTAGAAATAGTAGCATTGCTTGTGGAGGGCGAACAATCACTGTATTGTCAGATTTTTTTTTTTTTTCTTACTTTTCATCCAAACGCTGGGCTGCTTGGTAGCACAGTTGGAGATACTGTGTGAAGGAGCCTTAGCTCATGGCAACGTTTCCTCCGTTCGCTTTCTGCTGCTTCTTGCATTGGAAAATTCCATCCTTTCACACTGGGATTATATGTCACCACTGCTGAAATGATAGACAGAGTTCACTTAATTTGCTGCAAGCGTGAGAGACAGCCAGAGAAAATGGGAGAGCATAGCATTCCCTTGTATAAAGGGAGGATTGAACAAGGTCAGTGAACCAAAGAACCAGCAGGTCACAAACCCTCAGGGGGTCATGAAAATCTTCCCTGGTTTCTGGGTTTTGAGAGCAAAATTGATGCCTGTTTAGATTGTTTAAAAATCTTTTTTAACGTATTTAAGATTGGCCATTATAATTGAGCCGGGAGAAGTATTTGAGGGCTCATTCTTCTTGTTTCTGTACTTTAGCATATTTGTGAACATTTTAATGAAAGAAAGCTTTTTTTAGAAAGTATTTAAATACTTCTATCTCTCATCCCAGAATGATTCCAGAGCCCCTCAGTGGGTACCATGCACGCATGCATGGCAGGGAGGGGTGGCGTCACTGGGCATGCTCGTGAGTTGGCCTCAGTCCGTTTAACTGAGCTGAACCCCCAAAACTTCTAACCCGTTGTACAGTTTCAAATAGCATTTATTCCTAGCCGTACGTTCTTTGGTCCGTATCCTGAATGGATCATTTGTTAAAGACTAGAAGCGTTAGCAACGCAGCTCCTGAAACTTGTGTTATTAATTCAGTAAATTGCCTGATGGTAATCTTCTCTTCATCTGAAGATGATCTTTTCTCATCAAAATCTATCCCTCCGAAGATGCCCCTGGACTTCCGAAACTAAGTGTTACAGGGAGAGAAAAAAAAAAAAAAGAGAGTGACAATTATGTCTAATCTTAGTTTTCATTTATAAAGAAGCAACGATTGTTTAGAAGTGATTATAAATAGCAGCAAGTTGATTTTCTAAGCTCAAAATATGGGAATTTCAGACAGGAGGTCACGAAAGTAGTTTTTCATGCCCCAACTCCTAGTTAATTAATTTCAACCCGTATTTTACTGTGAGCACCACACGGCCAACACAAAATAACTCTTTTACGGACTTCCTCCCTGTATCTGATGACCTTGCAATTGTTATCATGAAATTTATTGTTTCATCACTGTTTCCGAGTGACTTTTGGGCACAGAAATGGTAGACTTTTCTAGAAATAGGGCAGGGGCGCACCTTATAAGGCTTATGGGTTTTAGACACACGCCCCTGAAATTCTGTGTTAATCCTCCCATTCAATTAAACTTTTTAAATATATTGAATATAAAGATTATACTAGTATGAGATTTATCATATATGCGGATAAAATAGAAAAGATTTTTTTTTTTTTTTTTTTTGCTCCCGGTCTCTTTTTATAATGCATCGCATTGGACATCTTGTGTGTGTGTGTCTCTCATCTTCTGGACCACCCTTGATGCCAGCCATTGCTGGAGCAACCACCTCTGTGCAGGTGGACCAGTGCCTTGTTTCAGCCATACCATATGCCTCTGTCTGGGCCCTGGGCTCCTTGGAAACAGTATCCTGGTAGACATGCAAGGGAGTCAACACCCCATGAGACAAGCCTCCAAAAGAGCACTTTTCTTTTTCTTCCCTCGGACTGAAAATTCTCACGTGCATCCTCTGCGGCTTCTTAGAGCATCGTCACGGGAGACGAGATGGATCACGAGGCCACCTTCTCTCCTTCCTTCCTTGCTTCACTGCCTCCTGTCCTTGACTCCTGTTTGCTGGGATCGCTCTCCAGAATAAGCCCTTGTCACGGGCTCTGCTTCCTCTGAGGAATCCAGGCTAGACGCTAGAGTCATGCACCAGAACTAAGACATGGATATGGATTGCTAAGGGATTGGTTGGGTGTATCTCTATGAGTGGGGCTCAAAGAGAAGTTTGGGAACCGCTGGATCAGATGCCTCTGGGGATCACAGCACATAAGATGAGAATTGTCAGGTCCTTGTCCAGCTCTAACAGGTTTGTGGCTCTCTGAATCTTCCGTGATGAACGCTAGAAGATCCCCAAGCTTTGTCAAGCCTGTTCAACACCTGTGAGTACACATGACATCCAGGGGAAGCAGAGCGCAACACAAAGCACTCTTCACAAACATTCAGAAATCCCACAGCCCTGGGAGCCCTCTGCACAATTTCTGGATCTGGTTATGAAACCGCGAGTGGTGCTGGCCTCTTCCAAGGAAATTGCTGACCTGACTCTGGGGCATGGCCTCTGCCCTCAAGTAAAGGTGGAGGAGACCCAGGGGGGCCTCTTTGCTTTTGTCATGATCCATCTCAGGGAAGGGTGGCCTTTGCCTCGGCCAGGTTATTGACGGGATGCTCAGGATTCTGAAAACCTAGTTACCTCCCCGTAGCCTTTCTCTACCTGTAGTATCTAGGCCAGCGGCTCTCAACGTGTGATCCCTGGGCAAGATCATTTCTTCTGAAGGCAAATTTTCCACTGGGGGGAGGTTAGAAATGCCAATTCTTGGGTCCCTCCCCAGGTCTTCAGCAGCCTTCCAGGTGATTCTGATGCTGGCTTAAGTTTGAGAACCACTTCCCTGAGCTTTTCCCTTCTCAGCCAGGCTTATGTGCTTTGGGGGCCTTCAATGTGGATTTCACACTCCTGCGCAGAGAATGAGCTCCAGAAACAAAAGACGCCTTGATTAGTGAGGAGGAGAAAAGGGGCTAGAACCGTGTAGGCAGCCACCCAGCTTCTAAGCAGATCATATTCTGGACTTTGGAAGTCAGCTGTTTGGAATGTGAGCTGTTTTCCTAGGAATGGTAGAAAGGTTCCCACGCCAGCACACAGGGCATATTTAATCCTGAATCTAGCTGAAATACTGCTGCGTCACAATGAAAAAGAGCAGATCACAACGCTCCCGTAGTATTAGCAACCACTCAAGGCAGAGTAATAAAGTGATAAACGAAACACAGAGATGGTATTTTATTTATGCTAATATTGCCGGGTTAAGGAAAGGTGGATTTGGAGGCAGAGGAAGAGGTTCGTGGGGATTTGTCATGACTATGAAGGAGTTGCTGGCCTTTCTCTTCAGTATGTCACGATACTAATTCCTTTAGGTCAAGATTTCTTAAATGTGGTTCTGGACTGTTCCCTTTTTGTGAAGATAAGTTTCGTCCTAGGAGGGATGTAAAGAATTCTAGGAAAGTTGGCAAGCGTTGAAAAGGAGAGCGGAAAGAGTTCGGGGATTAAAGAGAATGTGGGTGCGTTTTCTGTTAACACGACCATCAACAGAGACAGAATTAACTTGAGTCGTGCGCAGTGAGAGATGGACGGGTCAGGATTCTCCCCTGACAAAAGAGGAAAGAAAGCAGACAAAAACTGCCCTCGCGGTTGGTCAGCCGATTTTCATTTTGATAAATATTTATGAATATACAGTTTTATGTGAACAAAAGCGGCGTGGTTTGGGAGCTGCTGTTCTGGAAACCTTCTCTCTCATTGTATTGCCTTTCAATCACATTTCATGCCACTTGCCCCCTCTCCTGCCACAGCTGGGCAACTGACCAGAGGCCTTGACCGTGTCCACTCGTATGGCATAAGAGGATGATCTGGACCACTCTGATGTCCCCTTTTGTCCTTGTAGGCATTTGGAGTAAGGAATGCCCAGAGCATTTGTTCAGTCCACGGTGGGAAGAGGTACATGGCCAGCTTCGATCACTTTACATGTTTTCAAATCAAGTGCTCCTAGCTAGGCTTTCTGTGGTGGCTAAAATACTTTCTTCCCGGGTTCACTATGCAGCTATTAACCGTTCTATTTTTGTATCATATGAATTATCATCACTGATAGCTGGATTTAGAGAAACGTGGTAGCCCTAATGGAATTAATTAATTGAATAATATTGCCTGAAAAATGGCTCTGTATACCAAAGAGGGCTTGAGACTTAATTACTGATGTCATTTATCTCTCTGTTTGCACCCCAACAATAAGTGACTCGTTTCTCATTAACATTGGGTCGTTTTCCAAAAGGAAGAAAAGAGGCCAAAATAGCAGGAAGGGGAAGAAAAAAAAATCGATGTCTTTGTTCCCCACCTCATTATCCTGATAAATCATAACAGACTCTGTTAATTAGATGGGCAGCCTTAACTGGCTGACTCCTGTCCAACAATTACCTCAGAAAGAAGCACCACTGGGAACATTGCCTTCCCTTGGGAGGAGATGAAAGGAAATCTGTAACAAAAAAAGGGATCGTCTCCCCAGCCATGCTGTGGGGATCACAGTTGTCAAGGCGAATTTCTAGACCGAAGGACGGGAGCTGATTCGGGGACGGTGCTGTGCATTACGGCGACGAAGGGTATCTGACACTGCCCTCCTAATCTAAGGCTTAGGTAATGGTGCTCGGTGCTTCCAACTCCCCCGGGGAGATCAGAGCCTAATTAAACAGGGGAACAGGTGTAAGAGGCCCGAGTTGATCTGACCAAATTAATTGCGGACATTGGGCTTGCATTTGGTAACTGGAAACAGTGAATTAACCATCACCGGAATATAGCTAATCCCTTGGTCTCGCTGCGCCTGTGTATACAACAGACTGGACTTGCTGGGAACACAAACACAGAGGGATTTGAAGGGAAGGTACGACGCATCCTTGCACAGGAAAGCCTGGGCAGTGAGCCTAGCCACAGAGGGTGGCCATACGTCCCGGACTGCCTGCCCTGGACGGTGCTGGTTTATGCCTGGTGTTCCCGCAAAAATTATGAACCGTGTCCCCTTTCATTCTCAAAAAAAAAAAAAAAAAAAAAAAATCCCTGCTTGGGCAGTAACTTAAATGGTTACTGTGTTTCAATGTCAATTTGGGGCTACTTTCTTTTTTTCTTTGCCAGAATAGTGGTATTATAGGTTGAATGATGTTCCCGGCAAAAGTGTCCAAGTCCTAACCCTCAATACTTGTGAAAGTGAGCTTATTTAGAACTTAGGGTCTTTGCAGAACTGCGAACAAGGACATTTCTGTTGTGTTAAGCCACCCATTGGTGGCATTTTGTTATGGCAGCCCTAGCAGACTAATTCAAGCGGGTGCTGGTTTCCAAGTGTCTGAGAACATTCCCGTTGGCCTTAGTCTGTACAGTTTACAGGAGTGAGCCGTGTTGGTGGCAAAGTCGGCTTCAAAGCCGGTGTGAGAAGTCAGCCAGTGAGCCGACACTGATTTGTCCGTGCCGGGCGCTGGGGGCAGAGTGAGGGAGACAGACGTGGTTCCTGGTCTCCGGGAGCCAGCAGTTTGATGGGAAGGGAGGCGGTGCAGATGACCTTGTACTTCATCAGTTAGGTATGAATATGTATCGACTCTGCAGAGGAGAAGGAAGCATATCCCTGGGCTGGAAGGAAAATGTCTCCTCCAGAAAGGGACATCTAAGCTGAGCTGATAAGCAAGGGTTGCCTGGATCAAAAGAAATGGGGGATACAGGGAGCATGTGTGAAGGCTCTAGGGCAAGAGGGAGCAGGGAGTGTATACTGTAACCCAGAGAAATCCAAGTGCAGGAGCAGAGACAGAAACTGGACAGGGCTGAGTTCCAGTTGAAGCCCCAGTTCTTCGTCTCAGCCTCCATCACCTCATTAATCAGAGGTTTAAAGACATAGAACTTCCAGGGCGCCTCGGTGGCTCAGTCGGTTAAGTGTCTAACTCTTGATTTCGGCTTAGGTCATGATCTCACGGTTTCACGAGTTTGAGCCCTGCGTTGGGCTCTGCTCTGGCAGCATGGAGTCTGGTCGAGATTCTCTCTCCCTCTCTCTCTCCCCTTTCTCTGCTCATGCTGTCTCTATCTCTCTCAGATAAATAAATAAAACTTAAAAAAAAAAAAAAAAAAAGACACAGAACTTTCCAGATCCCGAGCTAGTGGCTGGGGGATTCCAGTGCTGGAGACTAAGAAGTAAACTGCCAATCAAGCAGTTGATGGCCCAGGGCTAGAAGAAGAAGCGGGAGCCACCAGAGAGAACAAAGCCACCACTCTTGTCAGGAGAATTCCTCTGAGGTGAATCTTGAGGAAAAGCCATATGCAGTGGCCATAGGAAGAGATGGGAGAAACAAAAATGTTAATCCCTAGCTCAGAAGAAGGGGACCCTTTGGTCCCTGAGCTCTTTGGCCAATAGTTTTCAAGTGACTGGACCTGTTGAGGTCACGTGTCCTGTCCAGAAGCACTAATTCTCTCTAACTGTCTAATGCGAATCTCTTTCCCTGAAGTAGAATTTGTGTTGCTGCTTGTTTAGGTTTCATCTAGGGACATACATGGCAGGACACTTCAGAACCTTCTACAGAAAGCTTTTGTGATGGCCTCCTGCCCTTGAGGTGCCATGCCCACATCTTTGGACCTTGGTTCCCAGGACCTACCAAGATGGATGCCATCTTGGACTTAGGTTTCTATCTCCTTGGCCAGAGTCGGAGGAAATAATGAAATCAACAGACTCAGTCCATACTGTGCATATGGTTTTGAACTTTAGCTTTGGGGGTTCTTAGACGCAACCCCGTCAAAAGGGCTGTTAACAGTGCCATTTGCAAGATGGATTTCTAGGTCGGATGTTTGTCTTCTTGAATTGACTTCAATTATCTGTCTCTGGTGGGCCCAGGACAAAACGTTTTGGTAAGGCAAAACTGGGCTCTGATTTTGTAGGCATTGCATTTATTATGTAAGCATACAGGTCTGCGTTTCAAAATGAAAAATAACAATAACAATTAAAGTTTCTCTAGGCCTCTTGTGTCCAAACCACTCTTGCAAAACCACCTTTGGATGAGCTTTAAGTGTCAGCAAATCAGAAACATGTGGATTTAATTTCCTTTGAAATACACCAGGGGAACAAGGGGCAACAGGGCTTGGCAACCAGCTGCTTAGGGTTTGCCAAACCCCAAATATCTCACACTCTGTAAGAACTGTCCTGCTGGCCCCCAGCAGTCTTATCTGGCCAGTCCAGCCACCGCATTTTTTGCTGTACCAATGAGGTTTTCTCTAACCATTAGGCTGTTCTCTTGGTCCATTTTAGCTGCCGGAAGGATGCCGTTAACACCACCCACATGCTCAACAGAACTTTGGAAGAGAGACCAGACTGCAATGAGGTGTCAGCTTGGCTCCAGTCTTATCTGGACGAACAGGCCATCTTTGCAGCCATTACTGTGTCTTTAAAACCCAAACCAACTGTGAGAGAGGTTTTTCCAACTTGACTTCTAGATGGGAAAATATTTTGCTTTTATGGTGGTTGATGGTATCAGGCCCCAAATATATTAGGTTTCACGACCATCCAACACTCATGCATATAATGTGAAACAGGTCCATACCCTGCAGAGACCACAGCCACCCCACCATTAGGCTCCAAAGGAAATATGGGCCCACAGATCTCCTGGGGAGATAGAGAAGAAGTTTCCTTAAAGGAAAAGAACCATACAGTCGGATGGTTGTGTCGCCTCTCTGAAGCCCCCAGCACCTGGTCTACTCTGATTGAAGAGTAAGGACGTACCACTAGTGTCTTCCTCTGGTCCATTATTTTTCTTTCTTGATAGTAACGCTTCCTTTTTCCCTCCTTTATTTTCTATGATCGGTGTCTCTTTTGCCTCAAATAACAACCTACAGTAAATGCAGAGGGCAAACTGAACCTTAAAAAGGTATTCTTTCACATCCACAACAACTAATGCATTAGTGCCCATTCTTTTGTTATCTTCATCCTCCCGAGGAGGCAACTGAGGCAGCCCCAGAGAGAAAGAGTAACCTACACACCCCGCAGACAGTAAGTAAATAGCTGGGCCTTGACCTTGGGCCACTGGCCCCCAGAAATGGTGTTCTTTCCAGTACAGAATGCTGCCTCCCACTCCACTGTGATGGTTCATTTTATGTGTCAATATCACTGGCCCACGAGGTGCCCAGATATGTGGTCAAACAACATTATTCTGAGTATTTCATTGGGGTGTTTGGGGATGAGATTAACATTTAAACTGGTAGACTGGGTGAACCTATCACCATTCCCTAGTGTGTGTGGACCTCATCCAATCAGTTGAAAGCCTGAATAGAACAAAAAACATGGACCCTCTCTTGAGTAAGAGATTATTTCTCCTGCCTGACCTGTTGAGCTGGAACACTGGCTTTCTCCTGCTTGCACTTGAACTGAAATATCAGCTCTTCGGGGTGTTGAGCCCACTGGCCTTGGGTTAGAACTTCACAACTGGCTTCCCTGGTTCTCAGACCTCTGGAGTTGGGCTGCGGATATACCATTGGCTCCCCCTGGGTGTCCAGCTTGCCAATTCACCCTGCAGATCTGGGGACTTGTCAGCTTTTGTGGTAGCATGAGCCAGTTCCTTATAATACCTCTATCTCTGCCTGTCTATCTCACTATCTCTACTTATCCTATTGGTTCTGTTTCCCTGGAGAACCCTAATACTAGCATTCCTTATTTAATCTACCTGGCAATCCTGTGACATTGATGGATCATTGCTGTTTGCCAGGTTAGGAAAAACCTAGAACATGTTCATTTTATACATGCACATATACCTGCACGCATACATGCACACACATAGGCACACCTGAGCTCAGGACTAAGAGCAGACTCCAGACCCACTCGTTTCTTACTCAGCGCTTCTTCCGCAAGGCATCTACAGAGCAGCCACAGATGGCAATGTTAGGTTACTTTTAAAGAGTCCTTTATCTCCATACGTTCTCTCAGAAGAATCCCTCTCTGAGTATCAGGTGACAGAGGAGCCACTGCTATTTGTTTGTTCTTTAAATTCCTTATTGTAAATTCCAGTTACAAGAAAAAACAGTGCAGTAAGGAAGGACTCAAGCTTGCAAGTTCCCACGTGGAAACAGTGAATATAGGGAATGGATCCTTGAGGGTAGAATTACCCTCTGAACAACTGCGTGCTGAGCGGGTCAAGGATATCTGGCTAGCAGAATTTTTGTGCAAGCAAGGGCAAAAATCTTATGATCTTTGTTAGCACGGGTGAACTCCAAGGCCGTTCAGTGTGTCAAGGCTATTGACACTTAACCTAGGTGATTACTTTTCAGGGCTTCCTCTTTTATAAAGCCACCCCAGCCCCGGGGTTAACGTCTTCTACCCCAACCCCAGCCTCTTGCCTTTACGGTGTCTGCGGTGGCTGTCCAGGGCAACAGTGAAGCTATTAAATACTGAAGGGATGTCCTGACTGTCCACTGAAAGCCAAGGGAGATTGGTGAAGTCCTGCTCGTGCTTTCGTCTTTAACTCCTCTTACCAAGTGGTCAGAAGCTCAGGAGGCGGTGGCTGTGGCTTTTGTTTTGTTTTTTTTAATGTATATTTATTTATTCTTGAGGGGTGGGGACAGAGAGAGAGAGAGAGAGAGAGAGAGAGAGAGAGAGAATTCCAAGCAGGTTCCCCGCTGTCAGCACAGAGCCTGACGTGGGGCTTGATCTCACGAACCACAAGATCCTGACTTGAGCTGAAATCAAGACTCGGATGCTTAACCCACTGAGCCACCCAGGCGCCTCGTGGTGACTGTGGCTTTCTACTGCTGTGTCTAAGCAGGAGAGGGGAATTCTAGCCTGGGCTTCAGCAGCTGCCCTGCAGCATCCTCTCAACCTCCCAGCCTGTTTTCTGTTGAAATGTCTGCAGGAAGTGGGTGAGGGGACTGGTGCATCCACTTGAGGCATGCAACTCCCCCCCTCCCCCCCAGGCACACCTCCCTGTGTCTCCGCAGCAGCAGGGAGGCTGGGGGCAGGGAGGTTGGCCAGGAGGAAAGGGCTGGGGCTGATCTTGCAAAGATGGGGTAGCAGGCGGGGCCTGGTGCTTGTAAGCAGGGAGCTTTGGTTATAATTGATGAAATCCAGCAAGTTCTCACCTGGGGACAGCAGGCACAGGGATGGGATCCTTGGACTGAGCAAGTGGTTGGGTTCAGTTTGGCCAAGGCAGGCGGGGGGCAGGTGGGGGGGTGTTGGAGAATGGCAAACTCTCATGCTTTCACTGAAAACCCTCGCTGTCTCTCCCAACCCCCTAGGCCTAGAACAATACTGTTTTCAAAAGGTCTGGTTAGGGCTTCATACCGTGCACGAGTTGCTGTGAACAGCAAAGAAAAATAAAAAAAAGAGCATTTTCCATTTAAAAAACGAGCCTCAAATTCACTAGTTCTTCCTGAAGCCAGCCAAAAGCTCCTGACTTCCACTGGCTTCTCTCGAATGGATAATGGGTAGTTTTTCATACTTTGAAAAGCACTGCTTTTTTCTCTCCGGTCGAGTAAGCTCTTGCAAGTGGGGTTAAACAAGAAACGCCATTTCTCATGGAAATGGCTTTATTTCCACTATACCCACACAGGCTTGTTTTCAGAGCGGCTCAGACATGCTGGACAATGTCCTCTGAATTGAGGAGGGAAATGGAGATGGTTGAAACATTCGCTTTGAGGGAAGAAGCCAAGCAAAGAGATCTATTCATTCGCATTGACCTTGGAGATAGATATCAAGTAATGCTGCAGTTCAGGCCTAATTATTTGCTGAGGAGCAAGCGGGTCTCCTGTTCCGCGTTTCGTAGCTGTGGTCCTGCCCCGTGGGGAGCTTCAGTATCGGATGCCACTCCCACGCAGGCCGGGTGCTTTTGATGGGTCCTGCCACTGCCTGGTCACATTCCATCTCGGCAGACCTGTTCCTAGCAGCCAGCCAGCCCGGTGGCACTGGTAATGCCCCAGAATAATATATACCTGTCCGTATGATACTGGTGGCTTTCTCTGAAATATTTCCAGCCTGCGAAGGGATCCGATTGCACATGAGATTTACTTAAGTAGCCTTTACAAATATTGATTCAAATTGAAATCTCCTAAAAAAAAAAAAAAAAAAAAAAAAAAAGATAGAGTCTAGCCCCACCGAATAGCATTTCAAAATATCTTCTCAGGTGGGTGCTTCTAAGGTACGGCCAGGACTGGATCTCCTGAACCAGAGGAAGGAAAGCTGTCTCTTGGCCATGTTTTCCAAGGACTTCTGGGTCCCTGTCTCCGCAGGTGGTGCTGGCTGTTTGGGGGGTGTGGGCTGAGGGCCAGCAGAGCACGCTCGTGTTCCTGGGTTTGGGGACTGTTGCATCCTTGTGGGCCCTGTTGGTAGGGAAACGGGCGTTGCATGGGCTTAGCGCACCTGGCTGTTGGACACACACACATACACACACACACACACACACACACACACACACACTCAGACCCTTTTCCCAGGTTGAGAGGCCCTCACACTGGTCACCTGGCCGGGCCTGCAGGGTATCCAGTAACCATGGGAGCTACAGTGCCATGACCTCCACGTCTAATCTGTACTCACCTGTATTCTGGTTTCCCATTGATTAAAAAGATACCTAATTTCTGTCAGTGGTGTTAGAAACGTTTTCTTCTTAGGAACCCTTGGGGACTTTCTAAGCCGTATAAATGCCGCGCCCCCTAGTTGTGTGTAGGCCACAGCCCTACCCAATCAGGACAGAAAGGTTCACAGGAGACAGACTTTAAGTGCAAGGGCAGAGACAGGCTAAACGGAAAAGGGCGGGAAAGATGTCCTGTGCCAGCTCAAAGCATCAAGAGCTGGTGTGGTGACCTTAAGATCAGACAAAGTAGGCTTTGAGATCAGGAGTTATCACAGAGGGAATCCCTCAAACCCCACAAGGTGATCCCCCTTCTCCCTACCCTCCCGCTGTCTTGGCACCCGGCCCTCAGACCCTGCGGTTCAGCTGCGTCCGTGGGAACGGGAATCTGGGTAGGGGTGCGTGGAGGCCGCCTCTCTGGGCATGACTCTGGGGTCTTACTGCCTCCCCACTTTTCTCCCTTCTCCTTCCATCTTCCAGGCCCTTGGCATAATCTCATCCAGGGATTTAGCGTTTACAAAAGCAGGAATCCTTTCAGCTGGCCCAAATCCCTAAGGCAAGAAAGTGTGAAGCTTGGCTGCCCGGTGGAAATTGCTGTGGGTGGGGAATAAGGGAGCCAATCCCGAATTAGTACTTTCGCAGTTGATCCTGCCATAACGCCCTGCCACTTTTCCCAGGGGCTCCCAGGCCGCTCCAGTCTCTCGGTTCTCTTGTCTGGACAATAGCTGCAGACGTGCTTGACTTTCTTGTCTTCTCCCCTCCAGACCCCCGATTTTAACCTGTGTAAAGCAACCCTTACTCTCCGCAGGGGCCTCTCAGCTCACTCAGAAACCGTGTGTTGAATTGAGCATCACTAAGTCTTATTCCCTGTGCAAGAACACGTGGACGAGAGATTTGGCTCTCGGGCCAAATCCTCACCGGGGATGTTTGCTGGTCTGACCCTGCTCTGTGTGCCGAGGTCCCCTTCAGGAAGAGGGCAGTTCTCACCACAGATCCTGGCGTATTCTGTCTCATCGTGAAATTGCACCGGTAGGGTGCCTAGCAGCTCACGTCTCAAAGTAGGTCTGTGCAGGGGCGCCTGGGTGGCTCAGTCGGTTAAGCGTCCGACTTCGGCTCAGGTCATGACCTCACGGTTCGTGGGTTCGAGCCCCAGTTCTGGCTCTGTGCTGACACCTCGGAGCCTGGAGCCTGCTTCAGATTCTGTGTCTCCCCCTCTCTCTGCCCACCCCCTTTCTGGTGCTCTGTCTCTCTCTCTCTCTCTCTTTTAAAAATAAATAAACATTAAAATTGAACAAAAACACACCTTTTGGGATGAGCACTGGGTGTTGTATGGAAACCAATTTGACAATAAATTTCATATATTGAAAAAAATGAAATAAAATAAAATTGAACAAAAACGAAGTAGGTCTGTGCATGCAGCACCTTCGGCATTTGGGAGCTTCTTAGAAATGCAGGTTCTCAGCTGACCCCAGACCTGTGGCCTCAGAATAAGTAACAAAGAGTAAAAATAAAAGAGATTATGCCAATATTTTTGTTAGAGAGATACTCTTCTGTTTGATACTGCTGGTGGGAATTAGTAAATTAGTCCACTGGCACAGCTAGCTGTGGAACAATTTCCTTTCTATGATCTTCAGTTAAAGTTTAGGTTGCGGGCCCCCCGGGTGGCTCAGCGGGTTGAGCGTCCAATTCTTGATTTCGGCTCAGGTCATCATCTCACCGTTTGTGAGAACGAGCCCCACGTCAGGCTCTGTGCTGAGCATGGAGTGTGCTTGAGCAGGTGCCCCCTCCCTCTCTCTCTCACTCTCCCTTGTTCTCTCTCTCAAATAAAAAAAAAAATTATGTTCTGACCTATGACCTCTGCCCCCCTCCCACCCCTTTATTCGGCCTGGGACGCCGGTAGGGTGTTGGAGATCCGTGACTCACAAAACTGATGGCGGCACCGCCTCCTTCCGGACTTTTCATTATATTGAGAAAAAATCCTCCCTGAAGTCACCGTGTCTCAGGAGCGTGATCTTTGCTTTCGAACACAACTCCTACCTCACAAGCAACCTAAGCGTCCACAAATGGAAGCCTGATTAACACATTATCATTTACCCACACAATGAAATGCTAAGAGGCATGTAACAGATTGTGTAAAACTTTAGCTTCAGATTATTTCTAGTAGTGGGTACCTCCCTTTATTAGTACTCAGTCTTTCAGAGAATCCTAGTATATAGAATTGTTCCAAGTAGATAATCCTGAGTGAGCCGAGGATAGGAACTCATAATCTTCTTCCCCTCGCATAATCTGCCCTCCTCTTGGGGATCTTGAAACACCCTCAGTGGTCTCAAGGATTCCGTAGAACTACCGAGCACGGTTTGAAAACGATATCTCTTTGCTCACAGATATCCTCGTGAGATCTTGTTAAGCAAAGCAAACAGTTTACTAATCAAATTATGGTATGACCCAGTTTTATATTAAGAAGATAAAAGATATCTTACAGTGATAGATCGATTACTAATTCTCCAGGCTTCACCAGTTTTTGGAAAGAATGAAGTCACATGCGTCATGATTACTCAAATCCCCCTAGCTGGTGGCCCTCTTTCTCGAAAAGGTAGCTCCTTCCTGTTCAGCGTCCTCCAGTTATCTCTGAGGAGCCTTAGGGGTGTTCCCCACCTGTGAGGATCACAACTTTCTGTCTGGCGCCTTGGTTTCCATCACCTGCAGAAGCGCATGGGGACAGTCCCGCTTTTGCTGCTGGTGCCTCGGGGAGGTCTGCTCTAGATGCCCATCTCCCACCCACTTTGCTGCAAATGTCTGCCTTGGTCACATGCTGGGTGGGGTCATGCCGCAAAGAAAAAGGAAGATGAACCAGGGCTGTTCCACGGGACTGAGCTATGGCTCAGGGGCCGGCTGGGAACCAGAGGCCATGTCAGCAGTCATGCTGACCTCCTCATTTTCTAGCTGACCCCTTGCCTCCAAGTATTTAGCACCTCCCAGTTCTCCCTGCCCCCAGATGAGCTCAAGGGGGGGACCCCGTGTTCATCAGCCTGAGCTGGTTCCCTGTGTGTGTGTGTGTGTGTGTGTGTGTGTGTGTGTGCATGTGTACACGTGAGTATTATTAAAGCAATGTAAATAGGAATTAAAAATGTTAATAGTAGTAATTTCTGAATGGCAAGATTGGGGTGCCTAAATGTTCTAATTTTTTTCTTGCTTACTTGTGTTTTTAAAATTTCTACAATAAACATGTGTTACTTGTATTAACAAAATTAAGATGCACTTGAAATCAGCCATGACTGTAATCACTGAATACACTCAACATAATTGCTTAGTACGTTTAACTGTGAGTTTCCTGCCATCCAAGGCAGAGTATTTTACCTATGTCAATGTTAGAGGGGTGGAGGGAGGCGTGGAAGGGAGGGAAGCAGGGTAGCGGGAGGGGGAGATACACCACAGGCATAAAAATCATGTAGCTTTGTGGTTTCAAATTATTTCTAGTAGAAGACACCGCCCCTTTTTTATATGCAATTTTTCATGAAATCTCAGTATCTATATATACTGTTAATAGTTTGCACTGAATCCGTATCTTTTTTTCCCCCAGCTTTCTGGGACATAATTCAAATATAACACTGAATAAGTTTAAGATGTACAGGATATTGATTTGTACACTTGTTACCTCTGTCTCTCTTTGAATAGATAGACCTGAAGACACCACATTCTAGCAAAGCCCCAACATCCCACACTTCTGGGGGTGGTGAGCTACTCTTTCCCCGAGGGCCAGTTCTCTGGGCTCCCTGCCCTGCAGCCCTGCAGCCCTGCAGCCAGGGGGAGCTGGGCTTTGGGGACACAGGCTGACAAAGCAGGAGTGTACCCGAGGCCAACGCTTCATTTGGGGTGCCCCTGGAGTTTACACTGATGCATGGCTAGGGAGCGGGTGGGGTGTCTCCAGTTACCAGGAGGGAAGGGGGACCTTTAGGACGATGGTTATTACGGAAGCCGAGTCAGGTCACCATGGGAAACCATAAAACGTCCTGGGTCCCATTAAATTCAGCCCTCCTTTTTGCTGCTAAAGGCTGTGGACTCCAGGATGATTTGCACAAAGGTTCCTCTTCCGATGGGGCTTTCAACTCAGGTGGGAACAAGACGAGGGGTTCAAGGGTGCCTGCACGGTGGGTCTCCACTGACTTTAGTTCATTAGTGGTTTTCCTCTACGGGAGTCACCAGGCACAGTGGATCCTGCTTTGAGCGCTGGACTTTCCAAGTGCCCTGCTGAGGGGACAAAATTTCAGTCCCCCTTTCACTGCAGCAACAAAAGAAGGCTCATCCCAGGCCCCGTGGAGACTCCCAAATTTGTGTCATTTGTGCCATCTGAGCCACTCCAGGCATCTGACACATTCTCTTTCCTTTATTTTCCGAACATGCCCTTTGGAGGACTATCCCTTCTTGTCATTGTTCTTCCCTGTCCCCGTCCTGCAGGACTGCCCCTTACTGAAAGCAACTTTAAGGTGCCTCCCTTTTTGTTTTAAATGCTCGAACTGGTCCCTCGTCCTGCTCACCCCACCAGTCCCCTGACAGAGCACAAACCACCCAAGATTTTTTGGGTTTTGTTTTTAAAATTTTTGTAGTGTTTATTTAGTTTTGAGAGAGGGAGGGAGGCAGAGAGAGAGAGGGAGACGCAGAATCCGAAGCAGGCTCCAGCCTCTGAGCTGTCAGCACAGAGCCCGACGTGGGGCTCGAACCACGAACCGTGAGATCATGACCTGAGCCGAAGTCGGATGCTTAACTGACTGAGCCACCCAGGCGCCCCCACCCAAGGTTTTTTATTCATCATATACCTTTTGCTTAATTACACCAGCTAACGTTTTTGAGCTCATACTCTGTTTCCAGCACGTGCACTACTTTGCTTATTTCTGACAGCAGCCCCAGGCAGGAGGTCTTGCAATAAACCCAATTGTTGAGTTGAGAAAATTGACTCCCGCCAAGAGCCTTAAGCCCGGGGTCCCGCAGGTGGAAGGTCAAGAGCCAGCAACCCAGGCTGCCCGGCTCCCAGTCCGAGTGATGACTCGCAACGCCAGTGTCGTGGTTGTCCTTCGAGGAACCTGCATCAAAATTTTTAAAAATTCCAATCCTACTCTTCAGCAGTTTTGGTGGCTTTTACCATCCCTCAAGGCCCTTCTACCTACAGGACAGACCATTATGGAGCTCCCTGGGGCCAGAGCTTAGATCCACATCACACAGCCCCCTGTTCTCACCAACACATGACCCAACATTAACATGGAAGGCATCAGAGAATAAGGTGTTTCACTTGCTCGGACATTTCTGCATAGAGGTCACATCCAATGTGATTTTCTTATTAAGTCCTGGTATATGTTTTCCATTGAAGTGAAATTCGTCGAACATAACATTCACCACTTGAAAACGAACCTTTCGGGGGCGCGTGGTACGTTCACAATGTTGTGCAATGGCCATCTCTATTTCTTTCCAAAACCTCTTCATCACTCCCAAGAGAAAACCCGTACTCAGTTAAACAAGTTACACCCTAGCCCTCCCTCCTCCAGCCCCTGGCAACCACCAACGACTTCCTGTCTCTGTGGATTCACCTATATGGGATATGCCACTGAAACGGAATCACGCAGCATGTGGCCTTGGTGCCTGTCTTCTTTCCCTTTAGCAACATGTTTTCAACGGTCATCCATATTGTAGGATGTACCAGTGCTGGGCTCGTTTTTATGGCACAGTAATATTCCATTGCCTGCATGCCTACATGTTGTTTATGCATTCACCCGTCGGTGGATGCTTGGGGTTATTTCACCTTTCGGCTATTGTGAAGAGTGCTGCTGTGCACATTTGTGTACAAGTATCTGTGTGCAGTACTTGTTTTCAATTCCCGTTGGTGTATACCTGGGAGGGGCATAGCTGGGTCATAGGGTAATGTTTTAATTTAACTATTGGTGCCACCTTATGTTTATTTTTTTTTTTAAGTGTCTTTATGTTGTGAGAACGAATGCAGGAGAGGGGCAGAGAGAGAGAGAGAGAGGGAGAGAGAGAATCCCAAGCAGGCTCTGCGCTGTCAGGCAGAGCCGGACATGGGGCTTGAATTCACCAACTGCAAGATCATGACCTGAGCCGAAATCAAGAGTCGGATGCTCAACCGACTGAGCCCCCTCAGGTGCCCCTATTAGTGCCATTTTAAAAGCAAGGAGTCCGAGGCTGAAGGAGATTATGAGTTGTCCAAGGTCATGTGATTAGAAATGACAGAACCAGCACTAGGACCCAGGAGCCCACACTGCTGTCATTCTGAGCACAGACCTGCAGACTGCAGGGGTCATCATTCATTCACTCACCAAACATTCATCTAGAGCCAGAGCGAGGCTTTGTGGCAGATTTAACAATAAGTCCCAGAAAGGAGCCTCCTAATGCCTGAAACTTCAGGAGCAAACACAAGGGGAGTATTTTTCATCGTAAATCAACGTGACCAGCTCACGCATAGACACCATTAAGCCAACAATCTATTGGAGCACAGGGAGGTTCTCGCACACCTTGCTGCATCTTTTAATGTCACTGTGGGGAGTTCGTGCTGATTCTCCAGCCCACCTGAAAGGTCCGCTCTCTCCGTTTCTAATGGTCTTTCACTGTCTGCATTTCTGGGTTGCCCCTGGGGATGGGCCACTGCGTGCTCCAAAGGGTTAAATACCGGGGGCCGGAAGAGAGACTTTAAAGGGAAGGGGGGTGGAGGGTGGGGGAGGCGGCAGGATTGAGCATTGGGAATCTTATTTTCCTGTGGTTTCTAGGGGAATTTTTACTATGAAGAGGCAAATTCTAATGTCAACCCCCGACTGTTCCCGGCTCACTGGAGCATTTTCTGTGTAGATAGGTGACATCCAAAGGCTTCAGCTGAGCTGGCTTTGATAACTGGCTTGGTATCCTCCTGGCTCCCATCCTCCCTGGCCTCGCGTCCCTGGCCCCGCTGGCCTGATTAATCAGAACCCTGCCAAGCCCACTGAGGAGGGCTCCCTGGCTAATCTAATCTGCGTCCCCGCGCGGGACAGACACCCCCGCTCGGCCAATGAGAGGCGATTGTGCAAGCTCGGCCGGGCGGTGGAAAATTCCATGCGCCGGCGGCTGCGGCGGCCCCTGGTGGCGTCGCGCGCTCCGCATTCCGCAGCCGTCCCCGAGCCGGTCCCCCAGCCGCTCCGCCAGGCTTCCAGGCGCTTTTCCCCGAGTCACCGTTCGAGAAACTAGCGTTTTCTTGCACCCCCCACCTCTCTGCGAGAAAAGCTTTCAGCAAAGCCAAGACAAGCTGGCGATGCTTGTATCATTGTGTGTGTGTGTGTGTGTGTGTGTGTGTGTGTGTGTGTGTGTGTGTTGGGGGGGGGGGTTACGTGTGTGTGATGGATACAGAAAGCACCGTCCTCAGCCCCCGTCTCTAAGCCCCGTCTGGAATTGTCCCCCAAGTTCCTCGGCCCGGCTTTGCAACTCAGTACGTGCGGAGAATGAATGAACGGGGCACCTTTCTAGATCTACCCGCCCAAGGACTACGGTGACCTTTCAGAGGTGGCCTGTGGGTCCTAGAGAGCGAAAGATTAGGAGTTAGCAAAGGTACAAAATTGCTAACGAGGGGGAGGCGGGGAGGGGAGATCCAGAGCTGTGCCCGAACCTCACGCAATAGTATCAGCGCCATAACCCGGGGACGCACAGAAAATTCCAGGGCCACAAAGGAGGGACCTCTTGCTCAGTCCGCCAGGGCGGGGGAGGAGGGGATGCAGAGGCGGTACACAAGGATAGGAGTTAGCCAGACAGCGAAGGGGGAGGCGCCGGGGAGCCGGTGTTCCCGCCGCGGAGGAGGGCAGGCTGCTGGGCCGGCCGCTGCCCTTCCACGAAGCTGGGCTGTGTCACCGGATCCCTCTCTTTCCTAACTCCGCGGGCATTATTGCAATAAACCTTCTGCAGGGGATCCAGGCTTGTTTCTGCCCCTTGCCATGTGAAAGAACCTAGTGAACAGAGTCCAAAAATGAGAATGCAATCTTGCCCAAGTTGTGCCAAAAGACCATCGCGATGGCTTCTTCGGGGATTGAGAGGTGGGGGAGGGGGACAATGGGCCCTGAGCTATCTGGGAGGAAGGAAAGAGAAAGAAAGGGGAAGATGCAGGGTTTTCTTCTTAAAGGAGAGTATGAAGCTTCAGGAAGAACCAAGAAACAGAAGGAAGGGGCCATCTCCGGTCCCAAACCCCGAGGTGGGTGAACAAAGCCAAGCACAGGGAGACAGAAAAGCGGGATGCCCCAGTTCTGCTAGGAGCCAGTAAGGACCTGGAAAAGCGAACTTTCCTGAGTCTTAGTTTTCACCTCTGTAAAAGCATGGCGAAAACAATTCCTGTACCTAAAAGAAAAATGAGATTTCTCTGAAACGGTTTGTAAAGAAATATATGGACGTGGGGTTTTTTTTTTACCCACATGTGCAAACGATAAGCTATGTCTTTTCGGTTGACTTAACTTTGACGAAGAGCCGCTGCTAAATTAACGGATCAGTACATAAATTAACGTATTCAGTAAATATTTACTGAGCACCTAATATGTTCCAGGCATTGTTCTGTGCCTGGGGAGACAGCACTGAACAAAACAGCAACCACTGCTCTTGGGAAGCTCAGATTGGCACGGGGAAGACAGGGCATAAAACAGATGACCCTATAGGGTACTTGAAAGTGGCTAGCCGGAAAGAGCAGCAGGGGAATGGGAGGCAGGGGAGTGATTTTGAATAGGATGAGTAGGGAAGGGCTCATTGACAAGGTCCTCTTTGAGCAGAAACCTAACAAAGAGGAGAGGGAGTAAGCCCTGCGGATTTCTGGGGGAAGAACTTTCCAGATGGGGGAATGCGGGGGAGAGGGAGTGCCAGCAAGTGCCACGGACCTGAGGTGGGACTGTGGCTCTCCCAGTTGGAGGAACCAGAAGGCAGACACTTGTCCCTGGAAGGAGAGTGGATGATGGGGATGGGGCCAGGGTTCTGGACAGCCAGAGGGGTCACTGCTGAAGATCCCTCTTGGGTTTTCACTGCCTGTAATGCAACTCCATTTCAAGCTTGGAGACTGGCAAGCGACCGGCAAGCATTTATTGAAAGCCTTGCTGTGTTTGAGCGCCTGCAGCAAGGGGGAGTGGGGGGGGGGGGGGGGGGGGGGGGGGTGAAAAAAAAAAAATTAAACACCCCCCTTGGCCGGGGGCCCCCCCCCCCCCCCCCCCAACAGTCTGGTCCGGAATAAAGCTGAGCTGCAAAAAACAATTGGTGACCAATACAAAGCAAGTTTCTAACACGTGTTGAATGGTGCAGATGGGCCCTGAAAGGAGGAAGAAACTGGGAGCTTTGGGAACCCCATAGGTGCCCTGGGATTGTGACGGGCTCATAGTAGGTGCTCAGTGACCGTTTGTGGACCAAGGCAGAGAGAGCCTGGTGGCTAATTGTCTCCTCTTGGGTTGGGGTGGCCTGTAGCCTCTGGCAGCCGCTCACTTGCACACGGGCCAGTGTTGCCAGACCACCGCTGGGGCGGCTGTGAATGGCCCTCTAGCCACACGGTGCTAAAAGGCCTCGAGAAGAAGGAAATGACCATGCTGGTGGCTGGATGGAATGTTTCCCCAGGGGAAATCACAAAACGAATCAGGCGTCCAGGCCTCAGCCTCTCTCCTTTACCGGCCAGTCCAAGGTCCTGGGGCCAGCGCCTGGGGGAGGCTGCTTCCTCTGATAGGCCAGTCTCCTTTCCAGGTCTCTGACTCCTCTTTGCTTTTGTAATCCTGTCTGAGGCCTCTCACCAGGCAAGGAGGGTGATTAGGGACAGAGAAGTTCGATGAAGTTGGTTCAGAAAAGCCCACAATGCTGTGCCGCTCGGAACCCTTTGCAGAACTGGCCAGCTGGCCCAGGGCAGCTCTAGAATGCAGCAGTGGTGGCCCCTCGGAGGCCCCCTGGGCACCTGCCTCCTCCCCTGGGGGCCAAGGGCGCCATTCTGAAATCATAGGACGCATCAAGGCAGAGTCTCCCAGCCTGGGGCTTCCAGCTCTAGAATCACCCTTGATCTCCCTGGACAGGCCTGAGCAAGTCCTAAAACCTTCAGGGACTCAGCTACTTTGTGAAACCAATTTGGCCACACCTTCCTCCACTCAGCCCAGCGGGAGCCATGCTGCTCTGGGGACCAGAAAGAGAGAGAAGGGGGGAGGGTGGGGCATTGTCCTATGCTTCCTTCTCATAGCTAAATGTTTATTGATTTAACATTTTGAATAAGTAATATATTATAGGGTTCAAAAAAAAACCCCAACAGTTAGAAAACATTGCACAGTGGAAAGTACCCTTTCCTATCAGCTCAGTTCTTATCCCTTCTCTCAAAAAGGTAGCCACTGTTATTAATTTATCTCTAGATCCCTTCCTTCCTTCCTTCCTTCCTTCCTTCCTTCCTTCCTTCCTTCCTTCCTTCCTTTTTCTTTCTTTCTTTTCTTTTATTTTCTTTTCTTTCTTTTCTTTCTTTCTTTCTTTCTTTCTTTCTTTCTTTCTTTCTTTCTTTCCTTCTTTCTTTCACACATACAAGCAAATTGAATATATATTCCTTCCCCACTTCCAATTCTTTCTATTAGCTCCATTGTATAGAACCTGCTGTTTTGTGCCTTGTTCTTCTCTGTGAACTGTGTGTTAGAGATCTTTCCATCATGGCACATAAAGCATGTCGTTTTTCTTCGTTATTGATACTCACTTACTATGCAGAATGTTCCTAAACAATCTCCTATATATGGGCATTTAAGTTGTTTGAAATCTTTTGCTTTCAAACAGTGCCGCCATGGATAACTTGGTGATTCATGCAGCACACAGTTTATGCAGAAGGTAAATTCGAGAAGTAAAGTGGCTGAGTCAAAGGGTAAATGCATCTCTAATGTGGACAGATGTTGCCGAATTACCCACGGCAGGGGGTATGCCGATGTCTCCTCATAGTAACAACGCAGGAGAGAGAGCGCCTGTGTCTCTAGAGCTCACCAACAGAGTTTATTTTCAAACTCTTGGATTTGGGCCATTTCTGATCAATTTTTTAAAAAATCAGTATGGTTTCCATGTGTGTAATTCTTGTTATGATTGACACGGAGCATATTTTCATATGTTTAGGAACCAACTGTATTTCCTGCAAATTGTTCATGTACATGCCCATTTTCCTATTGGGTTTTTGGTCTCTGTCTCATCAATCTGTAGGAGCACTTCATGCACTGGGGCAGTAAACCCTCTGTGATATGAGTTACACACATTTCTCATTTTGTCATCTATTTATTGACTTTGCTTTGGGCGTTTTTAAAAATTTGTTTGCTTTCTGCCATGTGGAAGTTTTTTATTTTCATGCAGTTGAAATTGAAATAGTCAACCATTCGTTTTGTGGCTTTTAGATACTTAAATTTTTTTTTTTGTTTGTTTTTTGAGAGAGAGTGAGAGCAGGGGAGAGAGGCAGAGAGAGAGAGAGAGAGAGAGTCTTCAGCAGGCTTCATGTCCAGTGCAAAGCCCCTCGCGGGACTCCATCCCATGACCCTGGGATTATGTCCTGAGCTGAAATCGTAAGTCAGACACTTAACCAACTGAGCCACCTAGGTGTCCCTTTTAAAATTTTTGTTGTGTGACTTCTAGATTTTTGAGTCATAGTGGCAAGACTTTGCTCATCTCCCATTTTTGTTTTAGTTTTTTTTTTATGTTTTTGAACTTTTATATTTAAATCTTTAGTACAGTTGGAATTTGAAGTCTATATACAAAATGTTTGTTATCAACACACATTATTGACTAGGCCATCTTTCTCCCGTGCACTTGAGATGTCACCTTTATCTTAAAATTTCTGTATATATTTGGATGTTTTTCAGAATTTTCAATTCTTGCCAGACGTCAGTCTGATTAATCAGATTCTACTATTACAATGTCTTAATTATTGAAGGTTTTAAATATATCTTAATATATGATATAACTATTCCTTCTCACTTATTTTCTCCATCAAAATTACCTGGATTATTCTTGTTTATTTTTCTGTGTGAAAGAATCAATCACCTTGTATAGATAGAAATTTCTTTTTATATTTTTATTGGGATAATATTTATCAATAAACACTTACAAGTTGAGGGAAACTGACCTAAGGCAAAGTCATCTTATCTAAGGACACTGTATGTCTTTTACTTTATTCGAGCTTTTTACTTTTCTTTTTCTCTCTCTCTTTGTTCACTTACGAGTGTTCAAAAGATTATGTAGGCCTTGCACATATCTTAAGCTTACTTTATCATTTTTATTGTAAATGAGGTATTTTCTTACATTACATTGCCTTACATTGCACATACTTAAGCTTATTTAACATTTTTATTGTAAGTGAGGTATTTCCTTATATCACATTGCCTAACAGAGTTGTTTGTATAAACAAAAGCTATTGATTTCCGTATTTTAATTTTGCATCTCCTACTACCCTACTGTCCTACCATATCCTCTTAGTGATTGTAGTAATTTTCATTCATTTCTCTTGGGGTTTCAAAGGATACAACCAGTCCCCTGCAAATAGTGATAGTTTTATCTTCTTTGGTTCAATTTTTATACTTTCAATTCTGTTCTTTCTCTAGTTGTATCAGCTAGTACTTCCAGTACAAAATTAATTAATAGTGTGATAGTGAGCAAAGACTCATCTGATTCCTGATTTACGGGTAAAAGCTTCTAGTATTTCATGATTCAGCGTACTTTTGGTTTTGAGGTTCAGATATACATTTTGAAGGTACCTATTGATTCCTACGTTATTGCCTTTGAAAAATAAAGAAAGAATCAGTTGTTAAATTTTGTCACATTGTATTTGAACATGTATGAAGGTGACTATGTAATTTTGTCCTTAGAATTAGGTGGATTTCCTCCTACTGAATAAGCCCCATTTGGTCATGCTGTGCGTTATTATCTTCACTTGCTGGTGAATTCTGTTTGATGGTGTGTTGGTTAACTTTTTTTTACTGATAGTGAAAGTGCAACAAAACTTAGGTGTAGAAGTAGGTGAATTTGTGCATGGGTATGTGTATGTGTGTATATATGTATATATGCAATATATACATGAGAATCTGCACATAAAAAGTATAAAAAGCTAATAGATGAGAAAGATGGAATAGAAAAAATACATGATTAATCCTCAAAAAGGCAGAAAATGAGGAACAAAGGAATAGAACAGATGGAACAAATGAAAAACAAATAGCAACATGGTAGGATTTAATGTGACTATGTTGGTAATTACTTGAAATGTAAGTGTAAAACACTCCAATTAAAAGAATAAAGCAGTCAGACTAAATAAAAAGAGTTGAGACCTGGGTGTAGACTAACTATTTACAGTGAGCGCACATCAAATATAAGGGCAAGGTTAGAGGATGAAAAAGGTTAGACCCCTCAATACTAGCAAAAAAGAAATTTGGTTGGCTGACTCAGTAACAGACTAACTGCACTTTAAGGCAAGAACTATTACCAGAAAGAAAAGGAGATGTTTTGTTATGATAAAAAGGTCAATTCAATAAGAAAACCCAAGAAGCTAGAATTTGTATGTTCTCGATAACACGATTTCAGAATAGAAATGAACAGAAGAAATACATCAACAACCAGAGCTAAGAATTAATCATGTATTTTCCTATTCCATTTTCTTATGCATTAGCTTTTTACCTTCAGTTGTTATTTATTTATTCATTTAAGTAATCTCTATGCCCCATGTGGGGCTTGAACTCGTGACCCCCAGATCAAGAGTCTCATGTTCTCCCAACAGAGCCAGCCAGGCGCCCTGTTATCCATTAGCTTTTTCATTATATTTTCTCAAGGGGTGATTGCCCTAAAGATTTCATCATGCATCTCTGACTCATTACCTTTGACTCTTAAAGGTATTAAGGTCAAAGGTATTGGGATATTGTATAATTTTACCTCTACATACGTTATAAAGCTCACAAGACATCCTTATTATTACTTTGGCTTCAAACAGAAAATATTCTTTTCTCTTTTCCCATGTATTTATTGTTTCCACTGTGCTTTGTTCCTTCCTGAAGTTCTGTGCTTCCATCTGGGAACATTTTTCCTTTACTCAAAAAAATGTCCATTAGTATTTCATGTAGTGCTTCTCCACAGGGATGGATTATTTCAGGGTTTTTTTTTTTAATGTCTCAAAAATTTTTTGTTTTGTCTTCCTATCTGAAGGACTCTTGCTGGATACCGAATCCTAGTTTGATGGTTGTTTTTTCTTTTTTTCTTCTGGTGCTTTAAATATATCATTCCATTGTCGTGTGGCTTTCACAGTTTCTCTTGAAAAAGTCAATCATCAGTTTTACTGTTGTTCATTGAAGGTCATGTGCATTTTTTCCCCCAGATGCCTTTATCATTTTCTCTTTGTCATTGATCTTCATTGTTTAGCTTAGATGTGTCTTGACACATTTTTCTTTTTATTTATCTTCCTTGGGGTTCACTGAAACTCTGGATCAATGAGTTGACATCTTTCATCAATATTAGAAAATCTCGGCCATTGTGTCTTCAAATATTGTTTCTGCCCTTATTTCTAGCCTCTCTTGACTCCAATTATACATATATTAGATCTTTAGACTGTGCCTCATGTATCACTTGTGCTCTATTCTATTCTTTCTGTTCATTTTTCTCTCTCTCCTTCCTATCGGATTTTTCTGTTGATCTACTTTTGAGTTTACCAATCCTGTCTTCTGCTATATACAGTCTTCTTTTGAAAATAAGTTTTTAATTTTAGCTATTGTATTTTTGGCTGTAGAGTGTCCACCTGATTATCTTCATGGATTCCAATTATTTCCTTTAACACATTTATCGTATTATTTTATTATTTTTTTTTTAATTTTTTTTTCAACGTTTATTTATTTTTGGGACAGAGAGAGACAGAGCATGAACGGGGGAGGGGCAGAGAGAGAGGGAGACACAGAATCGGAAACAGGCTCCAGGCTCTGAGCCATCAGCCCAGAGCCCGACGCGGGGCTCGAACTCACGGACCGCGAGATCGTGACCTGGCTGAAGTCGGACGCTTAACCGACTGCGCCACCCAGGCGCCCCTATCGTATTATTTTAGAAGCATAGAGGCTGCAGATGATATCTTCTGCCAATGAGAGTTGCCTTTTCCTTCTGTTAGGCTCATGAGGCAAAGAGACGATTGCTGTAGTCTAATCAGAGACTGAGTCAGGCTGGGGCTGGATTCCATTTTGGTAAGATGCATTCCACCTCTGGTTTGCCCTAAAAGTCCTGCCTTTTGGAGGTTTAAGCTAAGCAGCCACTCCAAAAGTTAAAATTTGGCAAATGTTTTGAGAGAAAGACTGGTCACGTTTCTGGCAGGCCTTTCCATCTTATGGGACTGAGTTTCCTAAGCACCTACAAGACTTGCAGGATATTTCTTCTCTCTGCCCTTCTAGCCCAGCTCCCAGCCTTCTGGTTCCCTCCCCCCACCCCCATTCTCCTCCAGCCTTAGAACTTAGCAAATGTCTCATGAGGAAAATTAGCATTGTGTTTTGGACTCTTTTAATTTCCAATCCATTACACTAACCCAAAGTTCTGCTGCCTTCTCTTTTTGGGTAATCTGTTTGAGCCAAGCTGACATTACCCCATATCCAGCTGGTGAGTTTCAGCTCACGTATGATGAACTCTTACTCCTCTGGACTTTTCTGTTTATCTAGTCTTTGTTTTCATGGTTCTCAACTGTCTTGAAAATACAATTATTTCAATTTATCCAGTCATCACTACTGCTGTTACAGAAAGAAGGTTCATCTTCCTGACCCATTGTATTCTACCTGGAAGCCCAAGTACCCTGTTTGTCAGTGTTTTATTTAGTCTTTGTTGTTGCCATTGCTTGTTTGTTTCTTGCTTCAGTATCCGTAAGTGAAAGATAGTGTATGAGTCTTTTTTGTGAGCAGTCCCTGTCAGGTTTTGGTATTATGCTTATTTCATGAGGAACATTTGAAAACTTTTCTCTTAAAACTGCCCTGGCACAGATTCAATAGCTTTGGAATCACTACTCTCTAATGGAGAATCATCTTGATCTGGATCCACATTCAGCGCGGAGCCTGATTTGGGGCTTGATCCCATGACCCTGGGGTCATGACTTGAACTGAACCCAAGAGTCAGACACTCGACCTATTGAGCCACCCTGGTCTGGAACTTTTGTTGCAGAGTGGCAGGGAGAAACTGTGGGACAAATTTCTTTGCTGTTCTGCAGGTACTAGTTTATTTGATTTTCTATCTCTTCTGGAGTCAGTTTTTTTTTTAATTTTTTAATGTTTATTTATTTTTGTGAGAGAGAAAGAGAGAGAGAGAGAGAGAGGGAGACACAGAGTCTGAGCTATCAGCACAGAACCTGACGTGGGGCTTGAACTCAGGAACTGGGAGATCATGACCTGAGGCAAAGTCAGTTGCTTAACTGACTGAGCTACCCAGACACCCTCTTCCGGAGTTAGGTTTAACAAATTATTTTTGTCTTTCACAGCACTGTCAAATATAAATATCGATATAATACAAGTCACACATACCATTTGAAGTTTTCTGGTAGCCATATTTAAAAAGTGAAAAAAATTAGGTAAAATTATTTAAAAAATTTTTATTTAACCAAACATATCCCAAACATCGTCATTATCAATATTATCAACATGTGAGCAATTAAAATTATTAATGAAATATATATATATTTTTTGCTTCACAAGTCTTCAAAATCCAGCGTGAGTTTTATACTTATAATGTATCTAGGCTTAGACCAACCACATTTTTTTTTTTTTTAAGATTTTGATTTTAAGTAATCTCTACACCCAGCCTAGGACTTGACCTGTTGAGATCAAGAGTCACGTGCTCTACCAGCTGAACCAGCCAGGCCCCTAGACTGGCCACATTTTAATTGCTCAGTTGCTCCATGTGGCCAGTTGCTGCTATTTTCGAGAGCTCAATTCTAGAACACTGTCCTTTTCATCCCTGTTTTCAAATGTATTTGAAAAATTATTTTTATAACACTGGACAAACTGCTTTTAGATGATTTGTTTCACTTCCATGGTTTTTCCAGTTGTTGGATCCGTTTAGTCTCATTTTATATATTTGCCCTGTCTACATTCCTCTTGATTTCATTAGCTATAAATTTGGATATTTTACTATTTTGTTTTCCAAGAAGACCCAGCTTTTGAACTTATTAACTAGTTCTATAGTCTTTTGTTTTATAATCATTACATTTTAACTTTATCTTTATTAATTTATCCCTTTAGCTATCCTATCCTTCAGTTTGATTGTTTTTTTCTTTTTTAAATTTTCTTTTAATGTTTACTTTTGAGAGAGAGAGACAGACGGACAGGCAGAACATGAGTGGGGGAGAGGCAGAGAGAGCGGGAGACACAGAATCCAAAGCAGGCTCCAGGCCCTGAGCTGTCAGCACAGAGCCTGACACAGGGCTTGAACTCACAGACTGCGAGATCATGCGCTGAGCCGAAGTCAAGCGCTCAACCTGCTGAGCCACCCAGGAGTCCCTGATTGCTTTTTCCAACTTATCTATCATGTTATTTCATTCACTTATTTTTATCTTTTCTGTTTACTAATGAAACGGTGCAAGGCATATGCATTTTCATTCCATTCTGCTTTAGCTGCATTGCTGTGAGCCCTCACACGGTCATGTCTTCCTTGTTACCATCTTCTTTTGTTCTGTGCTATCAGTTCGTACTTTTTTCCTGTGACTCCACAGTTGTTTGAAAGAGTGTTTAAAATTTTCCAGTAAGTAAGGGCTTTTTGTCTTCGGATTTTTGACAATTTCTACATTGTCATTAAAGAATGTTTTCTGTTCTGTTTTTGTCTTCTGGAAATTTTGAGGTTTGTTCTGCGGTCTCTTGAAAAGGAGATGTTCTCTATTTCTCTAATTTATTAGGTGATTTGGTTCTCCCTTAGCCTTGTTAGTTTTTTTTTTTTTTTTCCCACTTGCCTCGTACAGCTTTGAAGATTGGTTTTTCTCTTTGTCTTCGGTATTCTATAGTTTCACTATGAGGCATGTAGGGATGGATTTTTTTTAATGATCATTCTCAGGTCTTAGCGTACTTCTTTTACTGAGAGTTCATATCTTCCTTCGATAATGATGATCTAAGCCTTTATGTCTTTGAAAATTGCTCAATCCTTTCTTTTCTGTGTTGGAACTCCTCTTAGATATATGCTGGGTTTTCCCATTCAAATGTTCACGTGTCTCACTTTCTCTCACACATTTTCCATCTCTTTATTTTTCTGAGGCATGTTGGGTAATTTCCTCTCGTCTTTCGGTTCACGAATACTCTCCGCATCTGTGGCAAATCTACTTCATCAATTCCATTTTCCTGTAGGAAGTTTATTTGTTTTCTTTTTCAAGCTTCTGTTTGGTCCTTTGGCAATATCCCCGTTCCATTTCCATTCTGTGCTTATGGTTTATGTTTTTCCCATTATATGTATTTTGTAACATGTTAGATATCTCTTTTATATTGTCCTATTATCTTTGGTTGTTGATACGCAGCTTTCCCCCATCTGTTGCGTCTGTGATTTTCCCTCATGGCAATTCATTTCCTCATTCAGTTTGCTATCTCTGTTTATCTTCAGTGTGGCTCATATTTTTATGATAAGTCCCAGTTCCCTGGGTTTGGGGGGTTCCCTGTCTAGAGGACAGTTTTCGTGTTTCTTCCATCAGGAAGGACTCTTATGGATTTCTTTAGTACCGAACTACTCTTGACATTGATGTTGTGCTGGATAGATATTGTGAAAGTATACTTGTCAACGGTGCCAGCCTGGGTGTCTGATTTATAGTATTTTTCCCTCTTTCTTCCCCAAAGTCCAAGTAGATGACAAGCCTCCTTGTCACTTCTCAGACGGGTGGGTAGAATGTTCCTAACCCTTGGTCTCACTTCATGTCTGGGAGTAGAATTCTGCGAAACCCAGTCCTGTGTTTTAGATCAGCTCTTCCTCTGCATGAATAATTGGATCTGCACCTCTCAGCTGGTATCAAGTCCTGGTTTCCAGAAATTTCTCACCTTGAGCTCCCTCTATCACTTCAGCTGTTCTTGCCCCAGAGTCTAACTATGGATAAGACCTTTCCTTATTAAGTTTCATCTGGAAATTTTTATCCATTTAAAGCAGGAGTGAGGGATTTACCAAGATAGTGACCAGAATTCCACAAATAAAATTTGAAGTGAAAACTAGTTTTTACAGTAAGTCAAAGACAACTCAGTGGTGGAATAAGATTCTGAATTTTCTTGAATTTTTAAGATAGTCTGCACACTAGAGACATTTTGCCCGAGGCAAAGATTTGGGCCAATTTCCTTCGTCCCTTGAGGTTACGTGTGTGTTCTGTTTTGTCATCAGGGGTACTTCTGTGGAAAAGTTTGAGAAGCGTTGCCCTGAGATGACCTTGACTGCTAAAATGGAAATCACTCTGTGGGCAAGTCCCTGACATGCAAATTAACCCCCAAGCTAGAGAGCACTTGCCTGGCTCAGTGGTCTGTATCTATTGTTTTTCCTAGGCCTGCCCTAAAATGTCAGGAAGCAGATCTTTAAAAATTATTATTACTCATGAAGAAAAGTGAAAACAGCACAAAAGGCTATAAAGTGGAAAGAAAAAAGCCTTAACTGATCACACCGCCCTCTCCCTCCAATTCCCAAAAGACCCCATTACCTACAGCTTCTCGTGGACCTTTCCAGAAATGTGATGTGCACACAGATTTTTTTTTTCTTTTTTAGCACAAATGGGATCATAGTATACTTGCTGTGTAGATTTAATTATTTTTTTATTTAAAAAAATTTTTTTAAACATTTATGTATCTTTGAGACAGAGAGAGACAGAGCATGAACGGGAGAGGGTCAGAGAGAGAGGGAGACACAGAATCTGAAGCAGGCTCCAGACTCTGAGCTGTCAGCACAGAGCCCGACGCGGGGCTCGAACTCACAGACCGCGAGATCGTGACCTGAGCTGAAATTGGCTGCTTAACCGACTGAGCCACCCAGGTGCCCCTAGATTTAATTTTTTTTTTTTATTGCTACCTTTTGGATGTGTTTTCCTAGGAGCACATGTAACTTTGCCTCCTATTTTCGGCAGCTGTAGTGGATTTCCCACACGTTAATGACCCTCTGTTCATAGACGGTGGGTTCCTATCCCCTATGTTTGCTATTTCCGACAACCATTCAGGGAGTGTACTTGTGCAGACATCTTTTTGCAAGTGTGTGAGCAGAACCGGAGAGGAAATATGGGCCAAAGTTGTGTGCGTTTAAGGCTTTGATGGACAAGATTGGACTGCTGTCCCAGAGTGCAGTGGCAATTTGTACCGTCACCACCAGTGGGAGGACTGCCTGGCGAGCAGGACTTTCAGGAGCTTCCAGATCTGTACCCTCTGCTTAGCATCCCAGAGAGTGCACGGATGTTGCCCCCAGTCAAAGACAGAAAATTTGGTTGTTGATACCAAGATCAGATGCTTCTTGTTTTTGAAGAATGTGGTTGCTTGAGGGGCTTTGGGGATTCCCAATATGGAGGTCAGACATGGGTCAGAGGCTGGGAAGGTAGAATAAAGGACATTGAATGAAGAGTTCTTATACACTGAATTCCTCCTTTTTAAAAATTTTTATGTTAATTTTATTTTAAGTAGGCTTCATGCGCAGCGTGGAGCCCAGCGTGGGACTTGAACTCACAGCCCTGAGATCAAGACCTGAACTGAGATCAGGAGCCAGACACTTAACCGACTGAGCCACCCAGGCACCCCGACACCGAACTGCTTCATAACTGCATTATTGTTTTTGGAATTTTTTTGTTTTTGTTTTTGTTTTTATTTTTTTTTTAACGTTTATTTATTTTTGAGTGAAAGTGGCGGGGGCAGAGAGAGAAGGAGACACAGAATCTGAAGCAGGCTCCAGGATCTGAGCTGTCAGCACGGAGCCCGACACGGGGCTCGAACTCACAGACCGTGAGATCATGACCTGAGCTGAAGTCAAACACTTAGCCGACTGAGCCACCCAGCCACCCCCCATTATTGTTTTTGATAAGGAATACCTTTTCACTATAAAGAAAGTGGAAAACGTGAAAACACACAAAGGAGTTAATAAAGCTACTCATCTGTGGGCAGCTGAATAATGCTATTTATTTAAAGAATTATTTAATCTTTTAAATAATTAAGTAAAACCACTCGGTGTGTGCAGTCGTTGGCACACAGAGTCGTCAATGAAAATAATTGCAGTAACAAGACAGACTGTATTTGGGGGTATGGCCCTTTGTTCTCGGAAATCAGTTGTTAAACGTTTTAAATATCCCTTCCGTGTCCGCTGAAGTTGGAACGTAAAGATAATGCAAAGTTGTACCATGCAAATGGTTACCAAAACGTACACCGACCTTAGTGATACGCAGCCCTCTCATTTAACTTAACTCTGATGAAATTTTTTTTTTTTTGCTTTATTGGTGGGTGACTGCATAGTATGGAAGGGACGTGTTATCATCCATTTGGCTAATCCAGGTACCACTCGATGATTCGGTAATTTCCAGCACTGCAATGTCAGAAGAAAGCAATACCATACTGAATATTCATGAGTGTTCAGCACGGCCTTGCACATTTCTTTGGTTATTTCCTCAGGATACGTTCTGGAATGCAGAATCGGTGGTTCAGAGGTTATGTACGTGGTTAAGTCTGTTTGCTCTATTTTGCCAAACCGACCTCTAGAAAGATTGCCTGAATTTATGTTGCTGCTAGCAGTGCATAGGAGCAGAAATCCCATTTTCCTTGCCACTGTGTGGTATTCCTTTGCTGTTTTATGAAGTAAAAAAACAAACAAAACAGCAGAAGAAAAGAAACAAACCCATCTCAGTTTTTAACTTTACGCTTTTATTACTAGTGAGCAGTTGCGTTTTTATATGGTTTTATATGGTGTAAGTTTGATCTTTTATGTGTGCATCCATTTAAGACAAATTGATCTGCAAGAGTTCGTAGTAAAATAAGGATAATCAAACTTTTGTCACATATACTGCAAATATTCTCAGTTTTCCGGGGGAATTCCTTGACTATTTTTGGAGAAGGAGACTTGACATAGAGTCAGGTCTGTCTCTTCCGTCTCTATCCCGGGAGGCAGCTCCAGGTCAACAGCCGTCTTTCAGCAGATGATCCGGAGGGCCAGAGGGGGAGAAATGCTGGCGGGGTGCCGGGGACCAGGCTCCGTTAGCAGAGCCTCGTCCTGGACAACTGTCATTCCGTAGGATCTCAAGGAAATTGGGCGTTCTGGGCAAGGCTTGCCTTACCACTGCCTGCATTGCCTGTCAAGTGTCTTGCTGTGACCCCCCCTGAAATCTGGTGATCCGGGGACGGAGGCTGCCGAGAACGCCCTGGGGCCTGGAGCCTATTGTCTCCTCCATTCCAAGCCGCTGGGATATTGAGCCTCCTTCTTTGTCCTTGGTGGTTGCAGGGCCAGCAGGCTGCCTTGGCATGGTTTGTCAAATGTTTCCCCGGACCTAAATGTCGCTTTGGGCACTGGGACCTTGGATGTTGTCCTCATTCGAAACCCATTCATCTTTAGTCAGCAGTCCTGGAGTGGCATGGAATGCAAGGGCAGCTGTTTTCTTGGTGGGGGCCATTATTAGAATGCCTGGAATTCCTGCCGCCATCCTGACACCAGACAGAGAATGGAGCCCACACCAAAAGCGGAGAGCGGGAGAGAACTGGGTCCCTGGCGGCATTCTTGAACGACTTATTCAACTGGCCCTGGAGCTCCCTACAGGGAATATTTATGATATAAAATAATACATTCCTATATTGATTATGCTGGTTCCAGTCAGGGTTTCTGTTATTTGCGGCCAGAGCCTCCCAGCCGGATGGAGTAGTTAAAATGCCAAAACCCCATAAAGCCCACAGCTCCTTAGCATGTCCCAGGGGCAGTATCTGAGAACGCACAGTGGCATCGTTCGTGTGCAAATCTTCTCTGAGATGAAATTTCCTTTACCCACTCTTCTGGGAGGTGCTCCCACCTCTGCTGGGGTTCTCATTCCAGCCTCCCGGCTCCCACTTTTCTGGGAAAGTCCAGAAAACCCTCCCAACCTGTGCATGTCTCCCCTTCAGGCTCCTGTTTGTGAAGAAGGACGAATCACCGCGCTTTTGTCAGGCACAGCTCACTACTGGGGGATGGCTCACTAGTAGAGGGGTGACTCATTAGTGGGGGAATGGCTAGTTAGTTGAGGGGGTCACTCACTAGTGGGAGAGTCACTCCTGAGTGGGAGGGATGGCTCACAAGTTGGGGGACGGCTCACTAGTGGGAGGGGGCAGCTCACTCGTGGAAGGGCAAAGGAGATTTCCAGCTGGAGAAGACTTGGAGAAGACCAGGCACATCGAGCGTATTTGGTTGGCAACATGGATTGTTCTCTAGGAGCCCATCTCTTTCCTTCTCTATGCCTTGTCATCCTTGGAAATTGGCCTCATCCTCAAGTTTCAAGATGGCAACATCAACCTGAGAAATAGCATCCTGGGGAATGTGACTTTCTCTCCCATTCCTGCCTCACTGTACCCCCACCTGCAGGTTCTGTTCATTACTTACTGGCCATCACTGTGTTGCAGGGAGGGTGTCCTGAGGAAATCACTGGCCACTGAGAATGGAGGGCTCCTTCCGACCCGAGGCCCTGGCCTGGCCTCACAGCTACATGGGAGTGGGGCAGATATCTGAACGCTATAGGCGTTCTTTTCAGAGGGAGGATGGGGATAATAGATACTGTGACAGGCCAGGGTGCCAGCTATAAATATGCTTTGCAGAGTTTCACCATGTTCCAGGACTTGGTCTACAATATTTCTAACACCCACCTCAACCCCATGAGGTCGTAGCATTACCTCATTTCACAGAGGCGTAGACTATGCTTGGAGGTTAAGATCTTTTTTTTTTTTTTTGGATGTTATTAAACAACTCTCTTCTAAAATACTGTGGTGATAGAGTTTGCAAGTGGGTGGCTTAGGGATATAATTTCCCAGGTGGTGAGTGGCGTTCAGCCAAGTGCAGTGTGATGCCCTCCCCTCTTTTCCATCAGGCCGGGAGCTCCTCAGGAGCAGGCTCTCCCCTGGATGCTCCTTGCCACGAACCGTCGAAAACCACCATCGGCCAAGACAGGCCTGTTCATAATAACGGGAAGGGCTTGCCAGGTACAGGACAAAATTACACCCGAGAACAAGTCAGGCGCAAACCTTTCTAGATTGACATGTCTTTCCGCCCCCACTCCAGCCCACTCAGGGCCACCCAACAAATGATGCCCTGGGGCCTTGGCATGCAATTAAAAGTGAAGAAATGCTTAATCAAATCATGCCACTTGAAGTGAGTTGGCCTGGAATGGAAACGCTGTGTGGCACTAGCCACAGTGGAAATTTACCAGGCCCAAATAGACACCAAATACTCCCAGGTTGTTTTGAAATAGATACCGTTGTGTTCTACAAAGTTCGGAGATCCGTTTGCAAATATTTAAAAACCTTTCCATTAATAAGGATTGCTTTAGGAGATCACACACAGACATATACACAGGCACACACACACACACACACACACACACACACACACCTCACTCCCCCTGCCCCCAAGGCTTCTACTATGTGCATGGGAAAAGCAGAAACCCACAGGAGGTGCTCCAGGCACCCCAAGTGTCTGTTCACCCTGGTTGAGACTCATGAATCCTATCATTCGTTGAGACAGCTCTCATTAAAAAAAAAAAAAGTTTATTTATATTTTCCCCCCTCAAGAATGTCATGACTAACTTTCCATTCATTATCAAAATATTCTTTTGCCACTAATTTCCCTTCTTGGTTAAAATAAACAAAGAAGCAAACCCTGTTGGCATTGCATCTAGGATGCACTCTGCTGTAAACAAGAGAAAATTTTCTTAACGGATCTTGAAGAGCCCTCCCGTGAGAATTTCCTCTATCAGCTTCATTTGGCATGGAGGGCAGGCGGCCACGATGGAGTGCAGGGGGTAAGGGGAGGCTGTCTTGAACATGCCAGGACCAAAGTATCTCATCCCTCAAGGCTTGGCTCCGATTTCTCAGGCCAGGTGCCCACCCCTCCTTGCTCTCCGTGCCCTCACCAAGGGTGCAGAGCTGTGTTACCTAGACCTTGGCACTGGCTACTGTGTAAACTTGGGCGATGAGTTCACCTTGTTGCACCTCAGTTTCCTTACCCATAAAATGAAGCGGTAGGATTCATTGTTAATTTTTAAAATATTTCTTATTTTATATTTGAGAGAGAGAGAGTGAGCGAGCAGGGGAGGGGCAGAGAGAGATGGAGACAGAATCTGAAGCAGGCTCCGGGCTCTGAGCTGTCAGCACAGAGCCTGATATGGGGCTCAAACTCATGAGCCGTGAGATCATGACCTGAGCTGAAGTCGGATACTTAACCGACTGAGCCACCCAGGTGCCCCAGAAGCTGTAGGATCTTAGGATCTGTAAGGCCCCATCCAGCACTGAAATTCTAGGATTCTAATCCAGCAATATCTACATGAAAAAAAGCGGGGTATTTTTGACCAAAAAAAAAAAAATCTTAGTTTTTAGGATTCAGGAACATACAGTGAAAGCTCCTATATGAAATCAAAACATTTTTTTAAGTTTATTTATTTTGAGAGAGAGACAGAGAGCAAGTAGGGTAGGGGCAGAGAGAGAAGGGAGAGACAATCCCAAGCAGGCTCCACACTGTCAGCACAGAGCCCAATGTGGGGCTCGAACTCATGAACCATGAGATCCTGACCTGAGCCGAAATCGAGAGTCAGACACCTAACTGACTGAGCCACCCAGGTGCCCCAAAACATTTTCTGTTCAAAAGGCAGAACACAAGAAAAGTCCAAAAACTAACTCACCCAAGGCTTCTTTTCTAACAACACAGCCGAAAACCTCCCCCAATGCCCCAAAATATACCCTGCAAATGAAGGAAGAGAAAGGGGGCGTAGAGCATCCCTTCTTAACTGCCCTGAGCCAGGGGGTAGTTCTCATCCTTTAGCTTCACTTCTATTCCATGACCTGATCTGAAGGACTGTCTGCCTGCAAGCCTCCTAGAGAAACTTTGAGGAGTCCAGGGGTGAAGGTGGCTCTCTTGACCAAAGAGTAAAGCAGAGGTCTGGGGAGGGACTCACCTGAAAGTAAATCAAAACAAAACACTGAGTCCTTCTGTGATAGATGTGGCTACTGGTAGATGAGACACTGCTCAACATCCTTTACAGGCCCTCTGGCGTGGTCTCCTGGACTTGTTCTACATGGAAGGGAAGGTGGGGAGAGAGAGGGACTGCTGTTAGGAAAGGCGTGACTTTTCAAGATGGGTCAAAAGGGGATGTTGTTGTCCCCGCTGGGGAAATTCCCCTCTTGGGGAATGGCAACAGTGATGTGACCAAGCTTTCCAGAGACCCCTGAGGTCTGGCTATGGGATTAGGTCTTGCAGCCACAGCAGTGGGGGAAGGACCCCTAAGAGGAGTCAGGAGGGGAAGCCAGAGAACTGGGAAAGGAAAGTGGTGTGGAGGAGCCAGTGGGTGAGTCTATTTGAGGAAGGAGGGAGTTCCAGTGATGCTGAGAGGTCAAGGAAGAAGAAGTGCAACATGGCCATTCTGTTTGGGCATTTGGAAAGGGGAAGGGACTTGAGGGGACGGATGCTGGGATTTCTGTACTACTACCAGGTGGGAGCTATCATGGCCATCCGCCTACACCAGGATGGTGTAGGGAAATAAAGATGATACTGACAATGCTCTAACAGCCATGCCTCAGTCATGGTTTCCAGTTCAGGCGAGAAGATGGATGCTTGTGCCAGTTTCAAGGGAAATAAGAACAGTGAGGATGATACAGTGTTGTCTTCTCTAAATCCAAAGTCATTTAACCTAAAAGACTTTTCTCTATTTTGAGATTATGTCTTCTCCAATTTTGGTATTAAGAATGTCCTTTCTTTTATGAAGTGATGGCAATAGGTGGTAGTTGGGTTTGTTTTTTTTTTTTTAATGTCCTTATTTGACAAAATAAAGAATTGGCAAATCTAGCTGGTGCCTACGGCCAATTCTGCTAGTTTTCTCTGAGTATTGGTTTTCCCTTTCTTACATGCCAAGAGAAATTTAAGGGGCATGCGACCACCCAGAATAAAGCCTACAGCTCCCAGTTTTCCTTGGAGCTAGGTGTGGCCAGCTGTTGAAGTTATGGCTAATGAGATGTTTGTAGAAGTGATGCCTCCAACTTCTGGGTAGTATCTTTAAAGAAGGGGCCTGTCTGCTCTCTGCTACTTTTCCTCCTCCTGAAAGCTGGAATATAGGCATGGAGTTATCTGGGACTATGAAGATGAATGCAATGCATTGGGAGTGGCAGAGGAACCAGACAGATGGAGCCCCAAACCATAGCGTTACTGTATCAGCCCAGGATGCTTATATAATGTGAGAGAAATGGGCACTTATATTTCACGTCTCTGCAGATAAAATGAATCGACATTTACATGATATTTGCAGTGTTGAAAATAGATGAGATTATCCAGGAATAGAGAGTAGAGGGAGGAATAAGAGGGCCTAGAATGGAGCCTTAAAGAAGTTCAATATATAGTAGTTATATAGAGGGGGAAGGACCCCTAAGGGGAGTCAGGAGAGGAAGCCAGAGAACTAAGAAAGGAAAGTGGTGTGGAGGAGCCAGTGGGTGAGTCTATTTGAGGAAGGAGGGAGTTCCAGTGAGGCTGAGAGGTCAAGGAAGAAGAGGTGCAACATGGCCACTCTGTTTAAAATGGAAGTAATTGGTGGCCTTATCAAAGGCTGTTTCATCGAATTGGTGGGATGAAATCCAAGGGGAGGGAGGGAGGGGGAAATGAGAGGGTGATAGAGAGACAACACACTCAGAAAGTGTGGCCATGAAAGGAAGAGCAAGAGGGTAGGGGCTGGAGGGAGATGAGGAGACTTCTCTCCTCTCCTTCCCTCTCCTCTTCTCTCCTCCCCTCCCTTCTCAGCTTTTCTTTTTCTCCCTTTTTTCCCTTTTTTTTTTTTTAGAAAATCTGCAGAATGCAGGGCATTTACCCACTGATGGGAAGGTTCCAGAACAAAGAAGAGATGGAAGAAACAGGTTAGCGAGAAGGTAATTGCTGCAAACAGCTCCCGGGAAGATGGGAGGCAAGGAAGACAAAGAGCATCTGTGAAGGAACTGGCCCTCGGCAGGAGGATGGAGAGTTGGTTGCAAATTCAGGAATGCATGTTGGACAATTGGTTCTCTTTTCTCAGTGCAATAGAATGCAAGGTGGTCCATGCAGCTGTGGGATTTGCCTCCAGCGGTGCTCTGCTGGCCTGGGGGCAGGTGTGGGGAAGATGGATGTTCATTCAGGGTTGGAATTTTGCTAGGTGGGTGGGATGTGAGGACAGAGGAGGAAGAGAATGTCTAGTATTTGGAAGAGTGAGAGAATGGAAGCTGAAGAGACTGAAAACCGTGGATAAGGAACACCTGGAGGAACACCTGGACTTCACTGGTCCAACATCCACAATGGAGTTGAGTAACAGATGTAGTGGGGATATGGAATTGAGGGGAAAGTTAGGATAGAAGGCTGCAGTCAGAGAGTGAGAGCACTTGGGGTCAAGATTCTGAGGAAGAGGAGCCCATAGTGTCAGTCAGGCCCAGATAGGCATGGGAGTGGGGGCTGAGAAGGAGGAAGGAAGAAGTTGCTGCAGATCAGAGGACAAGGAGCCAAGGGGCCAAGATCATGGCTGGGCCAGCCATAAGGATTCTAAAGCAGTGACATGAATGGGGGTGGAGAAAGTTGTGAACCATTTGCTAATTGTTGGTTGGATGAGGAAAGGCACCAAGCAAAGTGCAGAAATGACCTAGACTAGGGCAAGGATAAGACCTGAATGACCTTAGCCTCAGTTGAGCGGCTAATTTGCTAACCCAGGAAAGAAGTGTTCTGGAAGTGACAATGCAGAGCCAGCTCAAAGTGGGGCCAACTCCTAGACCCAATGTCAAGAGCATGAGAGTAAACAGTTTCCATTTGGGAAGCCTTCAACAGAAGCAGTATCTCTGGGTCAGCCATCAGCAGCCAGCTTAGTCACCTTAGCACCTCCTGGGAAGCTTTTAAAATGCAGATTCCAGGGTCCCACCCAGGCTAATTAAATCTATATATTTAGGGAAAGTGCCTGGGCACAGATCTGGCTTCCTAGGCTTGAGTCCTACTGGTCCCTGTGTTCAGTAGGGCCCCATTCTTAGTTTAAGGCAATCTTGATATTCTTAATCATTTTTGAACGGGGTGCCCTGCAAATGCATTTTGCACCAGACCTCGCAAATTTGGGTAATTAGGCCTGTCTGGGTAGCAGTGTCCTTTAAGAAGTCTTCTCAAACGAGGGGCACCTGGCTGGCTCAGTTGGTAGAGCATTCAATTCTTGATCTTGGGGTTATAAGTTCAAGCCCCATGTTGGATGTAGAGATTACTTAAAAATAAAATTTTAAAAAAGAAAAGAAAAGAAAGAAATCCCCTCAAGGGATTCTGATGCATGGGTAGGGTTGAGAGTCACCAAGTTAAGCCAAGAGTTGAAGAAATGGCTGAGGGTATAGGGTGGGAGGAAGATGGCGGAGGGTATGGGGAGGATGGCACGTTTGCACAGAGATTTCTACTCTAGGTCTATGTTTGGTTCCTTGGAGAAGGAGGAGTGCTGGAGCCTAACAACTTTGCCATGGCCTGAAAGGGAGGCACACTGGTGGGGTGTGGGGCTGGAGAGTCTTTGCTCTGTAGTCTTCTGGAGAGTGCATGGGCAGCCCAGGGGCAGTGGAGAGAAGAGACTACATAGAGTTGGGGACAGGGGTGAACAAAGCTAAGCACGTCGCTCTGGGCCGAGGCACTGAATGACTTTGTGGGGTAGTGGGCACTGGATGGGTACAAGAGTCCATAGTTCCTCAAAGCTGAGAGACTCAAGATGTTTGGCTGGAGGTCTAGGCTTGGAAGCTACCGTCCCATAGATAGAACATGGAGCAATGCCAGTCTCCCATTTTGAGCACTCACAATGCTCAGGGAACCTTACCAGAGACGTGGCATGTCCATGAGAATCTTGTTTTCCCTGGGGAGTCTGAGAGGAAGTGAGCAGAGCTATGTAAACCGAGACAGGGCTCTGGGAAGAGGCGGCTCCCCAGAGAAACGAGCCACAAACACAGGCGCCACAGGGTCACTTGTCAATGAAATGTTGGTTGTTTTTCTAAACTACGAGAGATAAGAGGTGGTGAAATCTTCCCTCAGCTTCAGCCCTTTAGTATAAATATTTCTTTCAAAGTCAGCCCAGACAAGGCTGGGCCTGAAGGAGAAGGCAGGTACATAAGGCCTGCGGTCCCATCTCTGGGAGCTGCTGTGTCAGGGCCGGCCATGGAAGCACCAGGTGGAACCAGGTGCATCTGAGGCTCATGAGACCCCCTCCTGAGGGCAAAGGAGAAGCTGCCTGAGGAAAGCCTCATCTCAAGCCTTTAGCAATGGTCAGGGGAGCAGCAGATACCATCGTCACTCTCTCACACTCAAACATGGCCAAGCAACAGGAGAGGTTGGCAAAGGTCGCCTGATTCAGGCTACCTCCAGATTTGGCAGAGCAAATCTAAGCACTTGCTACTTCAGGAACAGCTGAGGCATGAAGGAGCCTCTCATCTGGGTACATTTTTGTCCACCCTGGCCTCACAGGAGCCTGCCCCTCCTGCTCGCTGGCCTCCAGCCTCTTGTGGTCCAGGTGGATCGACTGGCTGAGCTTCGGAGGCCCATACTTGCTCAGGGATGTTCTTCTCGGGACACTTGCATGGCTCAGTTGGTTAAGTATCCGCTTAGGTCATGATCTCATGGTTCGTGGGTTCAAGCCCTGCATCCAAGTTAGTGCTGACATTAATCCTCTACTTGGGATTCTCACTCTCCTTCTCTCTCTCTCTCTGCCCCTCCCCTACTTGTGCTGTCTCTTCTCTTTCAAAAATAAGTAAAGAAACTTAAGAAAAAAAGAAGAATGTCTCCTCACTGACCCTGAAATACATTAAAAGGTCACTTTTGAGACGCCTGGGTGGCTCAGTCGGTTAAGCATCCGATCCTCGGTTTCAGCGGAGGTCATGATCTCACAGGTTCATGAGTTCCAGCCCCGTGTATCTGGCTCTGCCCTGGTGGTGCAGAGCCTGCTTGGGATTCCAACTCTTTCTGCCCCTCCCGAACTCACACTGTGTCTGGATCTCTCAAAATAAATAAATACAACTTAAAAAAAAAAAGGGAGATCACTTTCATTTGCCCCTTTCTGATATTTGAGGATTTTTCCCCTTCACGGCAACAGGGAAGCCATCTTGCCAAGTTCGCTTCCCAGTGGAAAGCTTCATGACTTTACAAAAGTTGAGAACTGGCCCCTTCTTCTTTCCATCCGCGCGCGGGTCAGTGTGGCTGTGTGGCATGTCTGTGCACATGGGGAAGTTCTCTCCAGCTCTGGCCACAGTGTGTCTCTCCCTGGGAGCCGGTGTTGGCCCTCTTGCCAAGGAAGCCGAGTCCTTTCCCTGATCTGGGGAACCAGACCACTCATCCCTGGGGCATTTCCTGGTTCCGGACACCTCTGATGTCTGCACAACATCTGCTTCTGGCTGGAGGATCAGTTGTCGGGGCACCAGCACCTCTGTTTTGGGTATTGTCCCATGTCTATCTACAGCCCTTGCCCTAAATCAGTGGTTTCTAAACTTTTCTGATTACGTGCCCATTTAGTAAGAGGTTGGTGGGGGGTACATATTGCCCATCTGTTTACTTATACACTGCACATTATATAAATTATAAAAGAAACATAAAGTTGAGGTTAAAAGGAGGAACGTGATGACAAAAACAATGTTTTTGAGTGTTGTTAATTGTGGTGGCTTCTGATTACTGCTAGTCACTGCCTCGAGGCCTAGGAATCTAGATTTGAGGTTCATTGTTAACAAAAAGGGATATAACTACCTATTAGAAGTAGTTTTCTTGTTAATTCGGAATGATTTCTGGCCAGATCTGATCAGCTCCTCAAGTTTTAATCGTGCTGTGGGTGTGGGGGCCCACCTATAAGGGACGAGTCAACTATACTTAACATTATTTCCAGGCAAGACTTTTGGTAGTAATCCTAAATCTACCCATTCATCTTGTGGGAACTGATCACATCACGATGAGATGATCTGATCTATAAATCCTCTTACCTGGGTGCAGGCTGAGTGTTCTTGGTCTTGTCGCTCTGCCCGAAAGCTGGCTCCTCCCTCAAGAGGCCTCAGATCCTGCCTGTGAGGGACTAAGTCAGAGACCTATGAGCACCTTTATGTTAAATATTGGAATATTAGCTTGCTGGAGCTGCTGTAACAAAGTGCCACAAATTGAATGGCTTGAGCAACAGAAGTTGATTATGTCACAATTCTGGAGGCTGGAAGTTTGAAACTAAGGTGCCATGATGGTTGGTTCTTCCTGGAGGCTGTGCAGGAGAGTCTGTTCCTGGCCTCTCTCCTAGCTTCTGGTGGTTTCTGGCAATGGTTGGTGTTGGTTGGCTTGTAGACTCATCACCCTGATCTGTCTTCGTCTTCACATCACCGTGTGTGTGTGTGTGTGTGTGTGTGTGTGTGTGTGTGTGTGTGTCCAAATTTCTCCTTTCTGTAAGGGCACCAGTCTTACTGGATTAAGGCCTACCTTAATAACTTTATTTTAACTGATTAGCTCTGTAAAGACCCTCTCTCCAAATAAGGTCACATTCTGAGGTGCTCGGGGTTATCTTTTTTTTGGGAGCAACATCATTCAACCCATAACAATTAGTAAAGCTCATTGTTTTCTGACTTTTAGGTAAAAATAAATAGAAGTTCTAATGGCATCTTGTGGCAGATCCCGGTGGATAATGGCCTGGTGCACCCCTGGGGTGTGTGTACTTTTCTGTGGAGACCACTGCCTCATTAGTTCAGTCCCTCCTCCTCTTTTCCCTGTAGTCATTCACCCCCGGTTCTCATTAAGGGCAAGGAGGGTGTGAGTGTGTGGGAGACCAAGCCTTGAAGAGCTCCGTTTGGAATTCCATAGAAGATTGGTTTCATGGGGGACTTCTGGCATCAGGATGGCCAGCAAGCCTCCTCTCTCCTCTTCCAAACCTTAGAAATAATAAGAAAGACAGTTTTAAGTGAAGGCCTAACTTTGTTCAAAAGCAAGAAGGGAGAAAACAGTTAAGTGGTTTTTCAAAAACTTACGCGTAGAATTACCGTAGGACCCAGCTATTCCACTCCTAGGTGTGCATACCCCCAAAGATTTTAGAAGGTTTTCAAACAAAAACTTGTACATGAATATTTATAACGGCACTATTCACAGTAGCCAAAAGGTAGAAGCCACCTAAGTGTCCATCAGCTGGTGAATGGATAAACAGAATGCGGTCTAGCCAGACGATGGACGATTACGACACCTAACAAAGGGTGAAGTACAGATACACCTTATATCACAGATGAACCTTGAATACGTGATGCTAGGTGAAAGAGGCCAGATACAAAAGGTCGCATATTGTACAATTCCATTTATATGAAATGTCTGGAATAGGTCAATCTGTAGAGGCAGAAAGCAGATTAGTGGTTGCTAGGGGCTGGCGGCAGGTGGTGTTGGGAGGAATGGAGAGCGGCCGCTTAATGGAAGTGATTTTCTCTTATGGCGATGAACGTGTTTTGCAACTAGATAGAGGTGATGGTTGCAAAACGTTGTGAGTCGCTGAATGGTGGACTTGAAAATGGTTAATTTTATGTTATGCGAACTTACCTCAATTTAAAAAATGAAAAGCAAGAAGAGGAAGTCTTGGGGGAATCTTTAACCCTAAATGGCTTAATGAGGCGCTGTGGGCACCCTCTGGCTCCAAGTGAGCAGCCCCGGGAGGGAGCACTGGGTGGTACCTTCCAGTGTAATGACAATCCTGCGATCAATCTGGACAGACTCCACCAAGCTGTCCGTGGGAAAAGCCTAGCAACAACGTGGATTTTTTTTTTTTTTTTTAATCAAATGGCTCGGTGCTGTCTGCTCTTCAGAGCTCTAGGGCAGTGTCAATGCATTAGCAACCATGACTTACACGACCCCCTCATGTTTTCCCTATCTTACTCCCAAACCTTAAAATCCTGTGTTTTAAGTTCCTCCTGATTTCTTGGGAATGCAGTTCATTGACTTGGAATGACTATAATCTCCGGTGGAGAATAACATGCTTACTGGCTAAATAGCTCCTTCTCAAAAGAGCTGCAAAAGCAGATTATGTGCAAATTCAGAGAATGCTTTTTGGTGCCAAGCCCTGGTTGGATTTGAAAGGTCCTGTCAAGTTTCAGATTCACAGCTTGACATTTACATGGTTATTTATGCCACTTATTAACTGTGGTGTATTAGTAGCAATCTAATTATGACTGCCCTCTTCGTTTGTCTTGCGAACAGCAAGAGAAGATTGCTTTGAGACAAGAGTTCACCCTGGGATGTACTTATTGAACACATCTGGGGAAGGATGGGGGCCAAAAGGGCTGATGGCTTTGGCATGAGCTCCTTTTGGTCTGTTACGTTCTTGAAGCTTTTGCCCCAAGAACCCTGGTTGCTGGCATTACTGCTGCTCTGGGTCCAGGAAGAGGCAGAAAGATGTGCTCTTGGGACCTGAGAGGCTGCCCCAAGCGCAAAGTCTTGAATAACCTTTGTTTCTAGGAGATTCTGAGGCACACAAATGGAAGACCTGCCTTTCTTTAAGGTGGTTCAGAAAGCCAGCCTGAGTAGGGAATTGCGAGGAGCCAAAATCCTGCTTTTTGAGAAATTTGTTCTAATTTTTTGCATTCTGACATAAGAAAGATCAGGACCTGTGATTCCCAGCTTGGTGCCTGCATTGCAAGGAGAACCTGCACTATTCTGAGGGGCCTGGCCTCTCCAGCTCAGACCTGGAATGACAATGAACCCATATTCTGAGGCTTTTGGTTACAACATTCACCTTCCCTCCACCTTCCCCACCCTGTGGGGGCTGTAGGGTAAAATGGGTCCTGAAGGGTGGGGGGCACTCAGCAGGGTAAGGGAGAGCACAGAGCAGCACAAGAGAAGATCTACGGTTTCTTGGCTCAGAAGGAATGTCACTGGGTTCCTCTGGCTCCAGATGAGACAGACTGAGTCCTGACACTTCACAGGATAACTAGAGAGAATAAGGAAAGCACATCAGAAAATAAACAAATAAAGTAACTCATAGGGACATAGGGACATATAAAGTTTCTAGCCTTGACACCAAAAGCATGATCCATAAAAAGAAAAATTGGCAATTTTACCTCCTCAAAGTTAAAACGTTTGCCTCACTGAGCTGCAAGCCTCTCCTTAAAGATGCACAACTTCCTGTTACTGGTGGCTGGGAATGGCTTCGTCTCACACCCGTGTGGTCACTCTGTTGGTGACACAGCCCTTCCAGGCCTTCAGAGCAGCTCCGTGCTTTAGGGAAGGGAAAGTTGGAATCCACTCATATTTGGCCACCTTCTTGGAAAGACCCCCCCATCCTGCTGATAGCCATTTTTATGAAATCGAATTAGGTTGCTCAGTGACACTTCCCCCTTCCCCAAATCATCTTTGCTTCTTGCTTTCCATGAGTTCGGATGCCATTTGCCACACCCCTGATGCTTTGCCACTGGGTGAGGGTTTGAGTCTGGGCTGCTTGGAGCAAGGACCACCTACTTATCTAGAGTCTCTGCGACTTCAGATGTGTGCAGCCGTTGGCTGCCAGGCAGGGGAGTTTCTAAAAGGAAGAAACAGGCAAGACAAAAGTCAAGCGAATGCCCACACAACACCTGAAACCGAGTTTTGACAAAGGAGCAAAAGCAGTTCAGTGGAGGATAGACTGTTCATCAAATGGTGCTGGAGTGTTTGAGGGCCACAGGCAGGAAAACCAAAAAACCCCAAGCCCCCAAACCTCCACCTAAACCTTACACGTTAGTACTCGTTGTTATTATTACTCATGATCACATCATGACTCATTTATATTTACACAAAAATTAACTCAAAATGGACACGGGCTTACATTTACAATGTAGAAAATAAAACTTCTAGGAAAGAAATAGAAAATCATAGAGACCTAGGACTAGACAGAGAGGTTTTTCTTTTAATTAAGAAAATTGTTTTAATGTTTATTTATTTTTGAGAGAGAGAGAGAGAGAGAGACAGAGCATGAGCAGAGGAGGGGCAGAGAGAGAGGGAGACGGAATCTGAAGCAGGCTCCAGGCTCCGAGCTGTCAGCACAGAGCCCGACATGGGGCTTGAACCCACAAGCTGTGAGGTCACCTGAGCTGAAGTTGGACACTTAACGCCCTGAGGTTCTTTTCTTTTAAGTTTATTTATTTATTTTGAGAGAGAGCATGCATGAATAGGGGAGGGGCAGAGAGAGAGCGAGAGAGAGGATCCCAAACAGGCTCCGTGCTGTCCACGCAGAGCTTGACGTGGGGCCTGATCCCATAAACTGCAAGACCATGACCTGAGCTGAAATCAAGAGACAGATGCTCAACTGACCAAGCCACCCAGGGGCTCTTAGTTGAAGAGTGTTTAGACTTGACATCAAAAGCATAATCCATCAAAGGAAAAGTTAATAAAATCCTCAAAATGGAAACTTCTGTCCTGTGAGGAGAATGGAACGATAAGCCTGGCAGAAAATGTTTGCAAAACACATTATCCAATAAAGGACTTGTATCCAGAATATATAAAGAACTCCCGAAACTCAATAGTCAAAAACCCCCCAAAGAATCCAGTTAGAAAATGGGCAAAGACACAAACAGATGTTTCTCTGAAGAAGATATGCAGAAAGCAAATAAACACAGGAAAAGATGCTCAACGTCATTAGCCATTAGGGAAATGCAAATTAAAACCACAATGAGATATCACTATCACCTACCAGAATGGCTAAAATAAAAACCACTGATAACACCAACTGCTGGCAAAGATGGGGAGAAACCAGATCACTCACACATTGCTGATGGGAATATGAATGGCATAGCCACTCTGCAAAAGTCTGGCAGTTTCTTACAAAATTAAACATGTACTCACCATATGACCCAGCAATCATGCTCTTGGACATTGTCCCGGAGAATTGAAAACTTATGTTCACAACAGAACCTCTACAAAAATGTTCGTAGCGGCTCTATTTGTAATGGCTTCAAACTGGAAGCAACCCAAAAGTCTTTCAATGGGTGAATGGTTAAATAAACTGGTACATCCATATCTCTGTCAATTTCCTGCTGGTGATATTATACTATAGTATAATTATACTATAGTTATGCAAGATGATGTTATCATTTAAGAAACTGGGTGAAGGGGTCTTCTTGAATTACTTCTTACAACTGCATCTGAATCTACAATTATCTTAAAATAAAAAGTTTTTTTTTAAGAAAGTAATATTGAAAAAGTCAAGTGGATGAGGCGCACCAGGACTAGGCTTTTCGAAGCCCTCATAAGGCAGACCGCAGAAGATCTGGGAACTGAGGAAGAGGAACCTTTGCTTGAAAAGTGCAATGAATAATAGCACTGTCTCTTACACGATCCACCAGTTATGCTCCTTGGCATTTACTCAAACGAGTTAAAAACTTATGTCCATACAAAAACCTGCACACGAATGTTTATAACAGCTTTTTCATAAACGCTAACACTTGGAGATAGCCACGATGTCCTTCAGTAGGTGAATGGATGCATAAACTGTGACATGTCCATAAAACGAAATATTATTCAACACTACAAAGAAAAGAGCCATCAGGCCACAAAAAGACACGGAGGAATCTTAAATGCATGTTATTAGATACAAAATACCAATCTTTAAAAGGCTCCATACTGTATGGTTGCTCGAAAAGGCAAAACTGTGGACACTGGAAAAAGATCAGTGGTTGCCACAGGTTAGAGAGAAGGGAGAGGAGGATAAATGGGCAAACCACAGAGGATTTTCAGGGCAGTGAAATTGCTCCATATGGTACTGTGATGGTGGATACATGTCATTATACATTTGTCCAAACTCAGAATACACGCCACCAAAAGTGAACTCTAATGTAAACCATGGATTCTGAGTGATAATCATGTGTCAATATAGGTTCATTGATTGTAACAAAATGTTAAAAAATCTAAAAAAAATAAAGCCTAGTAAAAAATAATAGCAGGGGCGCCTGGGTGGCTCAGTCGGTTAAGCATTGGGCTTTGGCTCAGGTCATGATCTCACAGTTTGTGGGTTCGAGCCCCACGTCAGGCTCTGTGCTGACAGCTCAGAGCCTGGAACCTGCTTTAGATTCTGTGTCCCCACCCCCTCTCTGCCCCTCCCCTGCTTGAGCTCTGTCTCTCTCTCCCTCTCAGAAATAAATAAGCATTAAAATAAAAAAATAATAACAGCACTGCCTTTATTAACATCCTCACACAATTCAAGCTGCTTCTAGAAACATTTTCTCCTTTTAAGGACCATCCTTAAGATCATGCTCTGTAGTAGATGGAAGGTGGAGGGTGTCAAATGATAGCAAATGCTGTGTAGAGCACACCAGCAAGGGACCAGGAGGTGCTCATGTGATCAGGGACATATCTGTCCCCCTAAGGGCAGGGATGGGTGAGGAGAAGTCTCCCTGGGGCTCTCTGGTAGGGTGAGTGGGTGGCAGGGGCTCTTGAGGCTCCAGTACAGGCAAACTAGATGGAGGCAGGGAAGAGAAGTGTGCAGTCCAAGAGAGGGAGGACCAGAGCAGAGAAGTGATAGGTGTCTACTGGGACTCTCTTTCTGACACTGGATGCCATGCTAGGGTGTCAGTGGGACTCTGCTGTATACACAGGACAAGGAAAGGAGAGGGGAAAGCAGAAAACTGAGCCAGGAGTGGGGTTGGTCCAAACTCAAAACGGAAGGGGTAGGAGTCAGAAATCTGGGATGGACCCAGTAATTAACCCAAAGGGTTGATTTACTCTGGGGACTTCATATATAGCCAGGGAACGATAGAGAACAAGGTGGGAGGGCGTTTTTCACGGTGTCATGACTTCTAGAGAGATATACCTGCTGATTTCCCTTATGCAGGTCTTCTTAAATGATCTCTTTTCTAAGCACTTGTTTGGGGCATGGGGTCCAGTACACAGGCATGCCTGCTGTTCATCCTGGCAGAGAAAGCTGTCTCCCTCTTGTGGTCCCTTGGGGGAAACCACTCCACGCACCTGGCACCTTTGGAGCTGGAAGGGCCAAGGGGGTACTTTCCAATCAAGAGGTACAGGCGAGTGGGAAGTGGAGCCCCAGCATGGCCCTTGGCTATTTGAAGCCAAAGTAGGTGCACAGGAGGGTTGTGAAAATCAAGGGTAGTGAAGGAGAAGAAAATGGAACAACTGGCAGAAGATTCCAGATTCCTGACTAGGCGCCGTTGCCTTGGCAACAGGAGAAGCAACACGTTTGGAAGGAGAAGCGCTTTTGTTCTCCAAGTCCTCCTTTTGTGGGCAGCCTCAGCCCCCCGCCCCGTCCGAGATGCCCAGGAGCACCCTCCTTCTGTGCAGCGGGGCGGCAGATACCCATGCTTCTGTGATCATCATGGTGTGCCTTTCCGGGGACAGTCACAAAGATTTGAAAAAGCAAGGACATCCCAAAGACCCGTGGTTATGTAGCCCCTTCTGATCTTGGATCTCGGTGATGTCCATTGAACTGAGGTCTACTGAGCGAAGGTGTTGACTTGGGGTCATGTGGCACACGTGGCCAGGGGCCCAGCCCTCCTGCCTCCTGGGGGCAGCCTGGTCCTCTGCCAGCCTCATCCTGACCAATCAGTGAAATGCAAATCAGAGGTTAAAGAAGGAAAGAAAGTGCTGATGCCTGGGCAGGGGGAGATGAGGAGATTTGCCTGAATAACAGCCCTGTTTGAGGCTTGAAGGAGTCAGATTAGATGCCCTGGGAAGTAAGTCTCGTCACCTCCAGGGCTGAAGGGCTGCCCCTCTCGGTGGCCTACTAGGTTTGGGTGGCCTTCAGTCGCCACGAGGTAATGGCCCGGGGACTGCCTTTCTTCCCCACTGACAGTGGACTCCTGAAGGGCACATGGGGTCTCCCTCCCTGGGCTCTCTCTGGCAAAACACAACTGTGCGGGGCTGGCTCGGCTTTGCGACCCTCACTGTGATGTGCCGCAACCCAAGAGGACCGTGAACTTAATTAGAACCAGAGACTGTCACCTGTCTTCATTCTTGCTGCCTGTAATCCCAAACCAAGATGTTTTCAAAATCCCCACTTGGTTTATTAAATTTCTTATTTCATTTAGTTTTTAACCTTTTATTTTGAAAAGTTTCAAGCTTGCAGAAAGGTGGTAAGGATAGCACAGTGTACATCTGTCTGCCCTTGACCTACAGTTAAGGTCAAGGCATCACCACGTGCACTTTCAGCTCTATCCTTATGTAGACTTATTATCACCATTAGTTACTGAACCATTTGAGAATAAGTTGCAGACACCATGATCCTTCATCTCTGAGTGCTAAGAATAATCACTATATTTATGAACTTCAGAAAATTTAACACTGATACAATACTGAATGTAATACACAGTCCAAATTCAAGTTCCACCAATGCCCCCCAAAATGCCCTTTATAGTAATTTTTGTTTTCTGATCCCAATTAAAACCTTAAAAAAAAATTTTTGTAGTGTTTGTTTATTTGAGAGAGAGAGACAGACAGACAGAGCCCAATGAGAGGCTCGAACCCATGAACGTGAGAGCGTGACCTGAGCCGAAGTCAGACACTTAACCAATTGAGCCACCCAGGTGCCCCCCCCACAAGTAAAAACCTTCTATCCTTAGTGTCAGCAGTTGTTGAAAAGCTGGATCTGGCTACACACACACACACACACACACACACTCACACACACACACATTTAAGGTTCACTGCCAAGCATGAAGGATCTTAATGTATTTATTCCTTTATTTTTTGTTGACAAACTGCCTCTCCCCATGCTGGGGTCTTCTAACCAGGCTCATTCCTCCAGCTGCTGGGAAAGGGGCCCAGGGGGCTGTCCTGTCTCACTGGCACACTGGGCTTGGGGTGAGGAGGCAGAGAGGACAGGCTCAAGCAGACCACGAGGTCCACCGGTCTTCCTGCAGGGGTGCATTGCTCATTATCAGTGGGCAGCAGTGGGCTTTTGCTTCGGGCCCAGCACCACCCTCCTAGAGAGCAGAGAAACAGAGTTGAGGAGGACCCCCCGGGGCCAGCCGCTCAGCCTCTCTCCTCTGACAGAGAGGACAAACGAGTTCAGAGAAGTGGCCCGGGCCAAGCTCACTTAGCCAGCGCCCGGAATGGAGACCAAACTGATATTTTTTCAGGCCATCCAGCTGTTTTACAGACACCCAGGTCTGGAGAACAGGGAATACAAGGACAAAAGGGGGAACGTATTCCTTGGAGAGATAAGAAGCAAGGGCAGTGAACCTGCTTCTGAAGAGACGAAGAGGCAAAGCTCCAGACGTGCAGCCACTGGGGGACTGGGCGTCAGGCTCATCACCCCCGAGGACGTGGGTCCACATGGAGGTGTTTCCCAGTGCTTGGTGCTCTCAGTGGGCGCCATGGCCAGTGAGGGCCTGGAGGCTGTTCATGCGCCCTTGTCTGTCCCAGCTCGTAAGTGCTCTTGGTTTGGATGCTCTACTTTTCTTGGCTTTCTCAATAGGACTGGAGCCTGCTGGGAGGAATTTGCCATAATCTGCTATTCTTGCTTTCGAAGTCACCAAGGGACGCAGACAGGAGACATATGCTCAGTGTGAACGAGACATCACAGCTAAAATCATTTTTCTGGTCGCAACCAATTGGATTTTACAGGACTAAGTAATTAGACAAAAAGTCATAAGCTAACAAACTCCGAACTTGCTGCCAAGAACCCCTCTGCTTCAGAGTCTGAGGTTGGAATCAGTGGCCTGATTTATGGGGATCCTGTCCACTGAGAATGCAGAACCCTGTGCCAGAGTTGTGGGGCGTCATTCCTCCTGAAGACGGCCCGGAGTGGAGACTGTCCAGGCCGCATCTGTTTTCAGATTAGGAGAGACACACAGAAAGCACACTATTGTATCCCTGCCACTTTCATGGCTCGTGACGGCCCGAGCAAAACCTTGATGGCCAAGCGTTAACGTGCGGTGCATGCAACTGGGCCTTCCTGGGAAAATCTTTTTCTTTTTGAAAAAATACCGGACACCATATTCAGAAGGTTGTGACTGCTAAGCGGGAAGTTTGAGCAAGATGATCATTCCCTATCCCCTTTCCAGAACAGATCTTCTGTTTTTATCTCCAACAAGAAATAGCACGAGTAGACTATACACTTATATTGGGAGTTCACGGTGTGCCAGAAACTGTTCTAAGTTCTTTATTGTGTTCTTCAATCATCAGTACAGTCCTGTGGGATACGTCCCATTTTACATATGAAGAAACTGAGCCTCAGAGAGGGTGAGAAACCTGGATAAGGTTACACATACTTAGGTGGCACAATCAAGATTCGAACTCAGATAGTCTGGCTCCAGAGTGTACCCTTAACCACTATTCTTTATTTTTCCTTAACATCATTTTAAGTCAGCGTGTGTTTGCTATAGACTGACTGTTTGTGTCCCCCTCTCCCCCAAATTCATGTGTTGATATCTGATGCCCAATGTGACGGGGTTAGGAAGTAGGGCTTTGGGAAGTGATTAGGGCATAAGAGTGGAGCCCCCAGGCATGGGATTAGTGCCCTTATAAAAGAGATCTCTGAGGGGCACCTGGGTGGCTCAGTCGGTTGAGTGTCTGACTTCGGCCCAGGTCATGATCCTGTGCTTTGTGGGTTTGCGTCCCACGTCGGGCTCTGTGCTGACAGCTCAGAGCCTGGAACCTGCTTCAGATTCTGTGTCTCCCTCTCTCTATGTCCCTCCCCCACTCTGTCTCTCTGTCTCCCCAAAATAAATAAACATTAAAAAAAATTATTTAAAAAAAAAAGAGAGATCCCCGAGAGTCCCCTTGCCTCTTTAACCAATGTTAGGATACAGGAAGAAGACGTCTATGAACCAGGAAGCAGGCTCTCACCAAACACCACATCTGCTAGTACACTAATCTTGGACTTCCCAGCCTCCAGAACTTTGAACAATGAATTGTTGTTTGTAAGTCCTCCTGTCTGTGTCATGTTTGTTATAGCAGCCTGAATGGACTTAAGACATTGTTAGAGGTGAGCCTGAGCTGGGGTTTTCTAGGTGAGTCTTCTTGTATGTAGATCTGATGTGACCTTTCCAACTTCTCAAGCCATTGTGGAGCATTCTGGAGCTAGGACTAGATCTGCAGTGCACTGACCTTGGTAGATAGCATGGCTTCTGGCTGGGGTGTCAGTACCACCTTATGGAGTGAATGTGGGAAGGAAGGAGGGTGCTAGGCTGCCTCCAAGATGTCCCTCATGATCCCTGCCTCCGGTAATCTCCTCTCTTTCAGCGTGTGCTGGATGTATTAACTGAATTCTAACAAATAGAATAGGGCAGAAGTGATGGGATGCCACTGTGGAGATTAAGTTGTAAAAAGATTGCATCTTCCATCTTGGGGGCTCACACTTTCTTGGATCACTCATCCTTGGGGAATCTAGCTCTCTTGTATGGTAGCTCTGTGGAGAGGTTCACATGGCAAGAGTGAAGTCTTTCAACAACCAAATAAATGTGCCTCAAAATGGATTCCCCCCCACCCCCTACTCCAGTCAAGCTTTTGGATAAAACCACAGCCCTGGTTGACAGCTTGGCTGAAACCCCATGAAGGATCTTGAGCCAGAAGCACTCAGCTAAGCCACATCTGGATTCCTGACCAACACAAATTGTAAAATGATAAACATTTGTTGTTTCCAGCTGCTAAGTTTCGGGATAACTTGTTACACAGCAGTAGATAACTAGTACAAGGAGCATCTGGTACTCATCTCCCTCAGATGTTGCCTGAGGAGCTCTGATACAAAAGCCTTGGCCAATCTGCAGGTTTTCATCAGCCCTCATTGGTGTGCCCTGGGTGTGCCCTGAATGTGCAGGTGTTGCCTGGTGTCCGAGGGCTGGCAGGAAGGAAAGCTTGTGTTTGGACTAACCAGTGGGGAATGGACAACTTGCCTGGCCGTGCCGAGCATGGGGGGAAGAGACAGGTCATCCAGGCTCATAGGAACCACAGCCGCCCCAATAAGATTTATTACACGCTCTTCCCACGCTTCTACCCTGATTCTCTCACCAAAACTTGAGTCAGTCAGAGAGCGTTATAGTCTATACAACACTTCCATGTACATTGTCTCTTTGGGTTTTTATAATTGTTCTAAGAAGCAGATAAATAACCCTTGCACCAACTCAAAATCTGCATTAACCTGGAAGTATTTTTGACTTTGTCTTCACTTTTCTTTTTGCTAAATCATAATGACAAACTTGAGAAGTATCCAATCATCCTTTCCCCATTCTCAACAATGGAGCATTGTTCTCTCAGGTTTTGCCTGTAGCTTTGAGACTAATTGCTGTAAAGCCCAAGAAGTCACTTTGAAGTGATCATTTCAGTGGATCCAAGACATGATTATAGGATAGTGAGTTACTTGTTCTCTTTCAAAGGCAAGCCAATTTGGCTTCATTTCTGGTTAACTCCTGCTTCCTTTGATGTCACCTATGTAAAAGAGTGTTACTAAAAACAATCAAAGCATATTTGTACTCCAACTTAAATACTGTTTGATGTATTTTTCATTATCTGGCTGAGAGTGTATGTTTGTTTCGGGTAAATGTAGATCTAATTTTCCTTTCAATATAAACCTGATAACTCTAATGAGTTGACTCTTGTATTTCTCACTTGATCTAGCTTTTCTTGCATAAACCAGCCAGAAAAGAAATAGTTTGATTATATAGAGATGTGTTTTCTTCTGGGATAGCATCTTTAAGAAAACTATCCTGTTCTAGGGGCGCCTGGGTGGCTCAGTTGGTGAAGCATCCGACTTTGGCTTGGGTCAAGATTTTACAGTTTGTGGGTCAGAGCCCCATGTGGGGCTTGCTGCTGTCAGCAAGGAGCCTGCTTCTGATCCTCTGAACCTCCCCTGCTTGTGCTCTCTCTCTCTCTCTCTCTCTCCCTCTCTAAATAAGTTTAAAAAACATTAAAAAAAAAAAAGAAAGAAAACTATCCTGTTTGCAACAGGGATCACTATGTGCTGGATGGAATATCCCCATTTGGGGAGGAGGATCTCATACAGAAAGAGGTGTGAGTCACTTGTGGTAGGGAATTACACGTGTGGGGGAATGCACATGTGTCTGGGAGACTGCACAGATACTGGCAATGGCTGAACCCAAGAATCTACTCCATGATGTCACTGACACCCCTGCTCAGGACGGGCAGATTCTAGGGCACATCTCTTGCAGTTCAATGCTGGGAAGGCATGGAGGCATTTATGCTTGGGCGCATGGGCTTGAAGAGGGACAAAGCTCTCTTCTGTTTACTCTCAGGGTGGGCTGCGAGACTCATAAAAGCAGTAAGTGCCCACACCTAGCCCAGTGGTTCTTAGCCCTGGCCACACATTAGAATCACCAGGGAAGCTTTGAAAAATACATCCAGAACTCATCCACTTGAGATTCTCATTCAGTTAGTCCTTGGTGAAGCCATATCTTTTTTTTCAAGTTGAAATTCAATGAAGCACAAATGCTTCATACCTCTGCTGTACCCAGTGTGTGAAAACACCCATTCCATCAAACATCAAACAACCACACTTGGGGCATTTGTTTTTTTCATGCTCATGAGAGACAGTTATTTCAACCCTTTCTCCTAAATTCTATGTAGTAGCTTGAGTTGTGCTCCCCAGAAAGATATGTCTATGTCCCAGATCCTTTGAGTGTGATCTCATTTGGAGAAAGGATATAACTAAGTACATGAGTACTTAGCTCATGAGATGAGCTTGAGATGAGATCTTTCTGGATTACCCATTGGCTTTAAATCCAATGACAAATGTCTGTGTAAGAGTAAGAAGAGGAGAAGACACAGACATAGAAAATAGGGGATGGCCATGGGAGATGGAGACAGAGGTTGGAGTGATGGCCACAAGCCAAAGAATGTGGCCACCAGAAGCTGGAAGAGGCAAGGAAAGAGTCTCTCCTAGTGCCTCTGGAGGAAGCACAGCCTTGCTGACCCCTTGACTTCAGACGTTTACCCTTCACAACCATGAAAGAATAAATTTCTGTTATTTTGAGTCACCAAGTTTATGGCAGTTTTGTTATATGGCAGTCACTATGTATGTCCTATTTCCTATTTTCTGTATTCACCCTTTCTTTGGCTCTTTCCAGGTGTCTCTTGACTGTTTTACAGAGAAGGTTTACACTCTTCCTGATTTCTCTCCATCTTCTCTTGACTGAGGCCTCCTGGCACCACAGCAGCAGCAGCCCAATGTGGACCTGTGGCTGTGGGCCCCTCCGAGATTCTAGCTGTTTTCTTGCTCATTTTGACCATTCTTCTTGGAGTGGTGTACATTTTCCCTTCACATAGTTCTCTCTCTACCTGTGCCCATAGATAATGTCTCCTTCACCTGTTTTCCCCAGGGTCTTTATAGTACTGCATTGATGCATTGGGGTGTAGAGAGACGACGCAAAGGCAGTGGGGATAGAGAATAAGGAGAGGGAGAACCCGAGGATATGAGGCTAGGGCCAGGAAAAGTTTTATGGGCCAAATGCATGATTTGAAGCGCTTGGAAAACTATTTGCAAAAAGGATCTTGTGCATTGTTTTAGCAGAAGGGCGCAGGTACATTGGGACATCAGAGTCTGAGAATGTTCTAGGTCTTCAGAGTCTGGGAATGCTTTAGGTCTTCTTTCTTTGGTCAGTCCTTCTATTGTTTTATGGAGAGAAGTAGCTCCTCCTTCAAAGAGCTACTCCTACTAAAGTGGGCAGAAGCAAAAGGGAGTGGGAGCAGCTGTGTTCCAATGTAGCCCCCCTAAGTGGTTACTGGCTTTGAGTGAAGGTTCACATTTATCTAGTGTCTTGCCTGGGATGCCTGGCCGGTACCTGTAGGTGATGATATGAAGGAGAAGAGGGACACTCAGCAGGGTCTTGTGAAGTGCCAAGGATGGTGGAAGAAGGGTAAGCCAGGCAGATCCAAGTATCAGAGCTAGGGGACCCAGGGCAGAAAGCAGGAAGTCTGTAGAAGCTATGGCGGTCAAGAGAAACTGCAGAGGTCACAGAACAGTGAGTCAGTTCCTGGTTCCAGGTGGTGCTGGAGGGAAAGCTTGGCTTTGCTGATGCAGTTTCTTTCTTTCTTTTTTTTTTTTTTCAACGTTTATCTATTTTTGGGACAGAGAGAGACAGAGCATGAACGGGGGAGGGGCAGAGAGAGAGGGAGACACAGAATCAGAAACAGGCTCCAGGCTCCGAGCCATCAGCCCAGAGCCCGACGCGGGGCTCGAACTCACGGACCGCGAGATCGCGACCTGGCCGAAGTCGGACGCTCAACCGACAGCGCCACCCAGGCGCCCCATTTTCTTTCTTTTTTAAGTAACCCTTGAATTTTATTTTAATAAACTTTTAATTTTGGAACAAATCTTATTTTGAGGTATGTAGAAATATTATTGAGGTAGCACAGAAAACTCCTGTATACTCCACACCCAGTTTCCCCTATCACTGACATCTGATTTGAGTATGGTACGTTTGTCACAATGAATGAACTAACACTGATGCACTATTTTAAACCGAAACACATATTTTGTTCAAATTTCCTCAGTTTTCCCCCTAATGTCCCTTTTATGTTCTAGGATCCCATCTAGGATCCTACATTTACATTTAGTTGCTGTATCTCTTTAGGCTCCTCTTGGTTGTGACAGTTTCTCAGACCTTATTTGTCTTTCATCAAAGACAAATTCTGACAGTTCTGAGGAGTCCTGCTCAGGTATTTTGTAGAGTGCCCTTCAATTGGGATTTGTCTAACGTTTTTCTCATGATTACACTGGGGCTATGGGTTTTGGGGAGGAAGACCACAGAGGTAAAATGTCTCATTGCATCATATCAAAGGTACATTGCTATCAACATGACTTATCACTGCTGATATTAACTTGGATCTTCTGGCTGAGGTATTCCTTGTTAGATTTCTACACCATAACGTTACTCTTTGTTTCCCTTTCCATACTGTCCTCTTTGGAAAGAAGTTTCTGTCCACAGCCAACACTTAAAGAGTGAGGAGTTATGCTTTCTCATCTTGAGAAAGCTTTCTCTATGCTAGAGAAATTATTCTCTATGCTAGAGAAATTATTCTCTATGCTAGAGAAATTATTCCAAATTCCTCTTCACAAAAGACTTGCCTCTTCTCCCCCATTTATTTATTTTGTCGATCTTTTATTTATCATAGAATGGGTTCATTGATATTTACTTTATACATTGAGTTATGACCCAAATACCGCGTTTTAAATTTTGTTGCTCAAACTGTTCCTGGTTTGGCCATTGAGAACTCTTCCAGTTTGCTCCTGGGTCCATTTGACATAACCCCAACGATGTGAGTTGTGTTTTGTTTTGTTCCTTACTTTCTGGCATTACAAAATGATACAGGATCATCTTGTATATTTCCTGCGCCAGTCTTAGAATCAGCATTTCTCCAAGGAGCCATGGTCCCTTTCACTGGAGAATGTTATTATAAACCAAGATCTGGATGGCCATTGGTTCTAGGCTTCTCAGCTGATACAGTAAGGAGAATATGTGTGTATTCTAACTTGTGTCTATACATATATCTATAAATTTTTATACACATAACCATCAGTATCTATTTTAAGCTAAATATGAGTTCATACTGATGTCTCCAACTCTAATCCGTTGCTGCATGGATTATTCTAGCCTCCTCTTATTCCTTATCTGTAACCTTCCCTGCCCCCAACAGTGACAAACCCAGCTCTGTCCTCCTGCCATCCATTTAGTTAATTGTCCAATTCCAATATACATATATAGTGGTTTCAAAGTTGTTAACTTATACCTTCATGTGACATAACTTTACACATAGAATGCAGTGCTGTGCCTGTGTACATTCCTCTGGCCTTTAATCTTACAGATTCTACCCATTTCCAAAGTGACTTATGTCAGCACTTTATTCCCCTACATTTTACATTTTTTAATGTTTATTTATTTATTTTGAAAGAGAAAGCACATTCATGCGGGGGGGGGGGGGGAATAGAGTGGGGGAGGGACAGGAGGAGAGTGGAGAGAGAGAGACAGAGACAGAGAATGAATCCCAAGCAGGCTCCACACTGTCAGCAAAGACCTGACACAGGTCTCTATCTCATGAATCATGAGATCATGACCTGAACTGAGATCATGACCTGAGCCAAAATCAAGAGTTGGACACTTAACCAACTGAGCCACCCAAGAGTCCCTACATTCTGCAGTTTTATCGGGGATCTCCTGACCTCCTAAATAATATTTTATTCCAGCTTATATAGAAAAATACTGGAGAAGACTTACACTTGAACCAGCCTATGTGGCTTAGAGTAATGGAATACTGGGGTGCCAGAGGGGCTCAGTTGGTTAAGCTTCCAACTTCAGCTCAGGTCATGATCTTGTGGTTCCTGAGTTCAAGCCCCTTGTGAGTTTGAGCCCCTCACCGGGCTCTGTGCTGTCAGCACAGAGCCTGCTTGGGATCCTCTGCTCCCCCTTTTTCTGCCCCTCCCCTGCTCTCTCTCTCAAAAATAAAATAAACGTTACAAAATAGAATAATGGGATACTTTGATCATCAGGGTCCATGTCAGTTGCTTACTCCTATGCCAAGTGATGCTATCAGGATGCTGGTGGTGTCTATCTATCTGTAAGTACATGATTTTTATGGAAAAGGAGGAGTTCCCCAAGGGAAATGGGGGGGGGGGCGTTAGATAAAAACCACAGATGTCCACAACATTCTACTCCTTACTCCCACAGCACACACACAGATCCTTCTCATATTTATAGTTTAAAATATGCCTCCTTCTAGCAAAATTTGTATATCTTTTTTACCTAAGGGAAAGTCAAGCTAAAGCCCACACAATTACCATATCCAGCTGCAAATCTAGGACTCTGGGTGAGGCATCATTCTTCCTTCCTTCCTTCCTTCCTTCCTTCCTTCCTTCCTTCCTTCTTTCCTCCCTCCCTCCCTCCCTCCCTCCCTCCCCCCTCTTTCTTTCTTCCTTTTCTTTTCTTTCTTTCTTTCTTTCTTTCTTTCTTTCTTTCTTCCTTCCTTCCTTCCTTCCTTCCTTCCTTTCTTCCTTCTCTCCCTCTCTCTCTCTTTTCTCTCTCTCTTTTTGAGTGTAGCTTCTTATGGTCAGGCAAATACCCAGAAGTACTTGGATTTTTAAAAAGAAGGAAAAACAGGGTAATACTTAACAAAAGATATCAATCTTTAATGGAAGACTAGCAAGGGAGATTTTCTTAGTCAGGAAGCATTCATACATTCGTAATTCTCTTCACAAAATACTGTACAGCTACTCTACTACTCTGTTCCTGTGTTAGTCAGGTCTGGTGGAAAAGGCAGACAATGAAGGATACAGAATCATATGTTTTGGGGACATCTGTTCTTACTCTCAGCATCGTTTAATGTATGTCCTTATTTTGTCTATACACAGAGTTCCCTTACCAGTGCTAACTGAAATTCAAATAAGTATCTTTTATTTTTCATGACAGTTTCAATTAGTAATCACTTTGCATTTGTCAAGACTTTTGTGTGTTCTTCTTTAACTCCATTAATCTTAGCTGAATTTCAAAGCATCGAAATTAAATTGTATCAAATTGTTTACTTTGAAACCCTTTTAAAAATGTCAATGGACTGGGAATATTAATTGGCACAGAGCGTCTGTGAAGGCAGAATTAGATACAACATGTGACCATTGCTGATATGATAAAACCAAAGTTGACATTAATAAAAGAATTGTAATAATTTACCATCTGTTTGATCATCCGATGCTTCTTAGCATACTGTAAAATAATACAGAAAGAAGAAAGCTATTATCAGTTCATGCAAGGTAATAATACTGTGTTTGCAAACAGAGCCTCTTAGTAATTGAGTCTTTATTGCTTCCATTCCTTTAAGGATTCTGGTATTTAACACACACACACACACACACACACACACACACACGCACACATACACACACAGAGTTTCCAAGTTCCCCAAGTGGTAGAATGTTTTAACCATTTAATGAATTAATGTTTTTAATATAAAAATCCAAGTTCAATATAATTGTCTCACTCACAACATAAATACAAGATTGATAAAAAGAGAGAGGCATTACACGTTATGTGGACCAATATTAGGACAAACGTTTAAAATCAGGTGGATGGGGCGCCTGGGTGGCGCAGTCGGTTAAGCGTCCGACTTCAGCCAGGTCACGATCTCGCGGTCCGTGAGTTCGAGCCCCGCGTCGGGCTCTGGGCTGATGGCCTGGAGCCTGTTTCTGATTCTGTGTCTCCCTCTCTCTCTGCCCCTCCCCCGTTCATGTTTTGTCTCTCTCTGTCCCAAAAAATAAATAAATGTTGAAAAAAAAATTAAAAAAAAAATAAATAAAAATTAAAAATAAATAAAAATAAAAATAAAATCAGGTGGATAAAGGGGGCCCGGGTGGCTCTGTCTCTCAAAAATGAATAAACATTTAAAAAAATCAGGTGGATAAACATTGTCCTCTCTCAATTACATCATTGAATTACTATTACTGTACATACAAGCTTACTTGGAGATAATGTCAGAAATTTCCATTTAAGACCCTTTATGGATATGAGACTTGCCCTCTCTGCCTTTTGGGCTTCCTGGCCTCCCTGTGATAGACAAACTCTCATAAGTAGCCCATTTTAAGGCTCAATCTTTTTATGCCTCTGCTAGAAAATTTTCAGTAACATTATTCCTTAGGCTTACACCTATGGTCTTCCATAATTTGGCTATCACCTGTCCATTTAACCTTATTTCTCATCACTCATCCCCTTTATCCTCCTATTCTTTCTTTTGGCTAGAAAATCCTCTCCCAGTTTTGACTAGCAGTTCCTGAGGGCAGTGACTCCATCTTGTTTATGGCAAAGATCATGGTGGTTATAATCTCTTTCTTTAAAAAAAAAAAACTTTTTAAATGTTTATTCATTTTTTGAAAGAGAGACAGTGAGAGTGACTGAGCACGGAGGAAGGGCTGAGAGAGAGACACCCAGAATCCGAAGCAGGCTCCAGGCTCCGAGTTGTCAGAACAGAGCTGCATGCAGAGCTCAAACTCAGGAACCACACTGAGATACCACCTCACACCGGTCAGAGTGGCTAAAATGAACAACTCAGGAGACTAGATGCTGGAGAGGATGTGGAGAAACGGGAACCTTCTTGCACTGTTGGTGGGAATGCAAACTGGTGCAGCTCTGGAAAACAGTGTGGAGGTTCCTCAAAAAATTCAAAATAGATCTGCTCTATGACCCAGCAATAGCCTGCTAGGAATTTACCCCAAGGATACAGGAGTGCTGATTCTAGGGGCACATGTACCCCAATGTTTACAGCAGAACTTTCAACAATAGCCAAATTATGGAAAGAGCCTAAATGTCCATCAACTGACGAATGGATAAAGAAGATATGGTTTATATATACAATGGGATACTACTTGGCCATGAGAAAGAATGAAATCTGGCCATTTGCAGCAATGTGGATGGAACTGGAAGGTATCATGCTAAGTGAAATAAGTCAGGCAGAGAAAGACAAATACCATATGTTTTCACTCATATGTGGATCTTGAGAAACTTAACAGAAGACCATGGGGGAGGGGAAGGGGGAAAAAAGTTACAGAGAGGGAGGGAGGCAAACCATAAGAGACTCTTGAGGACTGAGAACAAACTGAGGGTTGATGGGGGTGGGGGAGAGGGGAAAGTGGGTGATGGGCATGGAGGAAGACACTTGTTGGGATGAGCACTGGGTTTTGTATGGAAATCAATTTGGCAATAAATTATATTTAAAAAGGGGGGGACGCCTGGGTGGCTCAGTCAGTTGAGCATCCTACTTCCGCTCAGGTCATGATCTCACAGCTCGTGAGTTCGAGCCCCACATCGGGCTGTGTGCTGACAGCTCAGAGCCTGGAGCCTGCTTCAGATTCTGTGTCTCCCTCTCTCTCTACCCCTAACCCACTCGCATTCTGCCTCTGTCTCTCTCAAAAATAAATAAACATTAAAAAAAAAAAAAAAAGGAACCGTGAGATCATGACCTGAGCCAAAGTCGGACACTTAACTGACTGAGCCACCCAGACGCCCCTGTTACAATCTCTTTCAAAGATACTTGCCAAAGAATGAATATGTACTTACTTAAATTCTACCCAATTTTTCCATACTCAGCTTGAATGATACCACTTCTAAGAAAACTCTGATTCCCTCATTTGGAATTAACTTAAAGCACTGTGATTTATAACTCCTTCTGTTATAGCACTTTCTACATACATATATTCTTTGCTGATGCTCTGTACTTATTCATCTTTGAAAACATAGGAGAGGGGCACCTGGGTGGCTCAGTCGGTTAAGCATCCGACTTCAGCTTAGGTCATGATCTCACAGTTCGTGGGTTCTAGCCCTGCATCTGGCTCTGTGCTGACAGCTCAGAGACTGGAGCCTGCTTCAGATTCTGTGACTCCCTCTCTCTCTCCCCCTCCTTGTGTTGTCTCTCAAAAATTGAATAAACGTTTAAAAAAAAAAAAGAAAACATAAGCTAATAGGGAGAGGAACTTAGAAAATAAATAAATAAGTAAATAACCAGCTGATTTGATGTCTTTACCACACATTTGCTTCTTTTCCTTTCACAGGTGACAACTAATCTTTTCCTACCAAAATTTGCTCTCTGTGCTTGTATTCTCTCTTGGTTTTTTTTCTTCTTCTTCTCTCTCCTCTAACATAAATTTATCAATCTCCTTCTTTGCAGGATCATTTTCATCAGCACAAACATGTTCTTATATTTGTCTTCTTAAAAAACAATCCCTATTGATGCTACATCCTTTTCTAATCACCACCACATTCTCTCTGCTCCCTTTTATAGCAAAATGTTTTCAATAGTCCACGGTACCTATCTCTACTTCTTCATCATTTGTTCTTCATTCATCTCTTGTAGATTGGGTTTACAACCCCACAACTTCGCCATGGTTGTTCCTATCAACGTCATTAGACTGATCTCCATATTGTTAAATTCTATGGTCATTTTCAGCTCTCAGAGGCATTTAACATAATTGATGACTCTTCTTATTGAAATATTCTTTATGTTGGCTTTCATGACATCATGCTCAACCATATTTATTTCCACTTTTTTGACTGCTTACCGATAATGGAGATAAAATAAATCATAAAATAGTCTCAGTGAATAAAAAGAATGAAATAAAAGAGGGAAAAAGAATAAAGAATAGACAGGACAAATAGAAACCAAAAAGGAAAATGGTAAATGAAAATTCTACCACGTAGATAATTACATTAAATATAAATGGCCTAAACACCCTAACTAAAAGTCAGAGATTGTCAGACTGGATAAATGAAAGACTGCACCATGTGCTTCCTACAACAACTCGTTCTTTTTTTTAATTAATTAATTAACTAACTAATTAATTAAATTTAAATCCAAGTTAGTTAACATATAGTGTAATAATGACTTCAGGAATAGAATTTAATGATTCATCACTTACATATAACACCCAGCGCTCATCCCAACAAATGCCCTCCTTAATGACCCTTGCCTATTTAGCCCATACCTCCACCCAACACTCCCCTAGCAACCCTCAGTTTTTTTTCTGTATTTAAAAATCTCTTATGGTTTGTCTCCTTCTCTGTTTTTACAGTATTTTCAACAAACTCTCCTTATGCACAAAGACACAAATAGGTTACGATTAAAGGATGGTTAAACATACACCATGCTAGCATGTATCCATTGAAAGCCAAATTGGCTACATTAACATCAGACAAAGTAGACTTTGGAATAAGGAATATCACCAGGGATAAAGAAGGAGAGTTCATAATGATAAAGTGATCAATTTATCAAGAAGGAATAATCATTCTAAATGTATACCCATCAATTATCAAGCTTTAAAATACACAAAGCAAAGACTCAACACGACTGAAAGGACAAACAGACAAATCCACAATTATAGTTTAAGACAACACTCCTTTCTCTATAATTGATAGGGGAAGAAAATCAATAAGCATATAGAACTTGAGCAATATATCAACAATGTGATATGATTAACACTTATTTTGAAACGCTCCATGACAAAAACAGAATACTCATTTTTAAAATTTGCACATGGAACATTCATTAATATAGGTCATATGTGGAGTCATAAAATGAGTCTCAATAATTTAAAAGAAATGAAGTCATATGGAATTTGTTCTTCTATAATGGAATTAAATTAGAAATCTATGACAGAGATCTCCCATGGAGAGCATGCAGAGAAAGTGGAGACATGGTCCAAGGCTAAAACTTGGGGAAATACCATAGGAGGAGCTCTTGAAGGAAACTAGTGAGTAAAGGTCAGAGTAGAATAAAGATAACCAAGAAAGAGGAGTCATAGAGGCCAAAAGAACAAAGAAATACAAGGAACCACAATGTTAAATGAAGAAGTATCCAATATGAGTGTTGAAACAAATCCACTGCACTTGGAGACATGGGGATTAGTGGTGTCCTCAGGAAGAGAGCAGTTAATGAGAAATGGGAAGTAAAGGCAGTATCTATCCCTTTTTCAGGCAAAACCGCCTTACCTCTTGGGAAAGCTAAAAGAATAAAAAAACAATGCAGCGACTGGAGGGAGAGTCAGGGTCAAAAGAGGGGATTTTTTTTTTAGTTTCTTAATTTGTGGTTTTAAAGATAAGGGAGATTTGAACATGTTTGCAGACTGAAGGTTAAGAGCTGTTAGTAAAGGAGATGGGAAGGAATGGAGTTATGACCATAGGTGGGGGAGTCATCTTGAATACAGACATGAGAAGTAACAGTGTGTTACTGGGGAGTGAAAATGTAGATCAATTTGTAGGTGGGGCTGAAAATTGCTATACATAGGACTACATTGATTTAACTTTTACCTTTTTGTTGATGACTCTCAAACTTTATCCCTAGCCCTAAATGTTGATCTCCAGATCCAACTTCTAAGTGTTCTCTGGTCTTGTTCACTTAGAGAGACCACCACTTTGCATTTACATGTATGAAAACAAACTTGTATTCTGCCTAACAAGTTCCCTTTCTGTTTCCCCTCTTCCCTTTGTCCCCTCTTGGCTCAGGTAATCGAAACCTCAAGTCAACCTATTATGTGGCATGTCCTAGACTTACGTCAGATGAAAAGTTGAGTTCCACTTCTTAAAAGCTACAGGGCATGGGGTGGGCTGTTGATGCATATGGGGTGGGTGTGGGTGATGGATCATAAAACCAGATAGGTTTTAAAAACAGAGAGGAAAAATGGGTTTTGAGATTACAAATCAAAGCCAGCCAGGCTATCCCCAATATCACCAATTCACAGAGGTGAATCAGGAGAAAGAATCTAGGTAGAAAGACAGCAAGATGAAATTTTGTGAGATTAGAGATTAGAGGTTTTGAGGGTGGGAAGCTCTGAACTGGTGAAATGCTAGATATAAATCCTTATGGTGTTCCTTTGAACTTGAACATGCACATGGAAAACGTCATTAAAAGCACCAAGCTGGCGTAGACTCCCCAAGTTTATAGGTTGAAGGACCCATTATTCTTCTACACCCCAGCCTTGGAATGTGGACTTTCCCTTGATTGTTCCTTCTTTTTCCCTCATCCCCATTCTACCATGATTTATTTTTGAGTGCTAGATATTTTTCCTCTACAATGTTTCTGTACTCTGGCCCCGAAAGCATGAATCTCCTTTTTTTTTTTTTTTCCTTTTCTTCTCACCAGTCACTGTCTAGATTGCTTACACCTTTTGTTTCTAGTCAGTGTGGAAATGTTAATAAAAAAAAAAAAAGGTTTTCTCATAGTTTTCCTACTCTTGGCAGACAGACTATACCTGGCTAGAGGCCAGTAGTAGCAACGTGCATGAATATGAAAAATATATATATAATAATGAGGAAAAACACTGATCCAACCCTTGGAAAATAACTCCCCTGAAAGTCTAGGTTTATGTTCTGGGCCAAGATGTCGATTGTTGTTTATTTGCTCTGAGCCAGACATGGTGGCTACAAGCTGCTTGGCTTTCCAAAGGTCTCACAAGGCATTATAGCCCTGCAAAGGCCCCCTTCAGAGTAGATTTAATTAGGGCAAACGATATTAATGTTCTTGCCTGGAGACTGCTACAGTCCAGTTGCATGATGGTGAGTCTGGGAGTTATCCATGCTGGGCCATCACCCCACTCTTTTGTCCCCATCAGTAACTTTGAATTTCATAAATGTTTGGATGTGTAAGCCCTCAGAAAAGTATCCTCTTTCCTCATTTACCTCGACCACGTGGGATCACTTGTGGTTTGGGGCCAATGTATTAATAGCACTATAAATACAGCTCACAAACCATTCATCACCTTTCTCTTTGACATCGCCTTTTTCAAGGACAAAAACCTCCATTTTGTGGTAGACGTTGCTGCTTTTTACCTGCAAGAGTCTGGAAACAGGGTCTTTTCAAAATTCAGTTCAAATGTGTGGCTACATTTACTCCAGCCTTGGCCCAATGGCAGCACGGTATCTGTTACAAATAGTTACCAGTCACATAAACCAGCCACTATTCCTAGTCTCTCTGCTCACAGAATTAAACTGTTCATGTATCCTCATGTCCTCACATTCAAGAAGCATAAAAACCTATCAGCATCTATTGAAAATGGCTCTTCCTGGGCCCTAGTGTAATGGAATAGGAGTCCCAACCATTGTGTAAGGAAGGGAAAGAATTATGGCATGAGGGTTGGGTGGCAAGTGCTGTCACTGAGGGTCATGAGTGGTAGAGGACGGTGGCAACATGGCCTGCTACTCAGGCCATCCAGGAATGCTGGCCAAACCCCAGAGACAGATCTGTCTAGGGAGAGCAGCATGGAAGGCAGTTTAGAGGTCTACCAGAGAAAGCCTTCCATTTCACCAAAAGATCCAGATGACCCTTGGTGGGGGACACATCCTGGTTTAATCTGGGGAAGGATAGAGGCTAGAAGTAGTTTTCTATTTGCTACCCAAAGCCTAGGTGTGACTCAGGTAGAAGACACAGTTCTGGGTCTCAAACTCCTCTCCTGAGGTTTCCTCAATAGTGGTTCTCAATAGGGGAATGGTACCACCTCCTTGAGAAGAGCATTTGGAAATACGAGGGGGCCATTTTAGTTAGTCACCATGCTGTGGATGTTGACATGAGGAACCGAGAGCAGGAAAGCAAAATGTCAGCAAGGCTTGGGACAGGGTCACCCAACAAAGAATCATCCTGCTGGGATGTCTCCCTATGAGAAACACACATGTCCTTCCCAGGAGGCTCCCACCAAGTCTGGGCAGACTCTGTATTTTGGAGTTTAAATATGGTGTCCTGCCCTTGTCTTTGCCTGTCAGAGCGCAGAGCTCTGAGCTCCTCCTTTCAGGGGCTGGCACTGCCCAACATTAGATACAAACAAAAAGTGCCTGTGCAGGTCAGCAGCTCCTACAGCTGACAGTGACACCCAGCCTTCATTATCACCACAGCAAAGAATATTTGTAGTAGAGATTGCTCCTCTGAGAGAACTGAGTTTCATGGCAGGATTCATGATGAGAATGAATTTAGAGGGATGGGTGGGAAGCAGTTTTAATTGACCACCTGTAGCTCTCAGGAAACAAAGATATCCCCAGAAATATGAGTTCATTCAGCTTTTAGAAGGTTCAAGAGGTTTGCACTACCCGGTTTTTCTTTCCCAGGAACTAACCCAGATGTCAGTTGGTCATTTTCTTGAACCAGAGCAATGGTATTTTGACAATGGCTAGAATCAAGCTTAGAAATAGAGGTAGCAAGAGTGTGGCTTCCCTTTTGAGTTTTCTTTTTCTCTTCCATCTCTAAGGGTAAGAGCAGAGCCTGCCAGTAGTTTGCTAATTGTCTTGAAGTGAAAAGACTGTTTAATTCAGAAGAGATTTTAGACTCCCAGGGGCATGACGCCCATCATTTCACAATGGAGAATTATTTTGTGGTATTTATTTTATGATTCCTGACCCTTGTTCTAAATCTTGCTGGTGTGTTTTCATTTAAAATGTATTAACTGAAACTTGGCATCGTGACTTGGCTCTATTAAGCTCTACAACAGCTTAATCCAGATTTTATTATACTGGGACTTGAGTATATGAACTATAATATGGGGGAAGCTTGAGGATAAATAAAGTAATTTTGATACTTACTATGCATTTAACTCTTTTGATGCTCTCTTGGCAATTAACTGGAGTATTTGTGGTTGGTTTTCAACGTTCTCAAAATGTTGCTACAGTAACTGTTAAGTCTCCCTGAGACTGGGGTTCATGGGATGTGGGGTAAATGGCAGCCTCAGTTGAAAGTTCTAGGTCCTGTGGTTATCATACGTTAGGCTTATCTAGTGGATGTGGACCCCGACTAGGCAGCCTTAACCTCCCCTCTGAGCTCCAGGATACTCACATTTGACCACCTCCTTACCAGCTTTCCTTCGACCTCTTGCGAGTTCTTCAACCTCAATGCTTACAAGTGGACCTCCAGAACTTCCTCTCAAACCTGCTCCTTGACTGTACACCCCTTCTGGAAAAGGAGCCACCATTTACTCAGTTGCCCCTGCAACTCTCTCTCCTCTACTACAAACTTCTAGGTTACATCTGCAGTCCATCCACTTCTCTCCATCTCCACTGCCCATCCCAGATCCAGCACCAGTGGTTCTCACTTGGAGTATTCATTTAGCTTCCTACCTGTCTCCCCAGGACTATTTGTGACTATGATCATCTGTAGCCTTCTCTCCTGCAGCCAGAGTGATCTCCTCTAAGTAGAAAACAAAGCTCTTTACAGCCCTGCCCCAAACCCTTCAATGGCTTCCCAGTGCACGTAGCTCAGAATTTAAGTCTTTCACATGTCCTCAAGACCCTGTGTAATCTGACTCCTGTTTACCTCCCAGCTTCCTCTCACTCTGTTTCCACCTTTTATTGGGTGTTGGCCTCCCCAGTCTTTCCCCTAAACCAGCTCCTGGCTGGGGTCCCCTTATCAGTGCAATGACTTCCTTGAAGAGGCCTTTTTGATCCCCTCCCAATCTAACTAAAGCCCCTATTGTATTCTCTCATAGCACCGGTACTACTCCTTCAGGACACTTATCACAGTGTGTACTTTTATATTTATTGTTGTATTCTAGATTTGGTACCTGTTCCTCCCATTAAGCTTCAAGTCCCATTAGGGTTAGGGCATTGTCTACTTTGTTCACCACCATAAATCCAGTGACCAAACCAGTGTCTGATATGTAGTATGTGCTTACTAAATATTGGCTGAGTCCATACATTCTGACTTCAGGTACTTGATGATCACCTTCATCAGCAAAAATTTACTGAGTTTCTGCTATATTCTTTCTAGAAGGGGAGGAACATAAAATCTAAAAGAATTTAAGAACCATTCAAAAGATTTTTAAATCAAGTGGAAATCCATATTTTCTTAGTCTAGAATTCCCAAAGGACTTTTGGAGCAAAATCTAGTGAGTAACCATGTAAAGAACTCATGAAATGGAGACAGGTTGGGGAAGAATAACCTGTGACCAGGGATTTCAGAGAGCTGAGCACAGGCCCTAATGGAAAAGAAATCCATAGAAAATGTGTGTGGTGGCCACCTAGCTAGGTCTTCTCACTGGGTCTTGTTCTGAGTCTTCCTGTTAATCCATCAAAGTCTGTGTGTGTTTTATCTCCTTTTCCAGGAGATAAAATAAAACGTGCTTAATTGTTCATAGCTATACTGCATTTAATTTATTTGCTTTCAAGTTTTCACATGAGCCTAGAGAGTTTGTATGTGAAAGAAATCTTTACTAAGTTTGAAAATAATTTATAGAAAATTAGAAGAAAAAAAGGCAAAGGTGGGTGAAGGCCATTTGCTTCAATGCCTCCAGCACATACTGAAGGAGGTCTGAAAGGTCACATTTTAAGGCCATTTTCCTCTGTTTTTTATAAGAACAAATATGATACTATGAATTTAGGATGGTAGGTTTATAAACCACTAAGGAGGGAAAAGCAGATATTCCAAAGAGATGTGCAAAGTCTTTTATCAGTAATGGGCTGTTTAGGTTAAAGACATGCTTATGGAGAATCTAGGTAGGCCCCTGGAGGCCAAACTCTGAGCTTAATCCACCAAAGATCCAGCTAGGAAAAATGGAAGGAAACTTCTCCAAGGCTTGCCCTAGTTGGATGGCAGCTCTCCACCAGCTTCTCAAGCACCTCTTCATTGCACTGTGCTTCTGAAAATGGAAGGGGAATTTTCTTAAGAGGTCTTCTAGTTTGGCTCCCTGGCTTCAACAAGGGAGCTAAGAATAATAAACACCTTGTACACTTGGAGTCAAAGAAGCTAAGTGACCTTGTCCAAGGTCACACAGCTAGTAAACAGCAGAACTGGTGCTAGAACCCAGGCCAGGGTGGGCCAGAACCATGCTTTTAACTCCTACCCCATATCTTGCCTTCCCAGTTCACATCTGTGTAAATCCGTCGTTCTCAACGTTTTGGTGTTGCCGTGTCCAATGCTCCAGTGTCATGATTCCCCCTATTTCTCCTTTTTTCTAACTACTCCCTACCTCCTTCTTCCAATCTGCCTACAGGGCAATATGAAATAAAAATGTAGTAATTTTCTTTTTAGAGAATGTTCTAACCCCTTGGTCCTCTGCCCCACCTCCTTTGCCCATCATAACAAGGTTTAGAAACTAAAGCATTGACTGAAACTTCACAACTGCTCACCATGCAGAAAATGATTCCCTTTCATTTATTGTGCAAAAATATGCCCGAAATGTGGAACATAATCTTCCCCATTCCCAGAGATATTGTCCTGGGCTTCTGTTAGCAACATTATTTTCTTTGGAGCCTTATGCACCTATACAGAAGGTTCTAATTATGCTTTAGCATATCTCAGTGAGAAAGATCTCGTGCAGTAAGTTGGTCTCATTTCAAGTAAAGATCATCTGCAAAAATCATATTCTATTTTTAAGTCATACAATCTTATTATATTTTAAATGATTTTATAATTTGTCTGAAATTCTTTCAAGTAGGCTGTAGAAAAATTTATATGCAAACACACATATGCAAATCTGAATACATTGAGAGCAAGCATGTAAGACATAAGGTACTAGGGTTAAAACCACAGAACTAGGACCTGAAATAATATTTCCTCTTGTACGTCTTGTACTTGCACTAGCAATAAAAGAATATGTACCATTTTCCCACCCAAACAAAAAGTAATGTTACTTAGGGAGCTGCAAATAACGTGAAATGTGATGATGCCTGTGATCCGCCAAAGTGACTCTTCTACTTTTAGGGTAGAAGGGTGAAAATTCTCAGTAACCCCTCCATCAGCTGCATGCTGTCTGGGGGAGCATGAAGAACATCTGATGTCTCGCCATTAGCTCTCTTTTTGGTGTTGTTCTGTGCATTTTCCTCAAAGGGAGTCACCACTTTACTGTCTCCTATAGCCCTGGAGTTCATGCAGCTACCTCCCTCTCCTGTGAGTTCAAATGGGTAGATTCATGAATGGTACAGATGGAGAAATAGATTAACTTTAGAAAGGATGCTGGCACTGATACTCTTGGGACTGAACTGCTTCCAAGACAGAAATAATCTTTGTGCTTTCAAAATTGGGAACTCTGATGCAATTTTACTCTCCTTGTCAAATGGCTGGATGTGGTATAGTAACCGTGGTGGGGGGTGGGGTGGGGATGGGAACAGCCAGTCAGGTGGCTTTGATATGAATAGCTTGAAAATGAGGCAAATTATTGTGCCAGGATTTTCTAGTAAGCTAGCATAAGATTTTTTTTTTCTTGGAGATTGAAACATTGATAATTGATTGGATTCTGTCTACGAAATTGTCTACAAAAGGCTGTTTCTTCCTTCCTTCCTTTCTTCCTCCCTCCCTTCCTTTCTTCCTTTCTTCTTTCCTTCCTTCCTTCCTTTCTTCCTTCCTTCCTTCCTTCCTTCCTTCCTTCCTTCTTTCTTAAATACTTACTGCATATATGCTAACCGATATGGGACAAAGAGAAATAAGGAATGATCCCTACCTTCATTGACGAATGAGGGAGATGAATCTAGACTCAGATACCAGCTCTAACGTTTGATGGTGTGTGCTATGATTTTCCCCCTGGGGACAGGAGGGAGAGTCCTTGACAAACCTGGAACTCCTTCCATCCCCCCAACTCTTTACCCACTGCTTCATCTTATGGTGTGTGTTTCTGTTTGAAATTATTTGTTTTTGTTGCATTTCTTCCCACTAGAACACCAACCTTATGAGGGCAGGGATTTAGTTTTATTCAACAGCTTATCCCCAGTGTCTGGAAAAGAGCTCATTGACAGTAGGTTCTAAACAAAGATGTGTTATGAGCACAGGGCTGTATATTGCAGAGAAGGGGGAGATTGCCTGCAGCAAAGAATGGTGGTAAGGGTCAAAGGGAGGAAGCCTTGCTGGAGAACAGGGCACAGACTATAGTGTCTCACCGGGTAGAGGAAGTGAAGCAAACATACCCCTGGAAGAGGGGACAAAGTGGACAAAGGATCATATGAGTGAAAAAAACTTCAAATGGGAAAGTTAGGTCAGTGAAGCCATGTGTCAGGTGTGTGGGCAAGGGGCAAGAGAGGAATTATGGAGAAAAGATTGGGCTGGACTGTGAAAGTGTCTAGCACAAAGTGAAAAATAATATGAATTCACCAAGTTATTGGAAGGGTAACCAAATCTTTTCTGTAGCTATTTAGGATATAGAAATAAATAAACTGTGTGTGTATGTGTTTGTGTGTGTGTGTGTGTGTGTGTGTGTGTGTGTGTATTCACCAAGCATTTCACACATAGTAAATAACTAGCAAAATTAGTTTCTTTGTATGGCATGCCAAGGGATTTATCCTACAGTTATTAAAGTCCTCCTACCCCCAGGTATTTAACAAGGGGAGGGGCATGTTGAGATGGGTGTTTTGGAAAGCTCCAGAGAATGCGTGGAGGTTGGATCAGGCAAGAACCTGTACCAGGGAGGCCAGGTTAGAGACTGTGGAAGTCAGAGGTGATAATGACCAAATTAAGGTCAAGGCAGTTTGCAGAGAGGGGAAGGTTTCTATTCAAGGGCTATTTAGCAGTAAAGGAATAGATCCTTGTATCCAATTCAATGTGGAGAGTAAAGAAGAAAGCAAGTGAGGATGACATTAAAATGACTTCGTTGCATTTATTATTATCTGATATGATAAAACATATATGGGTTTTTTTTTTTTGCTTGTTTGTCTTGTGGACTGTGTCACCCACTAGAAAGTGAGCTGCTTAAGGACTCTTCCAATATTGCTCTCTATCACATTTCCATAGCCTAAAACCACGCCTGGCCACAGAAAATACTCAATTAGTATTTGCAAATGAATTACTGCATGAGTGGGAATGCTCTTTGCCATAGATTAGATAAGGAAGGCAGGAAAAATGTCACGTTTGGATGAAGAGGTAAGAAATAAGGCACAAAGGTAAGGATCCAGGCAGAGCTGCCCAAAGTTCTCTTGAACTGATGAGAAAAGTCAAGACTGCAAAAAGTCACAAATGCTGGAATCATTTTGGAGTTGTTAATGTGCTGGTGATGAATGGGATCATTAGGGAAGATAAGAAGGGGCACAGATCAAGAATAAAAACCGGAGGCATACTACTATGTTAAAGGAGTTGGAGAAAGACATGGAACCAAGACAAGAGATGGGAAGGCATGTGGGAAGTGTCAAAGGAAAGCCCCAACAGTATGTTGCTCTAGAACCATGGCAGGAGTGGGCACCTGGGTGGCTCATTCGGTTAAGTGTCCAACTCTTGGTTTCTGCTCAGGTCATGGTCTCATGAGATTTATGAGGTTTATGAGATCAAGCCCTGCATTGGGCTCTGCGTTGACAGTGCTGAGCCTGCTTGGGATTATCTCTTCCTCTCTGCCTCTCTCTCTCTCTCTCTCTCTAAAAATAAATAAATAAGCTTTAGAATCATGGCAGGAGAAAGTTGCAAGAAGGCCAGCGTCAACAGACAAACCCACCAGCACAGTGGTTCTATGGTTCAAATTTCAGTGGAGAGAGGGGTTGGTGTGCCAGGGCAGTGTGCTAGAGCTGGCTTGCAAGAGCCAATTGTTGACTTTGGGGGAATGTTGTGAGTTATTATTAAAATTAAAAAATTATCTTTTGTAAGCTTACCATTAAATACATTAAAATCGAAGATAGTAAAGGTTCCAAATGCTTTACTTCCTAATTATTTTATTACATTTTACTCTTGTCTATGCTCTTGAGGTTATGTATGTCCGTTGAATCTGTGTGGTCTAAGTAGTACCTAGTGGCATGCCAGTGACTGTCACTTCTCAGCTCTGCATCCAGTTATGTCATGTTGGTCGGGTGAATCTGGCCTTCGTAGGAGTATTTACACCGCGGCAACTGGCTAAGGCTGTATATCAGGACTCTTCTCCCCAGAGCACTGGTTGTTAAACATTTACCATTTACAGTGGCCCACCACTGCTTGAATGGGGGGAGAAAAGGATCCAGTGTGAGTTTCATTTAGACTGGGGAAGATGGGGGTAAGAAGCCATTGGAGATGGTGGTGGAGATGCCTGAGACAGATGGCACTTCCATGAAGCAAGACCGAGTGGGTGGTGGACTGGGTCCCTGAGCTCTGGTATAGGGAAGGCTTATTATCCACTGACGTGGCATAAGTGCCACTTAAATGCATAACCAAATAATGTGACTTTTTCAACCATATCCTGTTGATATGACCGTTAGGTCCTCCTCATTGATCCGACTTCCCTTTATAGAATTCACCTTTGAGCATTTAAAAGTTTGCTTTAAGTGTCCTGCCATATGCCATCCCAGTGAGACAAAACATCAGCCTGTTTATCTTGTATAAACTCTGTTCCTTGGCAAACTGCTCGACAGGCAGGTACTTTGTGTGACAGGCTGCTTCAATCTGGCCAATTCCAATGGAATAGCGTTAATGACTCAAACGCCGTCATTAAATAGGTGAAGTAAATACCTAGAACGAATTGCCCGGTGGAACTTAGTATTTCTCGGTATTTCTAAGCCCTGCGTTTGTTTTCAATAAACACACAAAGCTCACACTCTCTAAAATTATTACTTGAGGTTCAAATTAAACCATAATCCCCACCACCACCACAAAAACAATGAAACGAAACACCCACTGTTCCACTGTTTGTAAACTACATGTGCCTCTTCCTTCCCCCACCCCCCCAACCTCACCCCGTCTTCTCATATTGCCTCTCCCCTGGGAGGGGACTATGCCATCTTCCAGGTGAGGGCTCGAGGATTTAGTACCCCAAACAATGAGGCCAAACAGGCCCATCTAAAAGGCAAGGTGAAATAAAGGCTCCAGGAGCTGAACCCCTGCATCACTGGTTATTTAACCTCATACATCCTGCTATAGCTGCATGCAACTTCACCTTTTTCTCTGTGCACTGGTCTATTTCTCCTCTTTCCCACTTAGAATACTTTTGCATGATACTTCCCAGATTTCATAATCATCTCTATAATTGTCCTTCCTGGTGACCATTTACAATCCCATTATATTAATAGAACACAGTCTGCCTAAACCGTTGCCTCACAGTTGGGCACTTGGGCTGTTTCCAATTATTCGTTTTAATATAGGGCAGGACTTGAAACATCTTTTTACACATGTGTTTGTTTCCTTGGAGTTGTTCCTGGGGACATTTTTCCCCAAGAGGCTCCACCAGGTCAAAGAGTAGAATAATTTTTATGACTTGTCACTTATTGCAAAACTGCTCTTGAAGACTTCTTTTTTTTTTTTTCAATTTTATAGTGCCACCAGCAAAGTTTAGTGTGCCTGCTTCCTCAAAGCCCTGCCAATAAACAATTTTGTCATTTTTATTCATTTCTCCTGTTGTTCCGGTTACAGCACAACTCCATGTAGCTAAGGAGATGGAAATCAGAAAATAATCTTCCCCTAATCAAAGCCTGCTGTAGTTATAGGTGGGAGGTTTTGACATATATCATAAAGAGTTAAGAAAGATTTTTATCATTCAAGCACAAAAATGAAAAGAAAGGTGGGGACACAGGCGGCCCTTTTAAGGGGTTAGAGGCAAAAGAGAGAACAAATAGATAAGACAACACCAAAGGGAAAATGATGAGGCACATTGTAGAACAAATGAGGAGGGAAATATCCCTGCTTACTATTTTCAGCCCTTTCCGAAGCAAAAGAATTGCTAGAATTACTACATTTGGGGAATAAACCTGTAGCGTAAGCTTTGTGTTTGTTATTGCTGTTAAATATGTTAAATTCAACACAATATGTGGGATGTTATCTTTTCTCTCTACTTGGCCTGAGATCTGTTTTCTCTCTCAGTAGCCATCATCCAAAATAAGAACGGTGAAAATGCTATGAAATTGGCTTTTGCATTTTTAAGAGGGCTCATTATTGACCGAGCAGTCCCTACAGGCTGCATGTAGATATCTCTGGCACTCATAACAAGCAATGGACATACACAGCACGTTCCTTTAAGAAGACTGTATTTATACTTAATTGTTTTTGGACATTTAAAGCCGATTTCCTCTGAAGGGACATGACTTGTGTCTTTAGTTTTACGGAGAATCTTCTCAAAGGAAGCAACTAGATTCAATGCAGCCATCAGATTATTTCACAAATTGCAATTTCATTTCCCTATGAGAGAAAAATGTCTCTAAAGGCTGTATGTGCTGGGCTCTACCTCCAGTTGCTTATTAAAGTTTGAACTTCTATAATCTCAGCTCTTTCATTGTTGTTGACTACGGAGAAGTTATCCGTTATTTTTAGAACTTGTTTAGCACAGTGAGATTTCCTAATACACATTTACACTTGGCTGACTGGGATCCTCCATTTTGAAATAAAGAGCCTGCGTCTACAAAAGCAATGTGAGGTGCCATATTGGGGCATATTCCAGATGACCAAGCCAAGAGAACAGCTTCTGCCTGAAATAGAGGAATTTATTCTCTTGATGGGATGGAATTAAATTTTATTACTGTTTTCCTTTCTTTCTGAGAACTTATTTTTCTCTGTTTTAGCTTACTCAACATCCCTAATGCGTTTGATACAAACTTCCCTGTTGGAAACTTCTCCATCCTGGTATCTCTGACCTTTTTCTCTGGTTCTCCAATTCTCCAGTGACTTCATATCTGGAATCTTCTGTGGCTCTTCTTCCTCCTTCGCTTACCTGCCAAATGACAGCGTGCACCAACACTCGGGCCTTCTTTTCTGTATGTATAAGACTCCTAACTTGGCATTTTCTAGCACATTCCTTCTCCCCAAGCTCCAGTCCCATATCTCCTTACAGTTGTCCACAGGACATTTCTACCACCACATGCCCCCTGATGTGCCTTGTATCTCACAGATGCAAGAAATCGCCTTCCTTTCCAGTATGCTCAGGAGAGCTAGTCCTCCCAGCTTTAATTCATCTCAATCACCCAGACTACCTCAAACATCTTTGGCCCTTTGGGATAACCCAAACCCAGACACCAAGCTGTGCTTGGATTTACCTCAAAATTTCTCTCACATTAGTCTCCCCTTCTTTGTTCGATTTGCTGCCCTTACTTCCAGCTCTGTTTACTTTCACGGTCTCTGAGATGAACACCCCAATACCCATCTCTTCCCGCATCCTTCTTTCCTGTCCATCCCTCTCAGATTTCTTCAAGCATCATGGCAACTGCTCCCTTGCCTGAGTATCCTCAGTGCCTCTCTATGTCCTACTACACTCAGTCTAGACCTCATTCTGTATCTTTCCCAGTCTTTATAATCTGGTTCCCAGAAACAAATTTTCTTTCCCTCTAACCTCCAACCAACACTAACCATTCCCATGGGACTGATGTCTTCGTTTTATCTACGTGCAACAGTATGCTGGAACTGTCTGGTACTGGCTCACAAGAGCTGGTGTGAAATTTTCAGGGAGTTTTTGAGCCAGTTAAACACAGCTAAAGGAAGTTGTAGTTATTAAACGGAAATCATATAAACTTAAACAAATTATGTTTAAAAAGTTAATAAATCCTTAAAACTCATAACTTCCTAATTATTTTAATATTATCTGTGCTCTTGAGATTATTTATGTTGTATGTGGAAATGCTGTATGACAGTGAGAGTGAGCTGATGCACACCTCTTCCCAACTCTGCATTCAGTAATGTCACACTACTAGCTGAGAATCAGCCATGTTTGGGGTATTTATACCACGGAAATTGGTAAATGCCACCAATAATGGTTGGTTTCTTTTTCCAAGAGAAGGATGTTGAACATTACCAGCGTTCCACTGTGCTCATCCCTTGTATATTTCTCTGTCTGGGACGTCCTTCTTTTTTCCTCTTAATTTAGCAGGTCTTCCCTTTTTTCCCACAATACAAAATCTTTACTGATCCCCAAACACCCAGTTGAATCTCTCCTTATCAACCACACTTCCCTGACAATAATCGCTTTCATCGACCTATTTGCCACCCAAACCCTGCATTCTTTCTTTTTTCTAAGATTTTATTTTTAAGTAGTCTCTACACCCAATGTGGGCTTGAACTCACAACTCTGAGATCGAGAGTCACATGCTCTACCAACTGAGCCAGCCAGGCACCCCTAAACACTGCATTCTTTATGTCCCGAACCAAACAACCTAGCGCTTAATTGTATGGTTTCCATTAATTTGGTTTAATTGGACGATTCAACCATTTGCAATGTCATTGTGTTCCTTTAGAGCTTCGTATGTGCCATACCCTGTGTTGGTTTCCTTTCTGTCCCAGCTCATTCATTGCTAGTTCATGCCTTTTCCTCTACTAATAGTTTCATGCACCTTGGAAGTCATCAACCACTTTACTTCAACATCACTTTTGGGTCCAACACAAAGCGGAGCCCTTAACAGGGACTCAAAATAGATCTATAAGTTGGTACAACAATCTGTAAGTATTAGATGTTCAAGGATGATGAGTATTGCTGAATTTCGGGGCGGGGGTGGGGGAATGCCTTGGTTCAAGTTGCTCGAAACTTTTGTTTCAAGTGCTGAAAGTTTCAGTCCCAAATCTAGTATCAATGAAGGGGGAGATTATGAGGGGTTTAGGAGGCTTGCATTCAGGACCATGTGGCCATGGTCACACCGTTGTTCAGTCTTGTACCCAGGTAATATTATTTGTCCTGCTTACCTACTTACTTGGTTGCTGTGAGGACCAAAAGAGAAAAGTATGTAAAAAGGTGCTTTGCAGAGTGTTCCTCTAATGTACAGACTGAGAACCCTTACGGCCCCCACCCACCCTTTACCATATTCATGCCATGTTCCTTCCTCCAGCCATCTGTAAACAAGAAGAAAAGGACTAATCTGTATCTTCCTTATTGCACACCATTTCCTCCCCTTTCTTTCCTAAGATAAAGAAGCAGAAAGAGACTCTTAAAAACTGAGAACAAACTGAGGGTTGATGGGGGGTGGAAGGGAGGGGAGGGTGGGTGATGGGTATCGAGGAGGGCACCTTTTGGGATGAGCACTGGGTGTTGTATGGAAACCAATTTTACAATAAGTTTCAAAAAAAAAAAAAAAGAAGAAGCAGAGATGCCAGGTTGATGTCCAAAATGAGTTTCGAAAAAGCAGGAGCATGAGCACACTGTAGTTACCAGTACTGAGTAGTCATAGCACCATCTCCAAAAGCTCTGGTTGTGTCATGACATGTTCCTCCATAAATGCCTACATACATCCACGTAGATAAGCTTATTTTTGAAGCTTTCAACCATCCTGTGAAGTGAGTAGAATAGGATGATAATGATGATTGATTGATGATACCTATTTTATGGGCCTCCTCAAAGTCACATGGCCACTCAGTGGCCAAGCCAGGATCAGAAGCCAGGTTTCCCATTTCAGAGTCTAGCATGACTTTATGAACACCCACTGTCTCAGTTGTTCAGCAGCGCCACTCAACTTTATGCCTTTTTATGATTTCTGCCCAACACCTCTTTGTGACACAAGGGGAAGAACCTACCCTGGAGGTCAAGAGGGATGTTTTGAAGCATGCACCAACACTTCACTGAAGCAAATAACTTTGCTTCCACTGAAGCAAATAACTTTGAGCATCTCAACCTCTTGGTGCCCCAGAAGCTGATGCCATCTGTCAAGGCAATGGTTGTGCAGCTCATTGTCCCCACCTCACAAGACTTTGAGAGGATACAAGGAGATGCTAGATGTCATAGTGCTTTGAGAATCAAGTTGCTGCACGAATCAGGACATCATCAAATGTAACAATAGTTCTGTCTCTTTAAAGCAGCTCCTGGAGAAGCTGGTGAATGAAAGCCATCCCCATGCCAGCATTGGTGCTCTTTCTCTTTGGTTTTCCCTGGCTTTTCCTACTGTATCCTCCATACGGAGGGCACTGAAGAAGACTTGCAGTTTTCTTTCTTCACAGAGTCTCTAAGAGTTGTGGCACTTAGTCTGGAAACTGTTCCATCTCTTGGCAAAAAAAAAAAAATTAGCCATCAGTTGGTTACTTCGTAAAACTACTAAGCCCAGCCTCATCCATCTGTCCTTCTCTCCCTCTTTCTGACATCAAAAAGACACCAACTTGTCCCTCAAGTTCCTGTCAGAGTCAGCAAGGCCTGTTCTCTCATGGAGTCGTAGGATGGCTGCAGTCCTTCACTAGATGGTTTGAGAGTAGGAAGCAGGGGTGAGTAAATGTTCAGTGGAGACATGAGGCAAAATAGGCTTTGGGTTTCTGGTAGGCCCATTCTTATCCACTGAAGTATTTGCATTTCTCTTCTGAGAAAAAGAGAAAATCAGGCTGAAGGCAAGCATTTGATTGAGTCCAGTACTAAATTTATGAAATGGAGATAGGTTTTGTGTGTGTGTGTGTGTGGTGGGGGGGGGGGGTGTTGTTTTTGCAAACTACTAATGTTCTTTTACCTTTTGCATTTTTGTGGGCAGAAAAGCCTCCTAGTTCTCCTTCCGCTGTTTGAGCTATTCATTCCCCCGGGGAGAGATTGGGAAAGAGTCAAGCCTGCCCTGTCAGGGTGCAAAGAGAAAGAAGTTTCTGACATCCAAAATAAGATTTTGCAGCAAAACAATAGTTTTGAAAACCAGACTTTGTAGAAAGGAAGATGACTTTCAAAATTCTTTAACATACCAGGAACCAAGTCTGGAGGGCTCATATCCTGAAAACTTTTCCATAATTATGGAAGAGACAGACTTTAGCCAGTGACAACTAGGCCTTGGAGCTTGCTGTTCCAGGGTGGGAGAAAGATACGATAAACAGGAAGGGAGGGCTTGAACCAACCCTACCAGGCCTCGCATTATGGGTACAGAAAAGAAATGAGAAGGAAAAAGACTGGGTCAAGTATCAAGGATCTTGCTCAAACACTGTTGTCTTACGAGGCTACCAGAAATACCCAGATAGGCATGGGCAGCCCCAAACCTCAAAGCTCATGGCATGTTTCCCTGGGTATATGATAGGGAAGCTTCTGACCTCTGGGAGAAATCCTGATCTTGACCATTTCTAAAATGGCAGGGGAGGACTGGTAGCAGGCTAACAGTTAAAGGGTTAGAGGGGAGGCAAGAGACCAAACCCCAGTCCTAATATACCGTTACAATTACAACCCCAGAGTTGGGGGTGATGGGAGCCCTGCTGCACAAGTTGAGAGAACACAATTTAGGACTCTGGGAGGAGACTGTTTCACAGGATTCCCCTGCACCAGCCTGGAGAAGACATAAGCTGAGTGGGTCAGAAGAAAACCAGAGATTGGCCCTCCCCAGCTGTCTTCACCTCCAGCATGGAATGGACAGCAGATGGGCCTGGATATCCTTGAAGGGGAAGACAGAAGCCAGACAAAATATCTGACCGGGGAGATTCAGGCTCCTTTTCCAGTAGGGAGGTTCACAGATGTCTTTCTTTGTCTCTTCAAAGTCACAAAATCCTTACATTTCCTGCAAACGCTTAGCTGCCATATTGGAAAGTAGCGGAGCAAACAGGGGAGGAAATCTGAACTGTCCTAAAGAGACTGTTAAGACCAGCCTTACAGGGAATTGAACTTTGAATAAACTGACTGAATGTTTACATTGAAAGGAGACCGTTTAAATTGGAGAAGTCTGAACTATTGTTAATGGCCAGTCTTGGTTGCCTCCACTGCCCAGCAGGGTGGGGGGCTCATGAGGAATAGCAGATGAAGTTATAGAGAAAATAAAGGATTGTTTCTTTGAGCCTCTGAGTTGCAATGTGAGCAAATTTATGCCCTCAATATATTTGCATTCTCTGTCCCTCTCTAAGACCAGCAAGCATTTCTGACAGAGATCCCAGCCTCCTGCAAATTTCTCTGAAATATGGCAACTGCCTGTCTGACGGCTCATAGTTGGTATTGTCTTGGGCTAAGGTGAAGAAATTGTCTGATTACTGTTTTGTATTTGGGGCTTCCATTTTCTCCTAGCTGGCAAAGTTTAGCTAGAGTGCCTGAACTTCTACTATTAGAGTCACGTGTTCCCTCAGGGTGGATGAGAGGGGGAACTTTCCACGCAGCTTCATTGCGACCCCCCCTTAGCTCATAAATGAAGAAAGTCTCATGAGTATGCCCTTCTGCCCATCCCTTTTACCATCTTCCTGATGTGTTTGGTTAGGACTCGGAGGAGTTGAGAATCAACCCTTTACTAGCTGAAGACTTGAAGATCCAGGGGATCTATGCTTCCTTTACTTCCTGTTTCTTGGGCTTCTTTTCCTGCTAGGCACTTCCTGTTTCCCCTTGGCACTTCCTCTGGGCAGGTCTGCCATTCTCTTTTGTCCTACTCTACACAGATGGGTGGGTGGTTACAATAAGAGCCTCTCTTGGGCATGGACATCTCTTTTCTGAGGTTGGAAGGAACATTAACCAGGGCCAAATTCTCCAGTTGTCAGGAGCATATCAGGAGTTTGATGGTCTCTGGTTTGGGGTATGGCCCTAAAATTATATGAGGGAGGTCGGTTATTCTCTATCCCAGAGTCTTATTTATTTCATTCATTGCAACTATCATGAGATGTAACTTCATTATTTGTTTGTTTGTTTACTTAAACTCTATGAGGGAGGGTCCCTGTGTGCCCTGTTCATCGTTATATCCCTAGTACATGGAGCAGTGCCAAGAATACAACTGGTGCTCAACAAATATTATTGAAACAATGTGTTGAAAGACAGAAGGACTGACACACGTGTTAGGAAGCGCGGGGGGGAGGTGGTGGTGGTAAAGACATAAGATAGAGGAAGAGAAAAAAGCTGAGGCAGCACCCTGATTTGTAGCTTGACTTTGCTACAGACCTCATCTACAGTAGGGCAAGTTCCCTCTCTAGCCCCAATGAAAAGAGAAGAATTCTATTTTTTTAAGTTTATTTATTTTGAGAGAGAGAGAGAGCATGAGCAGGGGAGGAGCAGAGAGAGAGAGAGAGAGAGAGGCAGGGAGGGAGAGAGAGAAAGAGAGAGAGAGAGAGAGAGAGAGAGAGAGAGAGAATTCTATGCAGTCTCCACACCATTAGTGCAGAGCCTGAAGCAGGGTTCAAACTCACCACTGTGAGATCACGACCTGAGCTGAAGTCAGACACTTAACCAACTGAGACACCCAGATGCCCTAAGAGAAGAATTCTATTATAGTATGATAATGATACTATGATACGCATGATAGATAAGAAAAACGGATATAAAGTAAATACTTGATGTTGTATCCGTGATGTGTTTATTACAACTGATGGACCTACATTGACAACAGGTGTGATTTTTGCTGCACTATTTGTACAAACCATTTGGGTCAGGCCAACCTGCCAAGGAACTACCAAGAAAATCAGCCAAGGCTGATCGGCAGGAAGGACCATGCAGGCAAGGTCACTTCACTCAAGATGCTGTGAATCCCAGATGGAGGTATGCGAGCTTTGAGTTTGGCTGCCTAGTGCACTGTGAGATGCCCACCTCGAGGAGATGACCTGGCATCTTTCTTCAATGGAGCTGCCATATTAGAAGGCTCTGGGACTCCTCTCTGCTTCCAATGCTGACAGTTGAGTGACAGCAGAGAGGCAAGCCACAGGAAGGCAGTGGCCCAGCTTGTTCCCCTACACCAGCGGTGTCTGGAGTTGGGGTCGAGGGTCAGAGAGTCTTCTAGTTGCGGTTCGATGTATGGGGTTTCCATGCAAGATTCTGTTTGAAGAAGGTTTCCATAGTGAAAACAATTTTAGAGTTTTAAAACCACAAACTTACATAACCTCTAAGATTTTCTTCCGTGTGTGACACGATATCACTTTACAATCCTATAGAACTCCAGTGCGCCAGCAGTCTCGGACAGGGTAGCTTCTCTGAAAAGCACTCGAATGCTATTTATGGCTGGCAGCAGCCATTTTACCCTCTAAACTCCTAAAGAGTATTCTTACTGAATTACCTTTCTGTTCCCCCAAAGCTGCGTGCTTGGTGCTGGGGAGACCATGACCCTGGGGCTAGCTAAGGAGTAAAATAGCCTGTCCATCTGCTTGCCCTCCCAGGCCTTGGCTAGGCTTCCAGGAAAGGCCCAGGGTTATTTCTCAGAGTGACTGCTTACCAAAAACTCTGCCAGCAGCTGGAAATTCTCTATACTGTAGTGTAGTGTGTATTATAGAATACTATAGTATACTATAGAATACTATAGAATAGTATAGTATACTATAGAATACTATAGAATAGTATAGTATCGAATAGCTTAGCATAGTATAGAATACTATAGTATAGTATAGAATAATATAGTATAATATAGAATACTGTAGTAAAGAATAATACAGAATAGAATAGAATAGAATAGAACAGAATAGGGTCGTGTAGTATGATATAGTATAGTATAGTATAGTATAGTATAGTATAGTATACAGGTGAAGAAAAACTGAGTCTTGGATTAGTTGAAAGCTTGGATGGCCTCCCAAGAATGCTGGGGTAGAACAATCTGGATTTAGTCCTTAGGCCTGGGATTAAAGGTACAGTTTGTTATCATTCCAGGATTTATGGTGGAACAGTACCTACCTCCATGGGATATCACCATGGATGTGAAGCATAAAGAGTCACAGGTTATTTTAATGTTAAATTTTGATCTTTTTTTTTCTGGTAAAATGGAAGTCTCTTTCAGATTATGTACACTTACACATATAAAACTTTCAGAACAATGCCTGCCCCATAGCCTAATAAATGCTAATAACATATTCTCCAGCCTTAAGGTGTTTTTTGCCTGGGTTGATGAGGTGTAGTTATAGGCAGAATTCAGTGTTCAGGTTGGCTTCAAATGATTTCCAGGTATAGGAATTGAAAAGCCTTAAGTATTTCCTCCATAGCCAGCTTATGTCTTCCTGGCCTAATAAATGGGAATCTCGATAAATATTTTACTGTATTGATTCATTTAGATGGAGTGGGAGTCACTAAGCAGTGGAATAAGTTTCAAACGCAGTCCTCAAGCAAATATTTTAGAAAGGGCCCCTTGCCCTTAATTCATGCCAAAATATATTCAGAAACCCTCCCACCCTGTCTCTTGCCAAAACTCAAAGGCTGCCTTGGAGATATTTATGCCCCTTGGGAGAATCTGCCAGTGTGCAGTTGTCTTTACTGGGTAGTGAGAATACCGCAGCCCCTCCGTGTCGCCAGCTCTGGTTCAGACAGACGGGCCTGTCTTCTGCCTCCGGGACTCCTGGGTCTCAGCCAGATCCTGGGGTGAGCTGAGGAGCGCGGGCAGGGTGGGGGGGACTGCTTGGGGCTGCAAGATGAATGGTTTCATCAGTTTGACAGGGGAGGAGGGAGATGGGCTTTGGGGCTTGCAAAACATCACATCTTGGCAAAAATGCTTTGAAAAACAGGAGATTCCTGGAAAGCAATAATGCTGACAGCGGAGAGCGAGTCTGGGGCCTGCCAGAAAGTGGAGCGGAGCTTTGGTTTAGATGCCGAAGAGGTGCTGAGTCTGAGAACAGGCTGGCCTCTCCTGCTGTCTGCGGGCCTGTTTCGGCCACAGGCACTGCTGTCAGCTCCCCGTTTTTCTGGAAATTGTACGGTCCACGCAGCATCCTCATATCTGCATTTGGAAAAACTTGCCTCTGCGTCAGTCAGAACGGGGCTCGCCCTGGGCACGGCTGGTTGGCATCTAAATCTGGTCCCCGCGTCAGGCTGTGCCCTCCACCTCCAGGGCCTCCCTCCTGCCTGCGATCAACCTGGTCTTTTCCCTTCCGGGCTCAGCTCAGGTGCCACGTTCTCCCCAGTTCTTCCTCATCCGGGCCCCCGGCCTTCCCCTCCTCCTAACACAGGGCTCCACCTCGCAGTACTTGTTCACAAACAGCAGTGTTTCTCTAGATGTCGGTGTCTTTTTTTCCTTTTGGAGTGGATTTCCTGAAATGTTTTGGCTCATCGGTCGTGAGGATCAAAACAGTTCTCTTCAAACAGCTGTATGAAGCCTCCAGGAGGCTCTGGCTGGTGCCTCGGCCCCTCTCCATGTGGGTCCCCCCCATCGGCCTCCTCTATCCTGTGAGATTACAGGCTCTCAGGGCCGGCCTGTATCTGCTGCTCGGATCCCCGGCAGACACAGGAGCAGCGCTGGCACTAACACGATGTCTGTTGCCTGAGGTGTGTGAATTCTTGGGGAAAAGAATCTTCTCTGAAGGCTGAGGGCCACCATTATAAGCCGGAGTAGCTGATCTGCATTCCCAGTGAAAGGCATCTGGTGACTCCCTTGTCACCAAGTGACACCTTGGTCACTCCCATGACCGAGGCGGATGGGTGACCACATAGGTGAGGATAGGGATCTATCAGTTCCTAATTTCAGACACTTCCTTTGAATGAACTTTCTACCAGAACTGTGACCCAGAAGCAGCTGACTTCTCTTGTCCCCAGCCCTGCAGTTTGCAAGGAATGTAATAGGGGATGGCCTGGCCAATCGGCAAGGAACGGGGGGTGGGGAGGGGGTGCCTCCTGTGCTGTGTGACTGTCACAGACTGAACTGTGTCCCCTCCAAAAGTCCTAACTATCCATACCTCAGAGTGTACTGGAGATGAGCCCTTTAAAGAGGTGATTAAGGTAAGGAGGTCATATGGGTGGGCCCTGATCCCATCTGCCTGGGGTCCTTAAATGAGATTAGGACACAGATGCACAAAGGAAAGGCCATGTGAAGAAACCAGATGACAGCTGCCTACAAGTCACGGAGAGAGGCCTCGGAAGAACCAAACCCTGTCAACACCTTGATCTTGGGCTTCCGGCTTCCGGAACTGTGAGAGAGTATATTTCTGTTGCTGTCTGCAGTACTTTGTCACCGCAGTCCTAGTGGGCTAAGACAGTGACATACGCATGTGTCAACATGAACAGTCCTGACCTGTCTTCCACAATCACATCCTGAAAGGTCTGTAAACAATGCAGTTCACCTCAAACTTGCGCTCTTCCTGTGATGCTAGGGGGCTGTGATGCTAGGGGGAGAATTCCAGAACGAAAACCTACAACCTGAGTGTTTATGATCTGGTGTGGGGACCAGGGTAAATGCACCCTTGTTCTATGTGCCAGACTCTGCCTGGGGACAAAGATAGAGACCAGAGGAGGCTTGGACCAGGTGCTGGGGATGTGGAGCCACTTTGTCCTTAAGATGAGCTGGTTGGGGCACCTCGGTGGCTCGATCGGTTAAGCGTTTGACTTTGGCTCAGGTCATGATCTCATGGTTTGTGAGTTTGAGCCCCGCATCGCGCTCTGTGCTGAGAGCCTGGAGCCTGCTTCGGATTCTGTATCTCCCTCTCTCTCTGTCCCTCCCCCATTCTCTCTCTCTGTCTCTATCTCTCTTAAATAAGCATGAAGAAGAAGAAGAAGAAGAAGAAGAAGAAGAAGAAGAAGAAGAGCTGGACTTGGTCAATGGTAGAGAAAGGGTGTCTGGGAGGCCACAAAACCCTGTGGGGCTCCAGGAGTCCCCGGACACAGACAGGAAAACCTTGGGCAGCCCCAGAGTGAAGCAGGCCTGGGGACTGATCGCTGGGGTAGATTTTCCAAGGCTTCTGCTGAGAGCTTCCTGAAGCTGAGAACTGGACATTGTGACTCCATTCATGAGGTCCGGGGGGAGGCACTGAGTCTCACTGATGTTTCTTTCCTCGCCTGTGGCCTCTGTAGGAGCTCAGCCTGGAGCTCACCCCAGAGTGAACAGTTTGTGGCCCTAAGCACATCACTGACAGTTTCAAAGATCGCTGATGCAAAGATTGAGGCAATTTATTTTAATTGGAAACCTCTAGATGCATTTCCGGCGCTGATATTCCCCAGATGACCCCGTTGGTGGACTGGAAGCTAAACAAGAAAATGTGTGTGTTTCAGAAAACCTGATGATTTGAGTTTCAGACAAGCCCCCTCCCCGAGTTCTGCATGTGTTAATGTGCAGATGAAAGGCCCCGGGTGACTTGGATCTACAGAAACTGTCAATTCTAAAAGGCCTTCTTTTGGTCTTAAAAGGTGTCCTTGAAATTACTCCCAGGTTTTGGCCCCAGCTGACTTTGCAGTCAAATATAATTGGCGGAGTTTAGAGCACAGCTGTGTGGATTTTGAAGCTGCCTTTGAGAGTTCCCTGCTGGCGGGTGATCTCAAGGGCGACACGTATAGAGATACCAGCCAGAGTACAAGAGGAAGGGAAATGGGGTGCCTTTTGGAAGACGGTGTCACAAGGGAGCCCAGGCAGCACAGGAGCCTGGAGCTGGTTCCACGCAGCCAGGCCAGATCTGCAGGGCTCGGATTGTTCTCCTCTCCCCCAGCCCCACACCTTCCAGCACCTTCGACGAGCACCTGTCTCCGCAGATGGCTGGTGGGCTAGAGGTGTCTGTGGCCACGAGCGGAGAAAGCTAAGTGCCAGGCGGCCATAGATTTTCAATGCCATGCAGAGACCTGCTGGTGGCACGTTATTCCGCACACTGGCTTTGATGCCCTGTCAGCACCTCAGCGTCAAAGTCATCAAACTTGGGCACATATTCTCTTCCCCCAGGTGGCTTTTTCTCCTGCGTTCCTTGTTTCCGTCAATAACGCCACCAGCTTCCTGGCCACGTGCTCAGAAATGCTGGGCTCCTCTTGCATATGTCCCGACTCATTGAACCGCTGTCCTGTTCCAGATCCCACCCTCCCACTCCGTCTCCTCCCTTCCAGCTCACTCCCTGCTGCCTCTCTGTTGGGGACTCTCCAGCCTTCTAACTGGTTTCCTCACCTCTCATTTCTCCTCCGAGTCTACCAGTTCTCGATTTCCATATGCGTTCAAATCTTGGAGGTCTTTAAAGTACTGATTCCTGGGCCCCTTCCTTACAGACTCTGATTGTGGTTGTGGGACGTGGCCTGAGGCTCTGACATGTATTCTGACCTGTTCCTGAGGGATTCTGATCTAGTTGGCAGGGGACCACATTTTGAGAAGTTCTGCTTTTGCCTTTTGGGCCCTGGTGGTCAGGGAAGTGTTCCTGTGGCCTGTCATGAGGCCACTCCTCAGCTCAAAACTACCTAAGGCCCCCATTGGCTCAAGCACAACCTTCCGGGGCAGGCTTTCAGAGCCTCCTGTGTATCCACCCCCAAAAGATGTCTGGCTTCATTTCCCGCTCTCCCCATCAACTGTGTCATCTAGCTCAGCGGATTTCAAACTTTTTAAGAGACAGAATCAATTAGGGGCACTTGGGTGGCTCAGTTGGTTGAGGGACCAACTCTTGATTTCAGCTCAGGAGGTGATCCCGGAGTTGTGGGATCAAGCCCCACGTGAAGCCCCACGTCAAGCTCCATGCCGAAAGCGGAGCCTGCTTGGGATGCTCTCTTTCTCTCCATCTGCCCCTCTTCCCCACTCACGCTCACTCTCTTACTTTCTCTCTCCAAAAAAAAAAAAGAGAGAGAGAGAGAATCAATTAAAATAACTATGTAATTCGTGCGTGCAGAGTCAGTGTTCAATATGAAATTCTAATGCTAACCTACAAGTGGAAAAGGGACCAAAGATTTTTTCTTTTTAATTATAGAAGGCACCTATGTAAAATTAGGAAAATTCAATTATTTACTGTGTTTTGGGAAGAGAATCGTACTGGAATTCTTCAAATTTATGTGAGTAGTACTTGGGCCTCATTCTTAAGGTAGTGCGAATCTGGGGTGTAGAGTTTGGGGCCTAACTAACCCAGGCTATTTGTTTTTGTGTCTCGTGTCAACCAAGAATGTGGCGGTGAGCCAGGTGACAGTGCAAGGCTTTGGAAAGACACTTCAAACTATTCCTTTTGCCCCCAACACTCAGGTTATGATGGGCCTCAGGCCTACGGTGGACCATTTAGTAGATGACGGTGGTTAACACAGAAGCAGTTCATGGCTCCAAATTATCCTCTCAGCTTCCATTCTCTCTCAGATTCAATCTGTTCTTCATAAAATCTAGAATTAACTTCTGAATCAAGAATCTTATTGAAACACTTCCCTGCAATAGTCTTCCTTTGACTCTCCACTACCCACTGGTTTTGGGGTAGGGTCCACCCCCTAGGTGAGGCCCTTTATGGCTTCCTCACTGACCATTTCCCTCAAAAATATCGTAAGTGCTACAGCCACGCAGAACTGTTTGTTCCCAACTTTGGATGCCTTCATGCCTCAGAACATCCTTTTTTCCTTCTGCGTGGAGGGTTCTCTCTTTTTCTTCTTTGCAACCATCTTCTTTTTCTTTAGCATTCAACTGAAATATAACCACTATGAGAAGCCTTTTTAATTTCCTTCAGAGAAAGTAAAATGCTTTTTCCCCTTGGCTTCTATGGTACTCCCTGTGTACCCCCACCACAGAGTTCTGTAAATAAATATTTGTGTTAATATTGCTTTCTCCCATAAGTTAATACCTCCTCGGTATTCAGGACTTGGCCCAAATGTCATTTCTTCAAATACCTAGGTCTAAGTAAGTCTCCATTTTTTGCTAAGCTCTTTCATAGACCTGAATATTTCCTTAAGGGTCCATATCTCTGTAACTTTATGTTCATGAGTGAGATTACCTGTCTAGTACCTCTCTCCCCTCTAGACTATAAGCATCAAGAGGGCAGATACTGGATTTGTCACTGAATCCTCAGTAGGTATCACAGTATGGTTGGCACATAGTAGGAGCTCAATAAATAGTCTTTAATGAAAGAATGAATGGTTGAAGAGCTCCTCCTCTGGGTACCAAGGGAATTAGCAAATCCCTTCTTCTGGAGCTATCTTCCTCATTAGATGGAGTCCTTTTGGTTATAGTTTTTTAAAATAAGTTTCATCATAAAGGGTTTATTGGAAGGTTCCTTGGCATGTCGTGTGATTCAGGGAGGAGTTGAAAAGTCAACCCAAAGAAGATGGGAACTAGGCTGCCCTACTGATGTCAACCCCAGGAGTTACTAGGCCTTTCCTGCAGAACATTGCTATTAATGTGGTTAGTTTCCATCTCCTGGTGTCTGTTACCCTCATTCAAATTCCAAATTCCCAGAATAAAGAAGTTGATTGGCCCATTAAGGTGAGGGATGGGTCCTCTTCCCCAGTTAGCTCTGCAAGTTCATGTGGTATAAACAGGGCTGCCAGTACCCCATTTCTGGAGTTCCCAGAGAAAAGAGGGTTCCCCATGAGCAAAGGACAGAGTTACTGAAACAAGTGTTCACTTTGGTCTTCTGATTCATCTCTAATATTGTTTCTTCTCTCCTTCTCCTCACTCCCTTACGTGATGTATATTGGCGGTAGGAGAGTCCCTAGGGTACAGAACTGGAAGAAATGACCATGACGGAATGAAGGGGAGGAATGAACATCAGTTGGAGTTTGGGAACCCTCTGAACAGTGCACCTTGAGCATTACTTTCTGTGTCCGTTAAGATAATGGTAGCTCTTATAAAACCGATACCAAGAATGTACTAGGGCTTGAACACCATAGAAACTTCTTTCTTGCTCTCCTACAATCTCACATACATTCCTGGTCTGTTGGTACCTCTTTTCCAAGAAGTGACTCAGGGACCCAAGCTCCTTCCATGTTGTGGTTTGTCCATATTCAGTTTACAGAAGCTTGCCAAGGCCACTGCATATGTCGTGTCAGTGGAGTGAGAAGCGTGAGGAGGATTGGACCTGGAAATGATACCCAACACTCCCGCTCACGTCCATGGACTAGAACTTTGTCACGTGCCACATCTAATTCCAAGGGAGGCTGGGGACTGGAGTGAGTCTGTGAGCCCCTGAAGAAAAGGCATTCAGTTTGAGAAGCTCCTGGTCCATCTGCTAACTGTTATCTGGACATGACTTTGTTTTTTCTCCTCGAGAGTGGATGAGTGTGCCTTTGAGCCTCTGTGTTCTGTAGCATGCTACCCAGGGTCATATCAGGATGCACAGGAAGACTGGTATGTGTCGGTGTTTGGCAGTTTAGGTGTGGAACTTCTGGGGACTTGTCCAGCTACATGGTGATTTCCCTCTTTCTAGAAATTGTCCCCTTAATCTATAAGATTGGCCCCCATTTGTCTTGCTGATACTACATGACCATAATTGGTTGGCATAGGATTAGACACCTGACTGGCCAATCAAAGCCTCTCATTTGGGAGTTTGAAATTAGATCAGAGACTCAATCTTGGAGGTTGGCTGTGGAGTCATCTTCATAGCGACCTCTTGGGTGAAGACCCTCAACCCACTGTAGGGAAGGCCCTGAATGGGCTGGGCCCTGGCTTTCCCATGGCAAACTGCTCATGGCTCCCTTGGCTGGAGGGGTCTGAGTAATTCAAATTGGTGGCTACTTCTCGCAACCAAAATAATTTTAATCAGTAAAGAAATTCAATTTTTATCTTGGACAAATCACTTTAACAGCCATGGATTTCTCTGGGTGCCTAGGTGGCTCAGTCAGTTGAGTGTCCAACTCTTGGTTTTGGCTCAGGTCATGAGCTCATGGTTCATAGGTTCAAACCCCATGTGGGGCTCAGTGCTGGCAGCATGGAGCCTGCTTGGGATTCTCTCTCTCCCTCTCTTTCTGCCCCTCCCCTGCTCACTTTCTCTGTCTCTCTCTCAAAATAAATAAATTATCTTTAAAAAAAAACAGCCACAGATTTCTCATTTGTAAGTTGAAGATAATTTTTATCTGCCCTGCCTATCCAGACTTTTTTTTTAAATTAATTAATTAATTTTGAGAGAGCGAGGGACCACAAGCAGGGGAGGGCCAGAGAGAAGGAGAATCAGAATCCTAAGCAGCTTCTGCATCATCAGCACAGAGCCTGATGCACCGCTTGAACTCATGAACCATGAGATTATGACCTGAGCCAAGACCAAGAGTTGGATGCTCAACTGACTGAGCCACCCAGGAGCCCCTCTCAGGACTTTTAAATGGAATAAACTGAAAACCCTTACAAATATAAGTGGGGCTATTTGTCTATAGCAGGCAGAGTTTTAAGAGTGTTTTTCCATGTACGAAATAGAAGGTTTTCTTTCTTTTTTGACCTTACTTTAATTGCTTTATGGTCAATTTCTCTCACATGCAGGAAATCACCATAGTTAGAGGTTTACTTTTCTTTTCTTTTGCTAGATATTTAATACTTTGATTATTTCTGACACTGAAATTACCCATGCTTTGCCTTTGCCAAACCAAAACCAATTTTTGCATTATTATTGCTGTTTGGAGCTGTATTAAAAAAGGCTGTTTGAGAGTCTGAATTGGACAGTTCTTCTCAACCCATCACACCCAATACCCTCTTTTTGTGCTACCTCTCATACTCCTGTACTTTTCCAGAATGAAATTATATTAGTTTGTATAACAAATGAACTGGGGGGCTGCCATAACAAAGTATCATAGACCTCACAACTTAAATATCAGAAAGTTTTGTCTCATAGTCCTGAAGACAGGAAGTCAAAGACCAAGATGTCAACAGGGTTGATTCCTTCTAAGGGCCTTGAGGGAAGGGTCTGTTCCAGGCCCTCTTCCTGCATGTATAGCTGGCCATCTTCTCCCTGTGTCTCTTTATATTGTCTTCCTTCTATGCATGCCTGTGTCCAAATTTCCCCTTTCAATAAGGGCACCAGTCATATTGGATTAGAACCCACCCTGATGACCTAATTATATAATCTGATTCTTTCCATAAAGACCTTATTTCCAAATAAATTTGTATTCTGAGGTTCTGGAGGTTAGAACTTCAACATAGGAATTTGGATGCTTGTAGGGGGAGGTGACACAATTCAGCCCATAACAGAAATGAATCTAATCTCTGTACATGCATTGTATTATATTTTTTTTTATTTTTTTTAATGTTTATTTTTGAGAGAGAGAGAGAGAGAGAGAGAGCACAAGAGAGGGAGGGGCAGAGAGAGAGGGAGACAGAGGATCCAAAGCAGGCTCCATGCTGTCAGCACAGAGCCTGACGCAGGGCTCAAACCCACAAACCATGAGATCATGACCCAAGCCAAAGTCAGATGCTTCACCAACGGAGCCACCCAGACACCCTGCATACATGCATTATATTTTCAATGGTCAACATAGGGGTGCCTGGGTGGCTCAGTTGGTAAGCATCCAACTCTTGGTTTTGGCTCAGGTCATGATCTCACGGTCATGGAACTGAGCCCTGTGTCAGGCTCCACACTGAGGATGGAGCCTGCTTGGGATTCTCTCTCTCCTCTCACGCTGCCCCTCCCCTGCTCACACACTCTCTTTCTAAATAAATAAATAAACATGAACAAAATTAAATGATCGATATAATGCTCTGACTTAAGAAGATGTGGGAAGTAATTTATAGCAAGATAGTATGTTTCCACAGATAAATGCTCAGGCAGGAGTAAGGTAGAAAATGTAATGCTCAAGTCAGATTCTTGGGTGTCTGCACAGCCTTTCTATGAAAGCAGCAGATAAGAATGCAGCCTGCCACAGGTGAGCTGTGCTGGCAACTCAAATACCATGGGGCACTGTCATTGGTGACATGGTGTCCCAAATAGTGACTGACTCTTTACAGAGTACAGTCTTCCCTCAATTTATATGGGAGTCTCATTCCAGGGAATTCAGCATATTTAGAACCTTGCAAGAAATACTTTGTGTTTTTTTTTTTATCTATGGGAAGCTCTGGTGGAACATTTGGAAGTTGGCAGGATGTGGGATAACTCTTTACTGCAGGGGACTGTCCCAGGCATTGCAGAATGTTGAGTATTCTTGGCTTCCACCAAATAAATATCAGTGGGACACCCCTGGTCATTGAGACGAAAGTACCATACAAAGTTTTACAATAGTTGACACACTGAGAACCGTGGGAGGAGAGAGAACTTCAAATAGCCCAAGGAGAGTTACTGCCAAGGTGAGGGATGAGAGGCAATGGGGTGCACCATGTGCCATGCTGAAGGGACCATGTCTGTTTCCTACCAGACACTGGCATCCCTGATCAAGAGGGGCAGGAGAGAAAACATCAACCAGTGCTCTCCTATCTGTGATCTTGTATGCCTGATTGCAACTTAGAAGTCCCAACTCTTCTTTATTACAGTAGTATGTTCAGGGCCCAGCCTAGTGCTTGGCACATAGTAGGCACCCAATGTTTTCTGGGTATTGTTGAATGGTATTCTTTTTTTTTTTTAAGTTTACTTATTTATTTAGTGTGTGTGTGTGTGTGTGTGTGTGTGTGTGTGTGTGTGTGTAAGAGAGAGAGAGAAAGAGGGAGCGAGGGAGGAGCAGAGAGAGAGAGAGAGAGGGAATCCCAAGCAGGCCCCGAGCTGTCAGCACAGAACCTGACATGGGGTTCAATCTCAGGAACTGTGAGATCATGATCTGAGCCGAGATCAAGAGTCGGACGCTTAACCAACTGAGCCACCCGGATGCCCCTGAATGCAATTCTTAAAGTAGAGTTGGATGACTCGATGTGAGAAAATTCACATATGTATTTTATGTTTGTTCATTTACATATGCATTTGAACAGTTGTTGAACTATGAGTTGACATGGTGTTAATTCCTGGAAAAACCCACCAGCAAGAGACAGTCCCTGATTTTAGCGTGTGCAGTCTAATGAGGGAGGTCCATATGCAGGTCCATTCCAATATGGCACCAGTCAAGTGTTACAGATGGTGGGAACCTGAAAAGAGGGGTACTCCACCCAGGATGGGGTGAGGGGTGGGATAAGGGAATTCTGGTAATTATCAGGGGTGACTGAGAGTGCCCCAGGGAGTGATGTGCTGCTGGGCTACTACTTTCCTTCTCAGTAGGGACAGAAGATAGTGGGGAAATAGAAAGGGAACCCCAATTTTGCAGATAGAAGATAGGTCATGGGGTAAGGAGCTAGAGATTCCACTTGTGCCCCATTACAGGTCCTGGTCCCCCCCAAACTTCACCCCACACCTGGAATTCTCAGAGCCTCTTCACTCCAGTTACACCTCCTTTCCTCTTCTTTTGTCACTCTTCCTAACTCTGTTTTCTGGTGTAAGCTCTGCCTTGAGCAGAAGACAACAAATATATTCAAGGCTGGTGGAGTCTGGGGGCTCAGTCTGGCCTAGACTTTGAAGAAACCAATCCTTTTGGAAGTAGCAACAGGCTCCTGGCCCCCCAGAGCAATCCCCCAGGCCCATCTTTCTGGAGCTCCTACCTGTAAAGATGCTGTTACAATGTCCTCTACCTCTGCTGCCCATCCCCCTCCCATCTGTCCTCTCCTAACTTGTCCATGCTCCCAGCTGGGTTCACCATCATGGTGTTTTCATCCATGTCCATCCTTCTGAGAAGCAGCTCTGGATTCTGGCTAAAATATGGGGATGGAGACATGCTTAAATGAACTCCTAATGGCAACAAGAAGAATTGAATTAAACAAAAAAGCTTCTGAGTGGGGTCCAGAGCCTCAATAAAACATCTCTGTGCTGGAGTTCGGAAGAAGACTTTGATGAAGGAATGATGAAGGGAACAAATGGGAAAAACGTGGTCCCTGCTCACCCTCTGTGAGTCTGAAGGCAGCGGAAACACTTCCAGGCATCATTTCTAGCCAAGGAAAGAGGCTAAGCAGTTTTCTGGAGCCAAAGACTGCCAGGAGTAATAAGAAAACCCTTTAAGTGAGCTTTCTCCATCTGTTTAGTTTCTCATGCTGAAAAAAGAAGAAAAAATATAAATAAATGATTCAGAGAAATGTCATATGCAATTACCTCCACCAGGGAAAAATAAACAAGACTTCACTTCATTAGGAAGATTCTCACATGGAAGATTCTGGTGGTCTTCCACATGATGAGCTTCCAAAGTTTGGTTGCTCAGACTCAACTTCCGCCCAAACTTGACTCCAGCAGCCAGGGTGATCTAGTGTACTGGACATCTCCCTGTCTGCTCAATCAAATTGTCCAGAGATGAAATCCAGTTGAAGGGAGTATCTGGGTAGACTGGAAGATGAGGGGTCAATAAGGCCCTGGTCTGTCAAATATGGTGGTAGGATGGTGGGAGCTTACTCTGTGAGCACCCACACCAGCCTTCCATTGTTTTTACCACCAGTTGTGCTAACCAACTGCCAATGGTGCTAACCAATGGCTTCCTGGGGATCATTGAGAGCAAATTACAGCATGGCCCTACTTGGCAAACACAGTAATGTGCCATGCCCTTGGGGCTGACTCTGCCCAACAACATCAGAACAGGAGAAAGTCAGTTTGGACCTTTAACTTTAAAATTGATTTAACTTTAAAATAGCAAGAGTGTTTGCTCTTAGCCTGCAGCTAGCCTTGTAAGTCTCCAGCAGGGCCAGGAAAGCTGGGCATTCAACAATGCTCATAAAAGCAATGTCCTTCTAAAATTCTCTCTGCAGAGCACTGAGCCCAGGGTCTTATGTGCTCGGATCTTCAGTGAACAAGATTCATAGAAGGTGAGTGGTAAGTAGGGACTGCTTCTGTACAGAGATCTCTGTCCCTACTGACATCTGAGCAGATGACCACGCCCCCAGGTTTTCAGAAAAAACCAAGGCCACGTACACCAGCAACCTCAACTTTTCTGTTCATGTATGTTGGTTTCTTGAAAGCTTTCCCTCCTTCTCCCCCCACCCCAACCCATTCTCTTTCATCTCAGAGAAAGCCAGAAGGGTGTATATCTTCATCTCTCGGCACATGAGACCCTAACCTCCGTCTTGGTCACATCTACTCCTTTCTCATTTGGAATCTTTCTCCAATAATTTATTTTACTTCTTAAATTTCTCCTTCTCTGCTGCCTTCTTCATCTTTGTCTACAAATGTCTTTGGCTTTCCTTCACACCTTAAATTTGACTTGTCTAAAAATGCGGTTATTCTGTACTTCACAAAACCCACCCATCCTCCCAGTGGGAGACCGTTCTCCCAAGCAGCTGAGACCAAACTTTGGAGTGATTTTTGATTCATCTGCCTTCTTTGTGTAACTCTTGCATTCAGTCCTTCTTTTCCATTATCACTGCAACAAACCCAGTTCAGACCCTTACTGTGTCACATCGGGCATAGAAATAACAATGGCTGTTTCTTAAGGGTTTGTTATCTGCCGTGCACCATGCTGCCTGCTTTATATGCATGAGCTCCCTCTTCACACCAATGTTATGAAGCACCTGCTATTATCCACTTTTTTTCAAGTGGGCAAACTGAGGCTTAAGTAACTTACCCAGGATCAGTATAGCTGACAAATGGAAGAGTCGGAATTCACAGGCAGGTCTGCTGGCCCCACAGCTTGAGTTCTGAACTGTGACGCTAGGCTCACAATGGTGGTTGATTCTTCAAAGGTCTCACAAACACACAGGGCTTCCCGTGCTTCCTCTAGTCTACCTTCTTCCTTGTTACCAGAGTGATCTCCCTAATGTGCCACCGGGAATGCGTCTTGCCCTGCTCACAATTTCTCACTGGCTCTTCACTGCCTGCAGGATAAAGTCCAAACCCCTTAGCTTGATAGTCAAAGTCCCAGCCCCACCTGGAGGCTTACACCTGCCCTTATTCTCTCCTTGTAGCTCTTTTTACTGCCATCTTCTCTTGGCTCCAAAGGCCAGTGCAAACGTGACCTCCTCCCCGGAACGTTTTCTGGCCACACTAACTGGAGCGCTTATTCTCTTTGCTTAAACTCACCTTGTGCTTTATTTGGGCTCCTTTCATGGTGTTCGTGATCTAGACTAATTCACAGTACCATGATCTGCATACTGCTTTATTATATTCTTGAGGTCAGGGATATGTCTGGGTTTTTTTAAAAAAAAATTTTTTTAAATAGATTTATTTATTTTGAGAGGGAGAGAGACAATGCATGCATGTCGGGGAGGAGCAGAGAGAGGGAGACACAGAATTCCAAGCAGGCTCCGGGCTGTCAGTGCAGAGCCAGATGTAGGGCTCAAACCCATGAACGTGAGATCATGACCTGAGCCGAGATCAAGAGTCAGAGGCTTAACTGACTGAGCCACTCAGGCACCCCATATGTCTGTTTATTTTGGTGACGCTTACAACATCTGTCAAAATGTCTCACACAAAGGGAAGGTATTACTTAAGGCAACACTGGCTGCTGTGATAGCTACCCCGCAAATATTGGTGGCTTGACACAATGAACATTTATTTCTGAATCTTGTAAAGTTCAGTTGACGATGGGGGGTGGGAACGGCGCTGCGCTCCACATGGCCATTCTGGGGGAAAGAGACCCCTCCATCTTCAACATGTGGCTTCCAACTTTGCTCTGGGCACTGACAGCCAGACAGCAGATGTAGTAACAGAGAATAAAGGGAGAAAGATGGCAGGTGTCGGGGGTGGGGGACGGGTTGCATGGCCCGGGCCTGGAAGTGACACATTCCATTGGCTGAAACTCAGTCTCGTGGCCATAGAAGCCATAAGGAAGATAGGAGATTAGGCATTGTGTGCTAGGAAGGAGAAGAAATGGGGTGGGACGGTAGCTATCCAGGTTATATTTGTGAAATGAATAATTAATACGTTGCTATGTATTTATCAGGGAAGTGGGTTAAGAATGATGGTCTCTAAAGCACGACACACACACTCCAGCGTGCACAAGGTGATCTGTTGGGACAAGGAGAAGGATATTAGAGCATCTTTTTAAAAATCTAAAATAATAAGAAGGAACTTCAGCATCGCTGACATTCAGCCTGTGAAATGACGCTGGTGCCTCCATTTGGTCCTGGTGTCGGATCTTCCCGTGTCCCATCCAACGTGCGAGAGTCATCTTGAGGGGAGAGTAGACTTCCCCTGTATGCGCAGGCTAACAGCAGCCCCTGCATTCAGTCATTCATTTTAGCCCAGGGAGGTCTGACAAATGCAAATCATGTGAGCTAAGTCAAGTGGCTCTATGGCTTATATTATCTTGTTTTTAACGAAACCAGTCCTCACAAAGTGAACAAGTGGCTTTAAATGTACTTCCAGATTAATCGCCGGGTGCCGATAATACTGGTGATAAAAGCAGTGGTGAGCCATTAGAAAAATGCCAAGGTCGACCCTCCGATGCAAGCCCTTTGGCGGCCACAGTATGAGGCAAAACATTGATAATCTAATCAGTTCTGGCAATGAGTGACCCCCTCCTCCGCAAATTTGAAAGGCCCACAAAAACTGCTTGAAATAGGAATTACGTCATCTACCATTAACAATGAAATCCAAGCTAAATGGATATTGTAACTGGGATATCAGCTAAAGCTCGTACGAAGCCAAAACTATGTGCGGAACATTTAAAAACGTATTATCTGGAATATCAAGTAGATGTCTACAATTTGTTTTTGTTTTTTTTTTTAATTTTTTTTTCAACGTTTTTTTTTAATTTATTTTTGGGACAGAGAGAGACAGAGCGTGAACGGGGGAGGGGCAGAGAGAGAGGGAGACACAGAATCGGAAACAGGCTCCAGGCTCTGAGCCATCAGCCCAGAGCCCGACGCGGGGCTCGAACTCACGGACCGGGAGATCGTGACCTGGCTGAAGTCGGACGCTTAACCGACTGCGCCACCCAGGCGCCCCATACAATTTGTTTTTAATGTTCAGAACGGTTTACTTAATCCATTGCTTTGCAAACATCACAATAAATTTAATGGTCAACATTTGGAAGCCCCTAAAGCCTTATTTAAGTTTCTTATTGAATGGTCACTTTCTTGTTCAATAGTAAATGGGGGGAAAAAGCCACATACTATGGAGGAAACACTTGTGACTCCCGTTGTGGGGACAACTGCGGAACAATAATGCCCGGAACACAAACCGGCAAGCAAATGAAAATGTGTTCCTTTGTCGGCACACACACTTGGAAGGTGCCTTGAAAACATCACTGAAGGTTTAACGGAATAAGTACCAGGAGAAATTAGACAGGGTGGGAGGCTTACTCTGCAGTTGGGTTGAAGTACGGATGCTTCTAACATGTCTCAGCCTCCAGAATTTCCCAATTCTACTCAGTAATGAAATACATCCAGGACGACTTTGTCCATGAACGTCTAGAGAAAGGTGGCCTGGAGAAGATATTTTTAATGCGAAGTGACTTCTGTAACCAGAACAATGTTGTAGGAGACAACAGCATCAGTGTCACGCTTGATGAGGCAGCTCATTTGACCCGCATATAAAAGGAATCCCAGGGGAGCCCTACTGAGACAGATCCAAAGGTGATTTTCATTTACTACTTCCTTCACAGGCAGGCGAGCCCTAGGAAGGGGTTGTTGCTGCCTTGAAGGAAGAGTTTTAGAGGATGGCGCTGATGAAGCTAATTTTCAAAACAAAATATAGCAGTTAAACACACACACACACACACACACACAGGAGCGCCTGGGTGGCTCAGTCAGTTAAGTGTCTGACTTCAGCTCAGGTCATGATCTCATCGGTTGTGAGTTCAAGCCCTGCCTCGGGCTCTGCACTGACAGTGTGGAGCCTGTTTGGGATTCTCTCTCTGCCCCTCTGCCACTCACTCTCACTCTCTCTCTCTCAAAACAAATAGATAAAAACTTTAAAAAGCACAGAAAAAGGCTTTAAAATACAAGAGACAAGGGGCGCCTGTGGGTGGCTCAGTGGGTTGAGCATCCGACTTCCGCTCAGGTCATGATCTTGAGGTTCGTGAGTTTGAGCCCTGCGTGGGGCTCTGTGCTGACAGCTCAGAGCCTGGATCTTGCTTTGGGTTCTGTGTCTCCCTCTCTCTCTGCCCCTCCCCCACTCATGCTCTCTCTCTCTCTCTCTCTTTCTCTCTCTCAAAAAAAAAAAAACATTAAAAATTTAAAAATAAAGAAATAAAATATGTGAAGTTCTTTGGACCATTCTGTAATGGAAGGAGGAGTATTACAAACATGTTTTGTTTTGCACAGAGGTTACTGGTTATCTTTCATAAAATAACTTAGAAGTATTTGTACAACTTAGAGAGGAGGCATCCGGTTGCTTTGACCATAGGATTAGTGTTGCAAATTCAGGCGGTTTTCTGCAGCCTGTGGCTCTCAGTGGTTTGCTATCTGGCAGAGATTTCTGAAGCAATAAATCAACATAATCTCTAAAGGTAAAGATGATACTTTACCTTCGAGTAAGAAAGTTACCGATTCTCCAGAGTAAATCATGCTATGGAGAAAGCAGTTTGAAAACAGATGTTTGGAAATATTCCAGGACTGTGTAGTATTGTTGTTGAAAATGATGTGTTCACTATAAAAACTCCTATCTGCACATTTTTTAATAATGGAAACTTTTTTTTAACCTGTTCCAAAATCTTCCAGAGGTAGTATTTCAGTGAGCTTTTAACCTGTTGGTTTAAAATATTAAAAAGCCAACGCCTTCTGTTTAGATTGCAGGAAAATTCTATTACGTTAGTTAAAAGAAAACTAGTGCCATTTCAAGAAAGACGTCATGGTTGGGGGGAAGGAGGAAACAGTGAGCATCTTGACACAGTAAAGTACGAACAGACACACACACCTTCCATTTGGTTCTCTCAGATTGGAGCAGTAACTTTTTTTAGCCGTGCCAGCCAGTAAAACCGTGCCTCTAAAGATGGGCTTTGTTGGCGTGCCTGGGCGGCTCAGCCAGCTGAGCACCAGCTCTGGCTCAGGTCATGATCTCATGGTTCGTGAGTTCGAGCCCCACATCGGGCTCTGTGCTGACAGTACAGAGCCTGCTTTGGATCCTGTATCCCCCTCTCTTTCAGCCCCTCTCCCGCTTCCTCTATTTCTCTCTCTCAAAAATAAATAAAACTTTGTTAAAAAACAGGCTTTGTTGTTTCACAAAGTATAAAGCTAAGTCTTTCAAAACTAATGAAGTATATTACTCACCTCTCTCTCATGAAAGATATATTTTTAAGTGTCCTTCACTGTTGGTCCATATTCTATGAGAGACGAGGGGCAATGCTTCATTCAGTTTCTAAAAGTCTTCTAAACATGTGACCGTGACTCTTCCTGGCATCACTCATCAGGTGACACAGGGTCACGAGCAATAGCAAAGTTTCTGAGTGATTGGAGGAATTCGAATGATGATTGGGGTTCAAATAGAGATAAGAAGGTGTCATTTAAAAGAAGCCACTCTTGGGGCTCCTGGGTGGCGCAGTCGGTTAAGTGTCCGACTTCAGCCAGGTCACGATCTCTCGGTCCGTGAGTTCGAGCCCCATGTCGGGCTCTGGGCTGATGGCTCAGAGCCTGGAGCCTGTTTCCGATTCTGTGTCTCCCTCTCTCTCTGCCCCTCCCCCGTTCATGCTCTGTCTCTCTCTGTCCCAAAAATAAATAAACGTTGAAAAAAAAAATTTTAAAAAAAAAATAAAAAATAAAAGAAGCCACCCATTGGGAAAAAAAACTCACTAAAGGGTAAAAAAAAAAAAGAAATTGCACATCCACTGGACCTTTAAAATGGTAAATTAAAATGGTAAAATTTGTATCTTGGCAAAAACAAAGACCTGGGCCCAGACTGAAGTACACCAATGGAGCAAGGGAATTTCTTTACATGTTTTCCATTGTTTACTTCTTTGTCTCATGCTTAGTCATGTGTGTGTGTTTTAGTTCTGTATGTCAAGTCCCTCTTGTCCAATGTAGTCATGAAGGGTACTAGAAGGAGGGTAATATGATATTAGGATAACTCAATGAATTGTAGAATGTTAGATCTCAGGCAAAATTAGAAATTACCTAGCCCTGATGAGTGCTTTCCAAGATTAAATCCTTACAAGTTTTCAAAAAAATGAAAACTAAAGATGATGTTCATGTGTGAGCAAAAAAATTAAATAAAACAAAATATAGAATAAAAAAATAAAGCCATCCATTGGAACTAGAGTGTATTGTGTTAAGCGAAATAAGTCCCTCAGAGAAAGACAGATATCATATGATTACATTCATATGTGGAATTTGAGAAACCCAACAGATGAACATAGGCAAAGGGAAGGAAAAATAAGATAAAAAACAGAGGCAGGCAAACCATAAGAGACTCTTAAATACAGAGAAGAAACTGAGAGTTGCTAGAGGGGTGGTGGATGGGGGGATGGGCTAGATGAACGATGGGCATTAAAGAGGGTACTTTTTAGGATGTGCACTGGGTGTTACATGTAAGTGATGCATCACTGGGTTCTACTCCTGAAGCCAAGACCACACTGTATGTTATCTAACTTGAGTTAAAAAAAAAAAAAAAGCCATCCACTGTTTTACCTGTGCTGAATTAGCATTTGAATAACGCCTGGATTGGTAGATGAGGTGGTTAAGGGGAAAAACTCAGCAATGCCTCCTTCACCCAGTCAACATTGTTTTTAATGCTTATTTATTTTTGAGAGAGAAAGAGAGAGAGAGGAAGGGACAAAGAGAGAGAGACTGAGACAGAATCCAAAGCAGGCTCCAGGCTCTGAGTTGTCAGCGCAGAGCTCCACACGGGGCTCAAACTCACGAACCCTGAGATCATGACCTGAGCCAAAGTCTGTTGCTTAACTAACTGAGCCACTCAGGGGTCCCCACCCATTCAACATTTATTGGTTCTCCGCCACCTAAGCAGACACTGCAGGTACAAAGACACCTAAGTCAAGGGCCTGCCCTCAAAGAACACAGAGCCCAGGTTCCACAGGTGACTGAACTTGACAGTTATGCCACCATGCTGGCGACTAAGTGTCTTGTCTCCTCCCCATTCCCCGCCCTGGCCCCACCTGCCTTTTCTCAGTGAAGATTCTTTGAGAAAATGGCATAACCCCATCTCTCTTCCAGTTCCTGCTGTTGTATTCTTGGTTTCCTGAGAAGAGCTAGAGAAAGTTCTGTCGTTCTAGATCTGGAAACTTTGCCCTAACTCATTGAGGATCTTCTAATACTTCAGTTAGTCCCATACGCTTTCAACCTGCATCCTTTTATAATCTGGGGATTTGTATTTCCTGGCTCTTTTGTCATTGTGCTCACAGTTCCTTATTAAAATCCCATCCTGAAGCTGTTGACGGCTCCCTCTTATCTTTCTCTGGTAGGAAAATAGGGTGACACATTCAATTGACATTAAGGGGCACGATAATACACAACTGTGATTTATGAGCAGTGACTGTGTTCTTGGTAGCTAGCTGAGCACTCTTACACACACATTATTTAGTTTTTTTTAAGGTTTATTCATTTTCCAGAGACAGAGAGACAGAGTGTCAGCGGGGGAAGGGCAGAGAGAGAGGGGGAGACACAGAATCCTAAACAGGCTTCAGGCTCTGCGCTGTCAGCACAGGGCCCAACGTGGGGCCCAAACTCACGGACGGCGAGATCATGACCTGAGCTGAATCGGAAGCTCAACCGACTGAGCCACCCGGGTGCCCCTATATACATGATTAAATTTAATCTTCACTTTGACCTTTGGACCTCACTGGGAAAACTTCAGCTCAGAGAGTTATCTTCTGGCCCAAAATTACGCAGCTGGAAAGTCATAGCCTATGTCTGTGGGACTCCCAAACCCACAGTCTAACCACAATACTACCCCATCTTTCCTCTTCAATGACACACCAGTCTTAACATGTAACACTTACATTAGCCAAATCAGCCAACAAAGACTGTCATTGAGCGGTGCTTCCAGAATTCCCTCCCATCCACCTGATGGGTCTCAGTTTTGCAATTCAAATGTTCAGGAAAATAGGCTTCAGTTTTACGAACTCTGCCCTTGACATTACCATTAGACCCCAAGGGGCCATGCCCCCCTCTCCATCTACTTGTTCCCATTCCCCTGTATACCCTTTGCTCTGGCCACACCAATCTATTTTCATTGCTGAGTTGGGCCACGCCACTCCTTGATGTCCAGGCTCTACAGTGGCAGAACTTGCTGTCTCTAGCACACTCCATTTTCTTCCTTGCCTGTTTCTTGAACCCTTTTCATCCTCAAGACCTAGCTCAAGGGCCCTGTCCTCTCTGAGAACGTCCCAGAGACTGATTCCATCCAGTTGTCGGTAGAGTGGCCCATCCTTCTCTGTGACCCCACATCTCTGTTAGAACACACTGCCCATCACCCTGCTATACAGAGACAGGCTGTGCCTGTTCAGAGTTTCATTCCCAGTGCCTACCTAGCTCGGTATCTGGCCCTGACAGGTAATCAGTTAGTGTCACTGGAATGAATGAGTGGAAAGTATGAAATGGGGGCAGGGATGGAAGAATCTGGAAAGTCTCCTGGCCACCTCTGTGGCTGGAATGGCCCTGTTTCCAGAACTTTGCACAAACACTCAAGTATAATTCAGCCAGCCCGGGTAAGTGGCGTGGCTTAGAAGAAGGAGAAGAAGAGGAGAGAGAGATCTTCCCCAAGCATCCGCCCAGTGTTGAGACCCCCCACAACTTGGCCTGGTCCACTAAGCTCAACCCAAAGCCAGGAATTCCAGAAAACATCCTAGTCCTCTCTATGTGGCTTCAGCCCAAAACAACAAGACGGTTGTTTTTAGGATCTGGGACAGTGGGAAAAAAATACAGGGGAAAAGTGAGCTGATCACACACCTAAAAGTAACGGTTGCCTGGGGCAGAATGGGCAAGCTCATTGCTCGTCAAGCAAAATACTGTGGGCAAGAACCACAACGGTGGGGCGCTTGGGTGGCTCAGCTGGTTAAACGTCCGACTTCGGCGCAGGCCATGATCTCACAGTTCGTGGGTTCAAGACCTGTGTTCAGCTCTGTGCTGACAGCTCAGAGCCCGGAGCCTGCTTGGGATTCTAAGTCTACCTCTCTCTCTGCCCCTCCCCCTCTCACATGCATTCTCTCTCTCTCTCTCTCTCTCTCTCAAAAATAAACTTAAAAAAAAAAAACCCCAAGAAGTGCAGAAAGCAGGGAGTATTAGGTTCCTATTGCTGCTGTAACAAATTATCACAAACTCAGTGGCTTAACACAACATCAATGTATTGCCTTACAGTTCTGGAGTTCAAAACTCCAGAATCAGTTTCACTAGGCTAAATGTAAGGTGTTGGTAGGGCTGCATTTCTTCTGGAGGCACCGGGGGAGAATCTGTTTCCTTCCCTTTTCCAGCTTGCAAGGGCTGCCCACATTCCTAGGTTCATGGCCTCTTCTCCATCTTCAAATTGTATCAGTCCTTTTCTGCTTCTACCCTTATATATTCTCTCTCTCGTTCTGATCTTCCTGCCTTTCTCTTATTAAGACCCCTTTGATTATATTGGGCCCACTGGTATTATCTTGGAGAATCTCCCCATCTTAGGATCATTGATGTAATCCGATCTGCAAATTCTCTTTACCATGTAGGTAACATTTTTGTTCCCATAGTTTCCTAGGATTAGGATGTGGACATCATCAAGGGACCATTATTTCACCAATCACGGGGGTAGGTTCAGGAGTTTGTGTTCTAGTTCCCCAAATAACTTTTTTAACTTTTTTTTTTTTTTTTTTTTTTTTTTTTTTTTTTTTT